>NC_068438.1:49469211-49475942 GCF_023373465.1 Oncorhynchus keta
ACTGCTACTACTCCAATATATACTGCTACTACTCCAACCCATACTGACACTACTCCAACACATACGCATAATACTCCAATATATACAGATACTACTCCAACACATACTGCTACTACTCCAACACATACTGAGACTACTGCCTTCCTGTACTATACTAATGATAAAATGTTTATTATATTATACTGAGCATTTGACTTTATATTCGTTTTAAATTCAACTGGTTTTACGAGTTCTAAATTGTTATTGCATTATGGAGAAGGAACCTGCCAACACGTTGTTGGAAGATTTATACTACACTGTACATACTACAAATACAACTCCCAAAACACTGCCACTGTTCCAGGAACAGCACGGACAGGATCCTAGAAAATACACTTTAATTGAATGAATTAGAGCCAAAACAAAGCAGTGGCTTCCGTTTACTGACGACATTATTCCTTAATTACAGAGATGATCAAAGATGTGAGACAATAATAAGTGCTTTAATTAATCATGACCAGGGAGGGGGGGGGGGTGGGGCGGGGGTGTCATCCATGACTCATTTAATGTATTGTGTTTGTGTGTGTTTTGGGATGTAGAGTCAGGACTCCTGCAGGGTGTGTTTTGGATGTAGAGTCAGGACTCTGCAGTGTGTGTTCTGGATGTAGAGTCAGGACTCCTGCAGTGTGTGTTTTGGATGTAGAGTCAGGACTCCTGCAGGGTGTGTTTTGGATGTAGAGTCAGGACTCCTCCAGTGTGTGTTTGGATGTAGAGTCAGACTCCTCCAGTGTGTGTTCTGGATGTAGAGTCAGGACTCCTCCAGTGTGTGTTCTGGATGTAGAGTCAGGACTCCTCCAGTGTGTGTTCTGGATGTAGAGTCAGGACTCCTGCAGTGTGTGTTCTGGATGTAGAGTCAGGACTCCTGCAGGGTGTGTTTTGGATGTAGAGTCAGGACTCCTGCAGTGTGTGTTTTGGATGTAGAGTCAGGACTCCTCTAGTGTGTGTTTTGGATGTAGAGTCAGGACTCCTCTAGTGTGTGTTTTGGATGTAGAGTCAGGACTCCTGCAGTGTGTGTTTTGGATGTAGTCAGGACTCCTGCAGGGTGTGTTCTGGATGTAGAGTCAGGACTCCTGCAGGGTGTGTTTTGGATGTAGAGTCAGGACTCCTGCAGGGTGTGTTTTGGATGTAGAGTCAGGACTCCTGCAGGGTGTGTTTTGGATGTAGAGTCAGGACTCCTGCAGTGTGTGTTTTGGATGTAGAGTCAGACTCCTCCAGGGTGTGTTTTGGATGTAGAGTCAGGACTCCTGCAGTGTGTGTTCTGGATGTAGAGTCAGGACTCCTGCAGGGTGTGTTTTGGATGTAGAGTCAGGACTCCTGCAGTGTGTGTTCTGGGTGTAGAGTCAGGACTCCTGCAGGGTGTGTTTTGGATGTAGAGTCAGGACTCCTGCAGTGTGTGTTTTGGATGTAGAGTCAGGACTCCTCCAGTGTGTGTTCTGGATGTAGAGTCAGGACTCCTCCAGTGTGTGTTCTGGATGTAGAGTCAGGGACTCCTGCAGTGTGTGTTTTGGATGTAGAGTCAGGACTCCTCCAGTGTGTGTTCTGGATGTAGAGTCAGGACTCCTGCAGTGTGTGTTCTGGATGTAGAGTCAGGACTCTCCAGTGTGTGTTTTGGATGTAGAGTCAGGACTCCTCCAGTGTGTGTTTTGATGTAGAGTCAGGACTCCTCCAGTGTGTGTTCTGGATGTAGAGTCAGGACTCCTCCAGTGTGTGTTTTGGGTGTAGAGTCAGGACTCTCCAGTGTGTGTTTTGGATGTAGAGTCAGGACTCCTCCAGTGTGTGTTTTGGATGTAGAGTCAGACTTCTCCAGTGTGTGTTCTGGATGTAGAGTCAGGACTCCTGCAGTGTGTGTTCTGGATGTAGAGTCAGGACTCCTGCAGTGTGTGTTTTGGATGTAGAGTCAGGACTCCTCCAGTGTGTGTTTTGGATGTAGAGTCAGGACTCCTCCAGTGTGTGTTTTGGATGTAGAGTCAGGACTCCTCCAGTGTGTGTTGTACTGTTTTAGTAGAGTCCTACAGAGTCAAATCAAATCATCAAATCAAATTTTATTTGTCACATACACATGGTTAGCAGATGTTAATGCGAGTGTAGCGAAATGCTTGTGCTTCTAGTTCCGACAATGCAGTAATAACCAACAAGTAATCTAACTAACAATTCCAAAACTACTGTCTTATACACAGTGTAAGGGGATAAAGAATATGTACATAAGGATATATGAATGAGTGATGGTACAGAGCAGCATAGGGAAGATACAGTAGATGGTATCGAGTACAGTATATACATATGAGATGAGTATGTAAACAAATTGGCATAGTTAAAGTGGCTAGTGATACCTGTATTGCCTAAGGATGCAGTCGATGATATAGAGTACAGTATATACGTATGCATATGAGATGAATAATGTAGGGTAAGTAACATTATATAAGGTAGCATTGTTTAAAGTGGCTAGTGATATATTTACATCATTTCCCATCAATTCCCATTATTAAAGTGGCTGGAGTTGAGTCAGTGTCAGTGTGTTGGCAGCAGCCACTCAATGTTAGTGGTGGCTGTTTAACAGTCTGATGGCCTTGAGATAGAAGCTGTTTTTCAGTCTCTCGGTCCCAGCTTTGATGCACCTGTACTGACCTCGCCTTCTGGATGATAGCGGGGTGAACAGGCAGTGGCTCGGGTGGTTGTTGTCCTTGATGACCTTTATGGCCTTCCTGTAACATCGGGTGGTGTAGGTGTCCGGGAGGGCAGTTTGCCTCCGGTGATGCGTTGTGCAGACCTCACTACCCTCTGGAGAGCCTTACGGTTGAGGGCGGAGCAGTTGCCATACCAGGCGGTGATACAGCCAGCCAGGATGCTCTCGATTGTGCATCTGTAGAAGTTTGTGAGTGATTTTGGTGACAAGCCGAATTTCTTCAGCCTCCTGAGGTTGAAGAGGCGCTGCTGCGCCTTCTTCACAATGCTGTCTGTGTGAGTGGACCAATTCCGTCTGTGATGTGTATGCCGAGGAACTTAAAACTTGCTAACCTCTCCACTACTGTTCCATCGATGTGGATAGGGAGGTGTTCCCTCTGCTGTTTCCTGAAGTCCACAATCATCTCCTTAGTTTTGTTAACGTTGAGTGTGAGGTTATTTTCCTGACACCACACTCCGAGGGCCCTCACCTCCTCCCTGGAGGCCGTCTCGTCGTTGTTGGTAATCAAGCCTACCACTGTTGTGTCGTCCGCAAACTTGATGATTGAGTTGGAGGCGTGCGTGGCCACGCAGTCGTGGGTGAACAGGGAGTACAGGAGAGGGCTCAGAACGCACCCTTGTGGGGCCCCAGTGTTGAGGATCAGCGGGGAGGAGATGTTGTTGCCTACCCTCACCACCTGGGGGCGGCCCGTCAGGTACTATGGTGTTGAATGCCGAGCTGTAGTCGATGAACAGCATTCTCACATAGGTATTCCTCTTGTCCAGATGGGTTAGGGCAGTGTGGTTGAGATTGCATCGTCTGTGGACCTATTTGGGCGGTAAGCAAATTGGAGTGGGTCTAGGGCAGACATGGGCAAACTACGGCCCGCGGGCCACATACTACGGCCCGTTAGGCTTTTTAATCCGGCCCGCCGAACTTGTCCAAATTATAGTAAAAACCTCCTTTTTTTCCCCTTTCCCTGCAATGCCCACGTTTCCCCAATAGATGGCGCACTCAAAACACATTGACCGTTGTTAGAGTGGCGCGTATTTCTCTTTATTTCACTTTAATTTTCACTTCGTTTCACGTCACCATTAAGCCCTTCTGTGAAAATGAGCGGACCAAAGAGAAGGAAAGTGGACAGCGAATGCCGAGTGTTTAATAAGGAGTGGACAACAAAATACTTCTTCACTGAAGTCCGATCAACGGCTGTATGTCTGATATGCCAAGAAGCTGTTGCGGTTTTCAAAGAGTACAATATCAGCCGTCACTTTGCCACGAAGCATGCAAACTATGCTAGCAAGCAGTCAACACAAGAACGGGCGGCTACTGCTCAGAGGTTGGCAGCTAATTTACAGAGTCAACAGAACTTTTTTCACCGACAAACTGCAATTCAAGAGTCAAGTACCAAGGCAAGTTATTTGCTGGCATTCAAATTAGCAAAGGCTAGCAAGCCTTTCTCCGAAGGCGAGTTTTTGAAAGAGTGCATGGTAGAGACAGCAGGTCTCTTGTGTCCGGAGAGCAAAGCCAAGTTTGAAAAAATCAGCTTAGCACGCAGGACAGTGACTCGCGCGTGGAACTGATTGACGAAGATATAGTCAGCGAGTTAAACAAAAGGCGGAGTCCTTTAAGTTATATTCACTAGCACTGGATGAAAGTAACGACAAAAAGACACTGCTCAGCTCCTAATTTTTATCCGAGGGATTAACGACAGTTTTGAGATAACGGAGGAGCTTTTGAGCATGGAATCACTGAAAGGGAAAACGAGGAGAGGACTTATATGAACAGGTGTCTGCTGTCATCGATAGAATGAAGCTACCTTGGAGTAAACTTGCCAATGTCACCACGGATGGATCGCCAAATTTAACTGGAAAAAAACATCGGGCTGCTGAAAAGAATCCAGGATAAAGTGAAAGAAGAAAACCCTGACCAGGATGTTATTTTACTTCACTGCATCATTCATCAGGAGTCTCTGTGTAAGTCTGTATTGCAGCTTAATCACGTCGTGGATCCAGTTGTAAAACTTGTTAACTTCATACGAGCAAGGGGACTTAATCATCGTCAGTTCATTACGTTCCTGGAAGAAACTAATGCGGATCACCAGGACCGCTCGTCCGCTGGTTAAGTTCGGGGAAAGTGTTTCAACGAGTCTGGGAGCTCAAAGACGAGATTCGCTCATTTTTTAATTTAATGGGGAAATCCGAAGAATTCCCGAGCTGAGCGACACAAACTGGCTTTGTGACTTTGCGTTTGCTGTGGACATATTTTCACACATGAATGAGCTGAACGTGAAGCTACAGGGGAAAGATCAGTTTCTTTTTTTTTTTTTTTTTTTTTTTTTTTTTGTATGTACACAAATGTGAGCCTTCAAATCCAAGCTGGTTTTATTCTCCAGGCAAATGTCAAACAAATCTTTCGCACATTTCCCCACACTAGCCGTGCAGAAAGAGGCCGCCCGAAATGCGAAGAAATACTGCAAATCACTGGACGATCTGCACAGAGAATTTTGCCGTCGGTTCTGTGATTTTGAAAAATTGACAAGTCACTTCAACTGGTGTCCTGTCCCCTGACAAGACCCCGAATCAGCACCGCAGGAGCTGCAATGGAACTGATCGATCTTCAGTCTGACTCCGTCTCAAAGGAGAAGTTCAAGTCTCTTAAACTGAATGACTTTTACGCTTCACTTAACGACCGCGTTAAACTCCGGAGGACGACGCAGAAGATGCTGGTGTTGTTTGGCTCGACCTACGTGTGTGAGCAGACGTTTAGCCATGAAAATCAACAAAGCCCATCACAGATCCAAGTTAACTGACCAACACCTCAGATCTGTCCTGAGAATTGCCACAACAAAACTAACTCCAGACTTTGATGCACTGGCAAAAAAGGGAGACCAACAACACTGTTCCCACTGAAATGGTGAGTTTTTCTGCTGTGTTATGAAAAATGCATATGGAAAGTTTGGAAGTGCGTCTTTTACTTAAGAGCAATGCGCATTTACGCACAGCAGCGGTACAGTAGCTTAATTAACACGCCGCACATCGCTCTTAATTTAAATTAAAATTTTCAGCTGCAGGTAGGATATTTAATACAGCCTATGTCTGTGTGCTTGGCAACGATACACGTGTACAGTTTGCGCGTGAAGGCGAGGGCGTCGTGGCGAGTTTGTAGAGCGCGGGTCAGGACAATCCATCCATGATTTTGCGGAGTTTAACACAAGTAGATATTATTGAGCTTGAGTATTTCGTTGTGTGTAATATGTTTTGAATGTTGAAAGTGATTCCATTTTTCAATAAATGTTGATTTCTTTTAACTTTGCACCTTCGATTGAAACTTATTAAAAACAGACGCAATCTTGATAAATCACAGTGCGTATGTTATTTTAATCTATTTACATTTCCTCCTCCCAGTATCTGCGAAATAGTATGTAAATGCCATATCTTGCATATTCCTTGAGACAAATTTATTAACTGATAAGGGCTATTTTTCACATTTGAAAGACAGTTAATAAATTGGGTTGTAGTGTTCTTACTGTGCTATGAGGTTTGCACACACTACATTTAATGCTTTAGTATATCCGGCCCAAACACTCCCTCCAAATGCTCCTGGCCCGGCCCCTCTGTCAAATTTTAGAACCCATTGTGGCCCGCGAGTCAAAAAGTTTGCCCACCTCTGGTCTAGGGTGTCAGGTAGGTGGAGGTGATATGGTCCTTGACTAGTCTCTCAAAGCACTTCATGATGACGGAAGTGAGTGCTACGGGCTTAGTCGCTTAGCTAAGTTACCTTAGCTTTCTGGGAAACAGGAACAATGGTGGCCCTCTTGAAGCATGTGGGAACAGCAGACTGGTATAGGGATTGATTGAATATGTCCGTAAACACACCGGCCAGCTGGTCTGCGCATGCTCTGAGGGCGCGGCTGGGGATGCCGTTCGGGCCTGCAGCCTTGCGAGGGTTAACACGTTTAAATGTCTTACTCACCTCGGCTGCAGTGAAGTGAGAGACCGCATGTTTTCGTTGCAGGCTGTGTCAGTGG
>NC_068438.1:49476042-49481448 GCF_023373465.1 Oncorhynchus keta
TAGGCAAGTCAGTTAAGAACAAATTCTTATTTACAATAATGGCCTACCCCGGCCAAACCCAGATGAAGCTGGGCCAATGGGCGCCGCCCTATGGGACCCCGAATCACGGCCGGTTGAGATACAACCCGGATTTGAACCAGGCTGTCTGTAGTGACGCCTCTAGCACTGAGATGCAGTGCCTTAGACCGCTGCACCACTCGGGCATACATACATTATACATTATGAAATTATTATGGACAAAAGAGCGAGACAGTTATTTATCAAAAGGCAGCCAAGCATCGATCATCATGTCACCAGAAAAGGACCCTCAATATTTATTGGAAAGGAGCATCAAACTCGTCACCACCCTGTGAAATGCATCATACTATATACAGTAAGTGAATTTGTCCCAGTACTTTTGGAGCAAGATGTTTCATGTGTCCGTAGCGAGGTTGAATATTCACAGAGAGCCTCTGTCTTTATAAAACTGACTTCACTCCGTCAGTATACTGATGTACATAGCTAAGTACATGTGGTTTCATACATCACTAGCAGGGTCAAGGGAGCTATACTGTAGAGAAACCTTGGTCTACCTGCTGTAGGTAGGATGAATGTCCAGAGTTAGTTGTTTCATACATCACTGCAGGGTCAAGGAGCCATACTGTAGAGAAACCTTAGGTCTACCTGCTGTAGGTAGGATGAATGCATAGTTAGTTGTTTCATACATCACTAGCAGGGTCAAGGGAGCTATACTGTAGAGAAACCTTGGTCTACCTGCTGTAGGTAGGATGAATGCAGAGTTAGTTGTTTCATACATCACTAGCAGGGTCAAGGAGCTATACTGTAGAGCGTTTCACTCCCCAAGAGAAACCTTGGTCTACCCAATGCTGTAGGTAGGATGAATGCAGAGTTAGTTGTTTCATACATCACTAGCAGGGTCAAGGAGCTATACTGTAGAGCGTTTCACTCCCCAAGAGAAACCTTGGTCTACCTGCTGTAGGTAGGATGAATGCAAGTTAGTTGTTTCATACATCACTAGCAGGGCCAAGGAGCTATACTGTAGAGCGTTTCCTCCCAAGAGAAACCTTGGTCTACCTGCTGTAGGTAGGATGAATGCAGAGTTAGTTGTTTCATACATCACTAGCAGGGTCAAGGAGCTATACTGTAGAGAAACCTTGGTCTACCTGCTGTAGGTAGGATGAATGCAGAGTTAGTTGTTTCATACATCACTAGCAGTTTCAAGGAGCTATACTGTAGAGAAACCTTGGTCTACCTGCTGTAGGTAGGATGAATGCAGAGTTAGTTGTTTCATACATCACTAGCAGTGTCAAGGAGCTATACTGTAGAGAAACCTTGGTCTACCTGCTGTAGGTAGGATGAATGCAGAGTTAGTTGTTTCATACATCACTAGCAGGGTCAAGGAGCTATACTGTAGAGAAACCTTGGTCTACCTGCTGTAGGTAGGATGAATGCAGAGTTAGTTGTTTCATACATCACTAGCAGGGTCAAGGAGCTATACTGTAGAGAAACCTTGGTCTACCTGCTGTAGGTAGGATGAATGCATAGTTAGTTGTTTCATACATCACTAGCAGGGTCAAGGAGCTATACTGTAGAGAAACCTTGGTCTACCTGCTGTAGGTAGGATGAATGCAGAGTTAGTTGTTTCATACATCACTAGCAGGGTCAAGGAGCTATACTGTAGAGAAACCTTGGTCTACCTGCTGTAGGTAGGATGAATGCAGAGTTAGTTGTTTCATACATCACTAGCAGGGTCAAGGAGCTATACTGTAGAGCGTTTCACTCCCAAGAGAAACCTTGGTCTACCTGCTGTAGGTAGGATGAATGCAGAGTTAGTTGTTTCATACATCACTAGCAGGGTCAAGGAGCTATACTGTAGAGAAACCTTGGTCTACCTGCTGTAGGTAGGATGAATGCAGAGTTAGTTGTTTCATACATCACTAGCAGGGTCAAGGAGCTATACTGTAGAGAAACCTTGGTCTACCTGCTGTAGGTAGGATGAATGCAGAGTTAGTTGTTTCATACATCACTAGCAGGGTCAAGGAGCTATACTGTAGAGAAACCTTGGTCTACCTGCTGTAGGTAGGATGAATGCAGAGTTAGTTGTTTCATACATCACTAGCAGGGTCAAGGAGCTATACTGTAGAGAAACCTTGGTCTACCTGCTGTAGGTAGGATGAATGCAGAGTTAGTTGTTTCATACATCACTAGCAGGGTCAAGGAGCTATACTGTAGAGAAACCTTGGTCTACCTGCTGTAGGTAGGATGAATGCAGAGTTAGTTGTTTCATACATCACTAGCAGGGTCAAGGAGCTATACTGTAGAGCGTTTCACTCCCAAGAGAAACCTTGGTCTACCTGCTGTAGGTAGGATGAATGCAGAGTTAGTTGTTTCATACATCACTAGCAGGGTCAAGGAGCTATACTGTGACGTTCCCCCAAGAGAAACCTTGGTCTACCTGCTGTAGGTAGGATGAATGCAAGTTAGTTGTTTCATACATCACTAGCAGGGTCAAGGAGCTATACTGTAGAGCGTTTCACTCCCAAGAGAAACCTTGGTCTACCTGCTGTAGGTAGGATGAATGCAGAGTTAGTTGTTTCATACATCACTAGCAGGGTCAAGGAGCTATACTGTAGAGAAACCTTGGTCTACCTGCTGTAGGTAGGATGAATGCAGAGTTAGTTGTTTCATACATCACTAGCAGGGTCAAGGAGCTATACTGTAGAGAAACCTTGGTCTACCTGCTGTAGGTAGGATGAATGCAGAGTTAGTTGTTTCATACATCACTAGCAGTTTCAAGGAGCTATACTGTAGAGAAACCTTGGTCTACCTGCTGTAGGTAGGATGAATGCAGAGTTAGTTGTTTCATACATCACTAGCAGGGTCAAGGAGCTATACTGTAGAGAAACCTTGGTCTACCTGCTGTAGGTAGGATGAATGCAGAGTTAGTTGTTTCATACATCACTAGCAGGGTCAAGGAGCTATACTGTAGAGAAACCTTGGTCTACCTGCTGTAGGTAGGATGAATGCATAGTTAGTTGTTTCATACATCGCTAGCAGGGTCAAGGAGCTATACTGTAGAGAAACCTTGGTCTACCTGCTGTAGGTAGGATGAATGCAGAGTTAGTTGTTTCATACATCACTAGCAGGGTCAAGGAGCTATACTGTAGAGCGTTTCACTCCCCAAGAGAAACCTTGGTCTACCTGCTGTAGGTAGGATGAATGCAGAGTTAGTTGTTTCATACATCACTAGCAGGGTCAAGGAGCTATACTGTAGAGAAACCTTGGTCTACCTGCTGTAGGTAGGATGAATGCAGAGTTAGTTGTTTCATACATCACTAGCAGGGTCAAGGAGCTATACTGTAGAGAAACCTTGGTCTACCTGCTGTAGGTAGGATGAATGCAGAGTTAGTTGTTTCATACATCACTAGCAGGGTCAAGGAGCTATACTGTAGAGCGTTTCCTCCCCAAGAGAAACCTTGGTCTACCTGCTGTAGGTAGGATGAATGCAGAGTTAGTTGTTTCATACATCACTAGCAGGGTCAAGGAGCTATACTGTAGAGAAACCTTGGTCTACCTGCTGTAGGTAGGATGAATGCAGAGTTAGTTGTTTCATACATCACTAGCAGGGTCAAGGAGCTATACTGTAGAGAAACCTTGGTCTACCTGCTGTAGGTAGGATGAATGCAGAGTTAGTTGTTTCATACATCACTAGCAGTTTCAAGGAGCTATACTGTAGAGAAACCTTGGTCTACCTGCTGTAGGTAGGATGAATGCATAGTTAGTTGTTTCATACATCACTAGCAGTTTCAAGGAGCTATACTGTAGAGAAACCTTGGTCTACCTGCTGTAGGTAGGATGAATGCAGAGTTAGTTGTTTCATACATCACTAGCAGGGTCAAGGAGCTATACTGTAGAGAAACCTTGGTCTACCTGCTGTAGGTAGGATGAATGCATAGTTAGTTGTTTCATACATCACTAGCAGGGTCAAGGAGCTATACTGTAGAGAAACCTTGGTCTACCTGCTGTAGGTAGGATGAATGCAGAGTTAGTTGTTTCATACATCACTAGCAGTTTCAAGGAGCTATACTGTAGAGAAACCTTGGTCTACCTGCTGTAGGTAGGATGAATGCATAGTTAGTTGTTTCATACATCACTAGCAGGGTCAAGGAGCTATACTGTAGAGAAACCTTGGTCTACCTGCTGTAGGTAGGATGAATGCAGAGTTAGTTGTTTCATACATCACTAGCAGGGTCAAGGAGCTATACTGTAGAGAAACCTTGGTCTACCTGCATGTAGGTAGGATGAATGCAGAGTTAGTTGTTTCATACATCACTAGCAGGGTCAAGGAGCTATACTGTAGAGAAACCTTGGTCTACCTGCTGTAGGTAGGATGAATGCATAGTTAGTTGTTTCATACCATCACTAGCAGGGTCAAGGAGCTATACTGTAGAGAAACCTTGGTCCTACCTGCTGTAGGTAGGATGAATGCAGAGTTAGTTGTTTCATACATCACTAGCAAGGTCAAGGAGCTGTACTGTAGAGAAACCTTGGTCTACCTGCTGTAGGTAGGATGAATGCAGAGTTAGTTGTTCATACATCACTAGCAGGGTCAAGGAGCTATACTGTAGAGAAACCTTGGTCTACCTGCTGTAGGTAGGATGAATGCAGAGTTAGTGTTTCATACAGTGGCCTTCAGAAAGTATTCCACACCTCTTGACATTTTGTTGTTGTTTAATAGCCTGAATTGAAAATCGATTACATTTTTGTCACTCAGCCTACACTCCAATACCCCATAATGTCAAAGTAGAATTATGTTTTCAGACATTTTGACAATATATATATATATATATATATATATATATATATATATATATATATATTTTTTTAAAGAATTGTATTAGAATATATTATTATTGTTTTTGGGCCCATCCACCACCCCCCTCGGAGGAGAAAGTACGTTCTATACACATTTTCCATACATGTCACTATTTATTGTGTTTTTTTAGAGTAGTTACATAGCAAGAATAAAGTCATTTGATATTTTTGATATAAATCTTGTTTTCAGTCAACTATAATGGAACATGAGCTTTTCAACCCACACCTCCATAACCCCACCCCTCCATATCCCCACCCCTCCCTAACTCCACCCCTCCATAACGCCACCCCTCTATAACCCCACCCTCAGCTACTCTCAGTCCATCCCACCTAGCCTCCATAACCCCACCCCTCAGCTACTCTCAGTCCATCCCACCTAGCCCCATAAACCCACCCTCAGCTACTCAGCTACTCTCAGTCCATCCCACCTAGCTCCATGAACCCACCCTCAGCTACTCTCCAGTCCATCCCACATGGCTCCATAAACCCACCCCTCAGCAGCTGAGCTACTCTCAGTCCATCCCACCTATC
>NC_068438.1:49481548-49514048 GCF_023373465.1 Oncorhynchus keta
CTTACACCTGTTGTATTCAGCATTTCACTGTGAGGTCTACTACACCTGTTGTATTCATCATTTCACTGTGAGGTCTACTACACCTGTTGTATTCAGCATTTCACTGTGAGGTCTACTACACCTGTTGTATTCAGCATTTCACTGTAAGGTCTACTACACCTGTTGTATTCAGCATTTCACTGTGAGTCTACTACACCTGTTGTATTCAGCATTTCACTGTAGGTCTACTACACCTGTTGTAGTCAGCATTTCACTGTAAGGTCTACTACACCTGTTGTATTCAGCATTTCACTGTGAGGTCTACTACACCTGTTGTATTCAGCATTTCACTGTAAGGTCTACCTACACCTGTTGTATTCAGCATTTCACTGTGAGGTCTACTACACCTGTTGTATTCAGCATTTCACTGTGAGGTCTACTACACCTGTTGTATTCAGCATTTCACTGTTAGGTCTACTACACCTGTTGTATTCAGCATTTCACTGTAAGGTCTACTACACCTGTTGTATTCATTTCACTGTAGGTCTACTACACCTTCAGCATTTCACTGTAAGGTCTACTACACCTGTTGTATTCAGCATTTCACTGTATTCTACTACACCTGCATTTCACTGTAAGGTCTACTACACCTGTTGTATTCAGCATTTCACTGTATGGTCTACTACACCTGTTGTATTCAGCATTTCACTGTAAGGTCTACTACACCTGTTGTATTCAGCATTTCACTGTAAGGTCTACTACACCTGTTGTATTCAGCATTTCACTGTATGGTCTACTACACCTGTTGTATTCATCATTTCACTGTATCTACTACACCTGTTGTATTCAGCATTTCACTGTGAGGTCTACTACACCTGTTGTATTCAGCATTTCACTGTGAGGTCTACTACACCTGTTGTAGTCAGCATTTCACTGTATCTACTACACCTGTTGTATTCAGCATTTCACTGTGAGGTCTACTACACCTGTTGTATTCAGCATTTCACTGTAAGGTCTACTACACCTGTTGTATTCAGCATTTCACTGTAAGGTCTACTACACCTGTTGTATTCAGCATTTCACTGTGAGGTCTACTACACCTGTTGTATTCAGCATTTCACTGTAAGGTCTACTACACCTGTTGTATTCAGCATTTCACTGTAAGGTCTACTACACCTGTTGTATTCAGCATTTCACTGTAAGGTCTACTACACCTGTTGTATTCAGCATTTCACTGTAAGGTCTACTACACCTGTTGTATTCAGCATTTCACTGTGAGGTCTACTACACCTGTTGTATTCAGCATTTCACTGTGAGGTCTACTACACCTGTTGTATTCAGCATTTCACTGTAAGGTCTACTACACCTGTTGTATTCAGCATTTCACTGTGGGTCTACTACACCTGTTGTATTCAGCATTTCACTGTGAGGTCTACTACACCTGTTGTATTCAGCATTTCACTGTAAGGTCTACTACACCTGTTGTATTCAGCATTTCACTGTGAGGTCTACTACACCTGTTGTATTCAGCATTTCACTGTAAGGTCTACTACACCTGTTGTATTCAGCATTTCACTGTAAGGTCTACTACACCTGTTGTATTCAGCATTTCACTGTAAGGTCTACTACACCTGTTGTATTCAGCATTTCACTGTAAGGTCTACTACACCTGTTGTATTCAGCATTTCACTGTGATCTTCACTGTAAGGTCTACTACACCTGTTGTATTCAGCATTTCACTGTAAGGTCTACTACACCTGTTGTATTCAGCATTTCACTGTGAGGTCTACTACACCTGTTGTATTCAGCATTTCACTGTAAGGTCTACTACACCTGTTGTATTCAGCATTTCACTGTAAAGATTCACCTGTTGTATTCAGCATTTCACTGTCTACTACACCTGTTGTATTCAGCATTTCACTGTAAGGTCTACTACACCTGTTGTATTCAGCATTTCACTGTAAGGTCTACTACACCTGTTGTATTCAGCATTTCACTGTAAGGTCTACTACACCTGTTGTATTCAGCATTTCACTGTAAGGTCTACTACACCTGTTGTATTCAGCATTTCACTGTAAGGTCTACTACACCTGTTGTATTCAGCATTTCACTGTAAGGTCTACTACACCTGTTGTATTCAGCATTTCACTGTATGGTCTACTACACCTGTTGTATTCATCATTTCACTGTAAGGTCTACTACACCTGTTGTATTCAGCATTTCACTGTGAGGTCTACTACACCTGTTGTATTCAGCATTTCACTGTGAGGTCTACTACACCTGTTGTATTCAGCATTTCACTGTAAGGTCTACTACACCTGTTGTATTCAGCATTTCACTGTGAGGTCTACTACACCTGTTGTATTCAGCATTTCACTGTGAGGTCTACTACACCTGTTGTATTCAGCATTTCACTGTAGGTCTACTACACCTGTTGTATTCAGCATTTCACTGTAGGTCTACTACACCTGTTGTATTCAGCATTTCACTGTGAGGTCTACTACACCTGTTGTATTCAGCATTTCACTGTATGGTCTACTACACCTGTTGTATTCAGCATTTCACTGTGAGGTCTACTACACCTGTTGTATTCAGCATTTCACTGTGAGGTCTACTACACCTGTTGTATTCAGCATTTCACTGTGAGGTCTACTACACCTGTTGTATTCAGCATTTCTGTTGTATTCAGCATTTCACTGTAAGGTCTACTACACCTGTTGTATTCAGCATTTCACTGTAGGTCTACTACACCTGTTGTATTCAGCATTTCACTGTAAGGTCTACTACACCTGTTGTATTCAGCATTTCACTGTATGGTCTACTACACCTGTTGTATTCAGCATTTCACTGTTCTACTACACCTGTTGTATTCAGCATTTCACTGTATGGTCTACTACACCTGTTGTATTCAGCATTTCACTGTGAGGTCTACTACACCTGTTGTATTCAGCATTTCACTGTAAGGTCTCTACTGTTGTATTCAGCATTTCACTGTAGGTCTACTACACCTGTTGTATTCAGCATTTCACTGTAGGTCTACTACACAGCATTTCACTGTTGTATTCAGCATTTCACTGTGAGGTCTACTACACCTGTTGTATTCAGCATTTCACTGTGAGGTCTACTACACCTGTTGTATTCAGCATTTCACTGTAAGGTCTACTACACCTGTTGTATTCAGCATTTCACTGTAAGGTCTACTACACCTGTTGTATTCAGCATTTCACTGTGAGGTCTACTACACCTGTTGTATTCAGCATTTCACTGTAAGGTCTACTACACCTGTTGTATTCAGCATTTCACTGTGAGGTCTACTACACCTGTTGTATTCAGCATTTCACTGTTTCACTGTTGTATTCAGCATTTCACTGTAACTACTACACCTGTTATATTCAGCATTTCACTGTATCTACACACCCTGTTGTATTCAGCATTTCACTGTAAGGTCTACTACACCTGTTGTATTCATCATTTCACTGTATGGTCTACTACACCTGTTGTATTCAGCATTTCACTGTAAGGTCTACTACACCTGTTGTATTCATCATTTCACTGTATGGTCTACTACACCTGTTGTATTCAGCATTTCACTGTAAGGTCTACTACACCTGTTGTATTCAGCATTTCACTGTAAGGTCTACTACACCTGTTGTATTCATCATTTCACTGTATGGTCTACTACACCTGTTGTATTCAGCATTTCACTGTAAGGTCTACTACACCTGTTGTATTCATCATTTCACTGTATGGTCTACTACACCTGTTGTATTCAGCATTTCACTGTAAGGTCTACTACACCTGTTGTATTCAGCATTTCACTGTAAGGTCTACTACACCTGTTGTATTCAGCATTTCACTGTAAGGTCTACTACACCTGTTGTATTCAGCATTTCACTGTATGGTCTACTACACCTGTTGTATTCAGCATTTCACTGTGTGGTCTACTACACCTGTTGTATTCAGCATTTCACTGTGAGGTCTACTACACCTGTTGTATTCAGCATTTCACTGTAAGGTCTACTACACCTGTTGTATTCAGCATTTCACTGTGTGGTCTACTACACCTGTTGTATTCAGCATTTCACTGTGAGGTCTACTACACCTGTTGTATTCAGCATTTCACTGTAAGGTCTACTACACCTGTTGTATTCAGCATTTCACTGTATGGTCTACTACACCTGTTGTATTCAGCATTTCACTGTGAGGTCTACTACACCTGTTGTATTCAGCATTTCACTGTAAGGTCTACTACACCTGTTGTATTCAGCATTTCACTGTGAGGTCTACTACACCTGTTGTATTCAGCATTTCACTGTAAGGTCTACTACACCTGTTGTATTCAGCATTTCACTGTAAGGTCTACTACACCTGTTGTATTCAGCATTTCACTGTGAGGTCTACTACACCTGTTGTATTCAGCATTTCACTGTAAGGTCTACTTACACCTGTTGTATTCAGCATTTCACTGTGAGGTCTACTACACCTGTTGTATTCAGCATTTCACTGTGAGGTCTACTACAACTGTTGTATTCAGCATTTCACTGTGAGGTCTACTACACCTGTTGTATCCGGCACATGTGACTCATTAAATTGGATTTGATTTCTACCTAGTTTGCTGGTGGTAGTCTATCTAAATAGGATCTTTGCAAAGGTGTGAAAGTAGCCCACTTCCACTGGGTTATAGGGCCTGGCATTTAGTTCACAGTCATTATATTTAACACTCAACACTATCTAATAGCCATGTTTTCTATGTCAAAATGTGTTGTGTTATTCCCTATATAGTGTACAACCTTTTGGGACTCGCAGCCAAATGTGTTTGTATGAAAACCTTCGATAAAGACAGAATGAGTGACAATAGGCACGTCTGATCTCAATTCATGACATTGAGAAACACACACACACACACACCTCTACCCTCCATAGCCACGAACGAGACAGCAGCACATCTCTTGTGATTCAACCATATAATCCTCTCTTCTGGGTAACCCGTCTGGAGAAAACCGTATCAAGGAAGATTAATTTGTTACATAACAAAATAGAAAGACAAATTCATAATATGGTGTCCCACACAGCACCCTATTCCATACAGTGGACTACATTTAGGGCTCCGGCCCAAGTGTACACTACGTAATACATAGGGAACCCATTAGAGATACTGCTCATATCATACAGATATGAACAGAACAAAACATACTGAAATTCAAGATCATTTTCTGGAATGAGGACGTGTCTTGGTTGATAGAATAATAAAGAATAATGCACAACGAGACATAAACGTTTTAAAGTAGTTTTTTTATTTACAGCAGCTGAAAAACAGATGACAGAAGAGAAGACGAGTCATTACGGTATCAAAATACAGTCATAGACTTGACACAGTTTGTCCAGGGACTCAATCCAAGGCGCGTTTATAGTACAGCCCACTAGAACAGACATGTAGGAAAGGTCATGGTCGTGCTTAATTTTTTACAATTTTACCTTTATTTAACCAGGCAAGTCAGTTAAGAACATATTCTTATTTTCAATGACGGCCTGGGAACAGTGGGTTAAACTGCCTGTTCAGGGGGCAGAACGACAGATTTGTACCGTGTCAGCTCGGGGATTTGAACTCACAACCTTCCGGTTACTAGTCCAACGCTCTAACCACTAGGCTACGCTGCCGAAATGCACGCTGCCGAAATGCACAGCGATCTCAACGAACGCTGTGGAAAAGGTGAATTGTATAGTGAGACACACTACAATACGTCTTGCATTGAATACCGGCCTTCAAATGAATGGTCCAAAATAAAAACAGACACAAGCAGATTAAAAAACAAACAGATTCAGAGATTTGTCTCTCCATGAAACCTGAACTCACAGCCATATCTATAAAGGTCTATGACTCTTCCTGAATCGAACCCTTACGGAGTGTCCCAAATTGAACTCTGGTCCCTATATAGTGCACTACTTTTGACCAAAGTCCTATGGAGCCTGGTAAAGTAGTGCACTATGTAGGCAATAGGATGCCATTTGGGACGCAGATTAGATTGTCAGTAGCCTGCGGATCCAGCAGGGTAAAGCTAGCTTTGGGACACACCTTTCAAAGGCCAGAACATTACATCCATATGTCTAGGATTCAGATTTAGGACGGAGAACCTGGTTTTCAAAGCTTCTTTAAACTTTCTTTGTTTTTAGCACACATTCAAATAAATACTTATAGCAATACACAGCCTCCAAATATACACTAACAATAATACACAACTATATTTCAATTCAACCAATGTACCACATTATTTCATCAGAACACTGCCCTCTACTGGCAGACTGTTGTCATTACTAGAACACTGCCCTCTAATTGCAGACTGTTGTCATTACTAGAACACTGCCCTCTACTGGCAGACTGTTGTCATTACTAGAACACTGCCCTCTACTGCCAGACTGTTGTCATTACTCAAATGCAATGTACAGTAGCTGCATTTCATATTAGCACCAAGAAGACAAACGCTGGCAGCACTCAGCCATGAAAACACACACAGTGATGACAGTAACGATCACAGTTCCAACAGGAAACACAACATTGTGCTCATAAGTTCACTCAAAGCACAGCTGAAAAAACAGACATACAGGAAGTGTGGAGGAAGTATATGACAGGGCTGAGTAACTTGCCTGTATTGGACATGGCACACAAAGCACCACGTCCTACATTACTTCAAATCTACGGTCATTTACACATCTGTCTGGTATCGGCCATGCATACTTACTGTTGTTTAACTAGCCTGGACCCAGATCTGGTTGTGTCGTCTTGCCCTCTGTGACAATGACCATAGGAGTTGTCAAGACAGCACAGAGGTGGGACCAAGGTATTGTTCAACAAGACGTCTTAAGAGTTCATCCCAAACGGCACCCTATTCCCTACATAGTGCACACATTTTGACCAGGGCTAGCACCCTATTCCTTATTTAGTGCACACATTTTGACCAGGGCTAGCACCCTATTCCTTATTTAGTGCACACATTTTGACCAGGGCTAGCACCCTATTCCCTACATAGTGCACACATTTTGACCAGGGCACACTAAAGGGGAATTAGGGTGCCATTTGAGATTCAACCTTAGCGGAAGAGGAAATTAGTAGCCTGGTTAAACCAGTGTGAATGCTACATTTCCCATAGTGAGTACTTCATTCAGTTTGGTTTAACCAGGCTAGGAGAGTAGCAGTCTCTTTATGTTATAAAGAGGCATACCAATGTGTTTGTAGCAGGACTGAGCACCGTACACACATCTACAGATCTGGCTTCATAAGAGTACAAACGGACCATAAATCATTACTACAACAAAAGTACCCAATATTTACAGAATGAATGAGGATTAACAGGGGATTGTATCATAATAAGTCACTAAACATTCAAAATAATAACATTTCAAAGACGTTATAGTTCACGGCAATAAATATTGTGGCAAATGTTTTTGGGTGGGGGGGTCTGATTTGGACGTGAACCGAGTTGTTTCACCAACAGGTTGGAGACGATGAATAATTTAGGATTTTGACATGGTCTTTGTTCTCTGAATAGACATGTTTTGGTGCAACGTCTGAGGAAGAAAAGAAGGATTCCACATTTCTTTTGAGGAAAATCACACAATGAAATTACCAGCCAACACATTTGGCCAAACACATTATAATACTATAAATAGCAAATCACACAACGAAATTACCAGGCAACACATTTGGCCAAACACATTATAATACTACAAATAGCAAATCACACAAGATACCATCATAATAAAAGTGGTTAAGGTGGAGAAATAGTTAAGCCCCAACAACAACTGTTCCCTAGACGACGGCAGCCCCTTGCACCTCTAAGATGTTTTTCTAATTTAACGAGGCAAGTCGGTTAAGAACAAATTCTTATTTACGATGACGGCCTACCGGGGAACAGTGGGTTAACTGCCTTGTTCAGGGGGCAGAACGACAGATGTTGGTTCCTTGCCCAACGTTCTAACCACGAGGCTAACCAGCCACCCCTGATTCAGAGGGTTAAATGCGGAAGACACATTTCAGTTCAATGCATTCGGTTGTGCAACTGACTTAGGTCTCCCCCTTTTACCTATGTGGACTAGTCATTTAACATTTCATTAGGGTGATGATCATGATCGTCTGGCTGACAAAGTAGGCACTTAAAGTTAACTCCTGAAGTGACTTAGGAAGCATCCCAAATAGTAGCCTGTTCCTTATATAGTGCACTACTTTTAAACCGGGCCCAAAGGGCCCTATGGTCAACAGAAGTACAGTATACAGGGAATAGGATGCCATTTGGGACGTAGGCTAACTCAATTCCCTCACACGCTCATTTATAAATGTAACTTATTTTAATTTACAGTAACTGTACATGCAATATTGTACTATATTAGTACTATATTAGATTACAAACTGGGCAGTTCGAGCCCTAAATGCTGATTGGCTGACAGCCATGGTATATCAGACCCTATACCATGGGTATAGGTTTTAACTGCTCTAGTTACGTTGGTAACCAGTTTATAATAGCAATAAGGCACCTCGGGAGGTTGTGGTATATGGCCAATACAGGTATAGCACGGGTAAGGGCTGTATCCAGGAACTCCGCAATGCGTCGTGGACACGAACTGTCCTTAGCCATGGTATATTGGCCAAATACCACACCTCCTCGGGCCTTATTACTTAACTTGGACATACATGTGCATTGGTTTTTTGATGCAATCAAAAAGTTGACTATGAGGAAGTTGACATAGTTGACTATGAAGAACTCTCATAGTGTGCAATAAGAAGAAGAAGAAGGAAGAAGAAGGAGAAGAAGAAATAGGAGAAGGAAGAGAGGAAGAAGAAGGAAAAGGAGGAGAAGAAGAAGGAAGAGAAGAAGAAGAAGGAGAAGAAGAGGAAGAAGAAGAAGGAGAAGAAGAAGGAGAAGAAGGAGAAGAAGAAGGAGGAGAAGAAGGAGAAGAAGGAGAAGAAGGAGAAGAAGAAGGAGGAGAAGAAGAAGGAGAAGGAGAAGAAGAAGGAGAAGAAGAAGGAGGAGAAGAAGAAGAAGAAGAAGAAGAAGAAGGAGAGAAGAAGGAGGAGAAGAAGGAAGAAGAAGGAGAAGAAGAAGGAGAAGAAGAAGGAGAAGAAGGAGAAGAAGGAGAAGAAGAAGGAAGAAGAAGGAGAAGAAGAAGGAAGGGAGAAGAAGGAAGGAGAAGGAGAAGGAGAAGAAGGAGAAGAAGAAGGAGAAGAAGAGAAGGAGAAGGAGAAGAAGAAGGAGGAGAAGAAGGAGGAGAAGAAGAAGAAGAAGGAGAAGAAGGAGAAGAAGAAGGAGGAAGAAGAAGAAGAAGGAGAAGAAGAAGAAGAAGGAGAAGGAGAAGAAGGAGGAAGAAGAAGAAGGAGAAGAAGGAGAAGAAGAAGAAGGAAGAAGGAGAAGAAGAAGGAGAAGAAGGAGGGAGAAGAAGGAGAAAAGAAGAAGGAGGAGAAGGAGGAGAAGAAGGAGAAGGAGAAGGAAGGAGAAGGAGAAAAAGAAGGAGAGAAGGGAGAAGGAGGAGAAAAAGAAGGAGAAGGAGGAGAAGAAGAGAAGAAGGAGAAGGAGAAGAAGAAGGATAAGAAGAGAAAAAGAAGGAGAAGGAGGAGAGGAGAAGAAGGAGAAGAAGGGAGAAGAAGGAGAGAAGAGAAGAAAGAAGAAGGAGGAAAAAGGAGAAGGAGGAAGAAGAGAGGAGAAGAAGAAGGAGAAGAAGGAGAAGAAGAAGGAGAAAGAAGGAGAAGAAGGAGAAGGAGGAGAAGGAGAAGAGGAGAGAAGGAAGAGGAGAAGAAGGAGGAGGAGGAGAAGGAGAAGGAGAGAAGAGGAGAAGAAGAAGGAGAAGAGGAAGAAGAAGGAGAAGGAGGAAGAAGGAGGAGAAGGAGAGGAGGAGGAGAAGAAGGAGAAGAAGGAGAAGAAGAAGGAAGAAGGAGAAGAAGAAGGAGAAAAAGAAGAGAAGAGAAGGAGAAGAGGAGAAGAAGGAAGAAGAAGGAGAAGAAGGAGGAGAAGAAGAAGGAGAAGGAAGAAGAAGGAGAAGGAGAAGGAGAAGAAGGAGAGAAGGAAGAAGAAGGAAAAAAGAAGGAAGGAGAAGGAGAAGAAGGAGAAGAAGAAGGAGGAGGAGAAGGAGGAGAAGGAGAAGAAGAAGGAGAGAGGAGGAGGAAGGAGGAGAAGGAGAAGGAGAAGGAGAGAAGGAGGAAGAAGGAGAAGAAGAAGGAGGAGGAGGAAGAAGAAGAGAGGAGAAGGAGAAGGAGGAGAAGAAGGAGAAGGAGAAGAAGGAGAAGAAGGAGAAGAAGGAGAAGAAGAAGGAGAAGGAGGAGAAGAAGGAGGAGAAGAAGGAGAAGGAGGAGAAGAAGGAGGAGAAGAAGGAGAAGAAGGAGAAGAAGGCTCGTGCAACATTCCGTAAATCATCACTCCTCTACAATGGAAGTTGGAACAAGGCCAGCTTATTACCTTAAACACTCACCTCCATTCATACTGTAGTTGTAATTTGAGACGTATCAATTATAATTCATTACATCCTGAATATGATGTTCAATCAAACAAGGAAGTGCAGCTGTATTGACTCAGAGATGGCTCTGCACATATGAATGAAAAAACATCACTTGTTGTCATCAATAAGTCAATATATTTGTAGATAAGAAGCAGAGTATGTCAATTAACATTGTAAGTAATGAAATTGGGGAGGATGATGTTGACTAGTAGAGGAGGGGACACAGCAACCAGCACTGTGCCCACTATGGGTCCTGGTCAAAAGTAGTGCACATCCTCTATCGTGCAGTGACACCAGGACTCCAGCAGAGGGCGATAGACTAAATGGTAATCAACCAGTAATGCTAGTATTAGGGACGAGCCCTGCTCTTCAGTGTGAAATTATAGACTATTCAGTATTTCCAACAAATTTCAATAAAATGTTAAGGGCCACAGATCCTTTCAAGACCCCTTTCTTCTTCCAAGAGAAGTGTGATAGTCGTCCTGCTTTGTGCTAACAATGACAGACGGACTGGTTGGTTTGGTGCTTACTACTGACATCACTAACAGAGTCATGAGCAGTGGACGTGGAACTGGTATGGACCACTGCCCAATGTGAAGAGACCCGTGTCTGGTTTGGTACAACGCAACACGAGATCCTAATAGAGCTCGTTTTGATTGTACATGATTGTCCCCCTTCACGTGAAGATATTTCTGACAGTATATGGCACTAATCTGACCGTTAAAAGATAGATGAAGTAATTGGATATTAGCATTAGGGAAGTGCACTGCACCTCCCAACCTCTAGAGGTCCCCGTCCTCCTCGTCCACTGTGTTGTCCAGGTCCAGGCCGTTGTGTAGGAACACTTCCTTCTCGATGTCCATTGGCTGTCCGCTGAGAGTGCAGTCTGGCTTGTATCTGTGCAGGTTACCGGCAGTATTGGCTAAAGCAGCTTCTACACTGTTACGGATCCCATAGCCAAAGTAGATGATGAAACCTGGGAGAAGGGTTACAAAGGTGAAGCTGGTTGAGAGAACGCCAAGAGTGTGCAAAGCTGTCATCAAGGCAAAGGGTGGCTACTTTGAAGAATCTCAAATATAAAATATATTTTTATTTGTTTTTGGGTTTTACACTTTTTGGGTTACTACATGATTCCATGTGTGTTATTTCATAGTTTTTATGTCTACATGTATGTAGAAAATAGTAAAAAATAAAGAAAAACCTTGGAATGAATAGATGTGTCCAAACTATTGTATCTATAGGTCATATTTAATCTATAGTGCAGATAAATGTAGTGTATATATATAGTACAGATAAATGTAGTGTATATATATAGTACAGATAAATGTAGTGTATATATATAGTACAGATAAATGTAGTGTATATATATATATAGTACAGATAAATGTAGTGTATATATATAGTACAGATAAATGTAGTGTATATATAGTACAGATAAATGTAGTGTATATATAGTACAGATAAATGTAGTGTATATATATAGTACAGATAAATGTAGTGTATATATATAGTACAGATAAATGTAGTGTATATATAGTACAGATAAATGTAGTGTATATATATATAGTACAGATAAATGTAGTGTGTATATATAGTACAGATAAATGTAGTGTATATATAGTACAGATACATGTAGTGTATATATATAGTACAGATACATGTAGTGTATATATATAGTACAGATAAATGTAGTGTATATATATAGTACAGATAAATGTAGTGTATATATATAGTACAGATACATGTAGTGTATATATATAGTACAGATAAATGTAGTGTATATATATAGTACAGATAAATGTAGTGTATATATATAGTACAGATGAATGTAGTGTATATATATAGTACAGATAAATGTAGTGTATATATATATAGTACAGATAAATGTAGTGTATATATATATAGTACAGATAAATGTAGTGTATATATATATAGTACAGATAAATGTAGTGTATATATATAGTACAGAGAAATGTAGTGTATATATATATATATAGTACAGATAAATGTAGTGTATATATATAGTACAGAGAAATGTAGTGTATATATATAGTACAGATAAATGTAGTGTATATATAGTACAGATAAATGTAGTGTATATATATAGTACAGATAAATGTAGTGTATATATAGTACAGATAAATGTAGTGTATATATATAGTACAGATAAATGTAGTGTATATATATAGTACAGATAAATGTAGTGTATATATATATAGTACAGATAAATGTAGTGTATATATATAGTACAGATAAATGTAGTGTATATATATAGTACAGATAAATGTAGTGTATATATATAGTACAGATACATGTAGTGTATATATATAGTACAGATAAATGTAGTGTATATATATAGTGCAGATAAATGTAGTGTATATATATATAGTACAGATAAATGTAGTGTATATATATAGTACAGATAAATGTAGTGTATATATATAGTACAGATAAATGTAGTGTATATATATATAGTACAGATAAATGTAGTGTATATATATAGTACAGATAAATGTAGTGTATATATATAGTACAGATAAATGTAGTGTATATATATATAGTACAGATAAATGTAGTGTATATATATATATAGTACAGATAAATGTAGTGTATATATATAGTACAGAGAAATGTAGTGTATATATATAGTACAGATAAATGTAGTGTATATATATATATATAGTACAGATAAATGTAGTGTATATATATAGTACAGAGAAATGTAGTGTATATATAGTACAGATAAATGTAGTGTATATATATAGTACAGATAAATGTAGTGTATATATATAGTACAGATACATGTAGTGTATATATATAGTACAGATAAATGTAGTGTATATATATATAGTACAGATAAATGTAGTGTATATATATAGTACAGATACATGTAGTGTATATATATAGTACAGATACATGTAGTGTATATATATAGTACAGATACATGTAGTGTATATATATATATATATAGTACAGATAAATGTAGTGTATATATATATATAGTACAGATAAATGTAGTGTATATATATATAGTACAGATAAATGTAGTGTATATATATATAGTACAGATAAATGTAGTGTATATATATATAGTACAGATAAATGTAGTGTATATATATAGTACAGATAAATGTAGTGTATATATATATAGTACAGATAAATGTAGTGTATATATATAGTACAGAGAAATGTAGTGTATATATATAGTACAGATAAATGTAGTGTATATATATATATATAGTACAGATAAATGTAGTGTATATATATAGTACAGATAAATGTAGTGTATATATATAGTACAGATAAATGTAGTGTATATATATAGTACAGATACATGTAGTGTATATATATAGTACAGATAAATGTAGTGTATATATATAGTACAGATACATGTAGTGTATATATATAGTACAGATAAATGTAGTGTATATATATATAGTACAGATAAATGTAGTGTATATATATATATATAGTACAGATAAATGTAGTGTATATATATAGTACAGATAAATGTAGTGTATATATATAGTACAGATACATGTAGTGTATATATATAGTACAGATAAATGTAGTGTATATATATAGTACAGATAAATGTAGTGTATATATATAGTACAGATAAATGTAGTGTATATATATATAGTACAGATAAATGTAGTGTATATATATATAGTACAGATAAATGTAGTGTATATATATATAGTACAGATAAATGTAGTGTATATATATATAGTACAGATAAATGTAGTGTATATATATATAGTACAGATAAATGTAGTGTATATATATATAGTACAGATAAATGTAGTGTATATATATAGTACAGATAAATGTAGTGTATATATATATAGTACAGATAAATGTAGTGTATATATATAGTACAGATAAATGTAGTGTATATATATATATATATAGTACAGATAAATGTAGTGTATATATATAGTACAGAGAAATGTAGTGTATATATATAGTACAGATAAATGTAGTGTATATATATATATATAGTACAGATAAATGTAGTGTATATATATAGTACAGAGAAATGTAGTGTATATATATAGTACAGATAAATGTAGTGTATATATAGTACAGATAAATGTAGTGTATATATAGTACAGATAAATGTAGTGTATATATATAGTACAGATACATGTAGTGTATATATATAGTACAGATAAATGTAGTGTATATATATATAGTACAGATAAATGTAGTGTATATATATAGTACAGATACATGTAGTGTATATATATAGTACAGATAAATGTAATGTATATATATATAGTACAGATAAATGTAGTGTATATATATATATATAGTACAGATAAATGTAGTGTATATATATAGTACAGATAAATGTAGTGTATATATATATATAGTACAGATAAATGTAGTGTATATATATATATAGTACAGATAAATGTAGTGTATATATATAGTACAGATAAATGTAGTGTATATATATAGTACAGATACATGTAGTGTATATATATAGTACAGATACATGTAGTGTATATATATAGTACAGATAAATGTAGTGTATATATATATAGTACAGATAAATGTAGTGTATATATATATATATAGTACAGATAAATGTAGTGTATATATAGTACAGATAAATGTAGTGTATATATAGTACAGATAAATGTAGTGTATATATATAGTACAGATACATGTAGTGTATATATATAGTACAGATAAATGTAGTGTATATATATAGTACAGATAAATGTAGTGTATATATATATAGTACAGATAAATGTAGTGTATATATATAGTACAGATAAATGTAGTGTATATATATATAGTACAGATAAATGTAGTGTATATATATAGTACAGATAAATGTAGTGTATATATATAGTACAGATAAATGTAGTGTATATATATATAGTACAGATAAATGTAGTGTATATATATATAGTACAGATAAATGTAGTATATATATATAGTACAGATAAATGTAGTGTATATATATAGTACAGATAAATGTAGTGTATATATATAGTACAGATAAATGTAGTGTATATATATATAGTACAGATAAATGTAGTGTATATATATATAGTACAGATAAATGTAGTATATATATATAGTACAGATAAATGTAGTGTATATATATAGTACAGATAAATGTAGTATATATATATAGTACAGATAAATGTCGTGTACCTATGATCATCCAGAAAGAGAAGCGTATCCAGGTTCCTCGGCCCAGCTGACACATCAGGAAGATGTTGATAAACATACTGGCCACTGGGAGGAAGGGAAGCAGGGGCACCTGGGAGGAGAGGAGTACAGATAAATGGAGGAGGCGTGAGGAGAAATGTAGGAGAGGAGAGGGGAGGAGGAGATAGAGAGGAGGAGGTGTATATAGGCATGAGTACAGATAAATGTAGTGTATATAGAGATAGGAGGCGTGAGATAAATGTAGTGAGGAGAGGAGATAAATGTAGTGTATGAGAGAAGGCGTGAGGAGAGGAGGAGGATATATAGTACAGGGAGAAGAGGAGAGAAGGAGAAGATTTCTAAACATACTGGCCCCTGGGCGGAAATGTCCCTGACCGTGGGGTACAACTGAGTGAACATACCTTGAAAGAGAGATTGGTCTTGCTCTCAGGCTGTCTCCAGACCAGTAGAGTGACTGCCAGACAGGCTGTAAATATGAGGCTCAGTAGAGAGACAGACCAGGAAGCAAAGCCTCCCTGCACTGCTACCACACAGAAGATACACACCAACACTCCTGCAGGGAGAGAGACAGACACAGAGACAGTAAGGACGAGACGGAGGTGACCAGAACTAACACTCCTACAGGGAGAGAGACAGACACAGAGACAGTATATATATAGTGACCAGAACTAAACTCCTACAGGGAGAGATACAGACACAGAGACAGTAGTGTATATAGACGGAGGTGACCAGATAAACTCCTGCAGGGAGAGAGACATACACATAGTACAGATAAATGATTATAAGATGGAGGTGACCAGAGCTAACACTCCTGCAGGGAGAGAGACAGATAAATGACAGTAAGGGCGAGACGGAGTACCAGAACTAACATCCTGCAGGGAGAGAGAGTGTATATATATAGAGACAGATAAAGACGGAGGTGACCAGAACTATACTCCTGCAGGGAGAAATGACACAGAGACAGTATAGGATAGTACGGAGGTGACCAGATAACACTAAATGCAGGGAGAGATAGACACAGATAAATGTAAGGTATATATATAGGTGACCAGAACTAAATGTCCTGCAGGGATATAGACAGATACAGAGACAGTAAGGATAAATGTACGATACGGAGGTGACCAGATAAACTCCTGCAGGGAGTGTAGACAGATACAGAGACAGATAAATGGAGGTGACCAGAATAGTAACACTCCTGCAGGGAGAGAGACAGACACAGAGACAGATAAATGGTGTATAGACGGAGTACAGATAAATGTCCTGTATATATATATAGGGATAAATGTAGAGAGACAGATATACAGAGACAGTAAGGATAGACGGAGGTGACCAGAACTAACACTCCTGCAGGTAGAGACAGATACATAGAGACAGTAAGTACAGATACGGAGGTGACCAGAACTAACACTCCTGCAGGGAGAGAGACAGACACAGAGAAATGTAGTGTATATATATATAGTACCAGATAAATCCTACAGGGAGAGAGACAGACACAGATAAATGTAAGGACGAGATATATAGTACCAGATAAACTCCTGCAGGTATAGAGACAGACACAGAGACAGATAAATGAGTGAGACGGAGGTGACCAGAACTAACACTCCAGATACAGGGAGAGAGACAGACACAGAGACAGTAAATGTAGTGTATATATAGGTGACCAGAACTAAACTCCTGCAGGGAGAGAGACAGATAAAGAGATATATATATATAGTACAGTAAATGACGAGATAGGTGACCAGAACTAACACTCCTGTACAGATAAATGTAGTGTATATATATAGTACAGATACAGTAGGTATATATAGGAGGTGACCAGAACTAACACTCCTGCAGGGAGAGTACAGATATAGAGACAGTACAGGATAAATGGAGGTGACCAGATACTAACACTAAATGCAGGGTATAGAGACAGATAAAGAGTGTATAGTAAGGGTACAGATAAAGGTAGTGACCAGAACTAACACTAAATGTAGGGAGAGAGACAGACACAGAGACAGTATAGTACAGATAAATGGTGACCATATATAACACTCCTGCAGGGATATAGACAGACAAAGAGACATATATATAGTACAGACGGAGGTGACCATATATAGTACAGATCCTGCAGGGTATATAGTACAGATAACAGAGACAGTATATAGTACAGATAAAGGTGACCAGAACTAACACTCCTGCAGGGAGAGACAGACACAGAGACAGTAAGGACGAGACGGAGGTGACCAGAACTAACACTCCTATAGGAGAGAGACAGACAAAGAGATATAGTATAGTACAGATAAATGTGACCAGAACTAACACTCCTGCAGGGAGAGAGACAGACACAGAGACATGTAAGGACGAGACGGAGGTGACCAGAACTAACACTCCTGCAGGGAGAGAGAGACACAGAGACAGTAAATGTAGACGTATACGGAGGTGACAGATAAATCCTAGGAGAGAGACAGACACAGAGACAGTAAGGTATAGACGGAGGTGACCAGATAAATCCTGCAGGGAGATAGACAGTACAGAGAAGTAAGGATATATACGGAGGTGACCAGATAAACTCCTGTAGGGAGAGAGACAGATAAGAGACAGTACCTATGATCATCCAGAAAGAGAAGTGACCAGGTTCCTCCTACAGGGAGACACATCAGGAACAGAGACAGTAAACATACTGGCCAGGGACCAGAACTAACACCCTGCAGGGAGAGGGAGGAGGCAGAGGGACAGGAAGGAGGAGGAGACGGAGGTGACCAGAGCTAACACTCCTGAGGAGAGAGGAGAGACACAGAGACAGTAAGGACGTGAGACGGAGGTGACCAGAGCTGAACACTCGTGCAGGGAGAGAGACAGACACAGAGACAGGAGGACGAGACGGAGGTGACCAAACTAACACTCCTACAGGGAGAGAGACAGACACAGAGACAGCTGAGGGACATAGACTTGAAGGTGACCAGAACTAACACTCCTGCAGGGAGAGAGACTGACACAGAGACAGTAAGGACTGCCAGACGGAGGTGAAATAGAGCTAACACTCCTGCAGGGAGAGAGACAGACACAGAGACAGTAAGGACGAGACGGAGGTGACCAGAACTAACACTCCTGCAGGGAGAGAGACAGACACAGAGACAGTAAGGACGAGACGGAGGTGACCAGAACTAACACTCCTGCAGGGAGAGAGACAGACACAGAGACAGTAAGGACGAGACGGAGGTGACCAGAACTAACACTCCTGCAGGGAGAGAGACAGACACAGAGACAGTAAGGACGAGACGGAGGTGACCAGAACTAACACTCCTGCAGGGAGAGAGACAGACACAGAGACAGTAAGGACGAGACGGAGGTGACCAGAACTAACACTCCTACAGGGACAAAACTGAATAGATGTGTGTGTGTGAGTCTGCCTGTGTGTGTGTGTGTGTGTGTGTGTGTGTGTGTGTGTGTGTGTGTGTGTGTGTGTGTGTGTGTGTGTGTGTGTGTGTGTGTGTGTGTGTGTGTGTGTGTGTGTGTGTGTGTGTGTGTCTTACCTAATGTACTGGTACAGATGTTGACTACGAAGCCAGACAGGTTGTTGGGTTCTGTGTTGTGAGGGAACAACAGGTTTTTGGCACAGAACACCTCCTCTGCTCCCGGCAGGATCCCCACACTGCCCTCGTTAATGGACTCTAAGGTGTCTGGCTCGTCCAGCGTAGAAGCCATCCGATAGGCCATACTGGATTGCTCTGGCTGGTACCTGCAGGACAGAAAGAATAGCCACATTAAAGAGGCAAAACAGTAAGCTGCCACCTATTGAATAAATGCAACCACTGAAATTCAGACAGAGCTATGGATCCAAGAACTGATCATCCATGCAGATACTAACCTGAGTATGAGAACACAGGCTGCCACTAAGGTGTAGGCTAGCAGGGTGCAGGGTGTAGTATGTAGGGTACTAACCTGAGTACTAGAACACAGGCTGCCACTAAGGTGTAGGCTAGCAGGGTGCAGGGTGTAGTATGTAGGGTACTAACCTGAGTACTAGAACACAGGCTGCCACTAAGGTGTAGGCTAGCAGGGTGCAGGGTGTAGTATGTAGGGTACTAACCTGAGTACTAGAACACAGGCTGCCACTAAGGTGTAGGCTAGCAGGGTGCAGGGTGTAGTATGTAGGGTACTAACCTGAGTACTAGAACACAGGCTGCCACTAAGGTGTAGGCTAGCAGGGTGTAGTATGTAGGGTACTAACCTGAGTACTAGGTGCAGGGTGTACTATATACTAGAACACAGGCTGCCACTAAGGTGTAGGCTAACCTGAGTACTAGAACACAGGCTGCCACTAAGGTGTAGGCTAGCAGGGTGCTAACCTGGGTGCCACTAAGGTGTAGGCTATGCAGGGTGTAGTATGTAGGGTACTAACCTGAGTACTAGAACACAGGCTGCCACTAAGGTGTAGGCTAGCAGGGTGCAGGGTGTAGTATGTAGGGTACTAACCTGAGTACTAAGTACTAGAACACAGGCTGCCACTAAGGTGTGGCTAACAGGGTGTAATATGTAGGGTACAACCTGGTACTGAACACACTAAGGTGTAGGCTAGCAGGGTGCAGGGTGTAATATGTAGGGTACTAACCTGAGTACTAGAACACAGGCTGCCACTAAGGTGTAGGCTAGCAGGGTGCAGGGTGTAATATGTAGGGTACTAACCTGAGTACTAGAACACAGGCTGCCACTAAGGTGTAGGCTAGCAGGGTGCCGATAGACATCAGATCAACCAGGTCTTTCAGGTCAAACAGGAAGGCCATCACCGCTGTAGGAAGGAGTCAAAGACCATTAAGAAATATGACAGGATCTATCCCAGAATAACCCTGTTTAAAATACAAGCCAATGCACACATTCATGGGCGGAGTTCCTGGACACAGATATTCCTGGACTCATAAGCAAGCTCAAAGGAGAATCTCCATCTAAAATAAGTTGTTTTTCAGGACTAGGTTAAGATCTGTGTCTGGGAAACCACCAAAACAAATGATTGTATTTGATTCTGGCATCTGCACTGTACAGTAAGAATGAACATGATGATGACTCTACAACTGCCCGTTATGATTTCATTTCCTGTGAAACATGCTACACACAATATATTCACGTCACGGTACAGTATCACAGCAACCAGTAGGATAGACAGTAGGCTAGACAGTAGGCTAGTACAGTAGGCTAGACAGTAGGCTAGTACAGTAGGCTAGTACAGTAGACTAGTACAGTAGACTAGACAGTAGACTAGTACAGTAGGCTAGACAGTAGACTAGACAGTAGGCTAGACAGTAGACTAGTACAGTAGGCTAGACAGTAGACTAGTACAGTAGACTAGACAGTAGACTAGACAGTAGGCTAGACAGTAGACTAGTACAGTAGGCTAGACAGTAGACTAGTACAGTAGGCTAGACAGTAGACTAGTACAGTAGACTAGACAGTAGGCTAGACAGTAGGCTAGTACAGTAGGCTAGACAGTAGACTAGTACAGTAGGCTAGACAGTAGGTTAGTACAGTAGGCTAGACAGTAGCCTAGACAGTAGGCTAGTACAGTAGGCTAGACAGTAGACTAGTACAGTAGACTAGTACAGTAGGCTAGTACAGTAGGCTAGACAGTGGGCTAGTACAGTAGGCTAGTACAGTAGGCTAGACAGTAGGCTAGACAGTAGGCTAGTACAGTAGGCTAGACAGTAGGCTAGTACAGTAGGCTAGTACAGTAGGCTAGACAGTAGGCTAGTACAGTAGGCTAGACAGTAGGCTAGACAGTAGGCTAGTACAGTAGGCTAGGCAGTAGGCTAGTACAGTAGGCTAGACAGTAGGCTAGACAGTAGGCTAGTACAGTAGGCTAGTACAGTAGGCTAGACAGTAGGCTAGTACAGTAGGCTAGACAGTAGACTAGTACAGTAGACTAGACAGTAGGCTAGTACAGTAGGCTAGACAGTAGGCTAGTACAGTAGGCTAGACAGTAGCTAGACAGTAGGCTAGTACAGTAGGCTAGACAGTAGGCTAGACAGTAGACTAGTACAGTAGGCTAGTACAGTAGACTAGTACAGTAGACTAGACAGTAGACTAGTACAGTAGGCTAGACAGTAGACTAGACAGTAGGCTAGACAGTAGACTAGTACAGTAGGCTAGACAGTAGACTAGTACAGTAGACTAGACAGTAGACTAGACAGTAGGCTAGACAGTAGACTAGTACAGTAGACTAGACAGTAGGCTAGACAGTAGGCTAGTACAGTAGACTAGACAGTAGACTAGTACAGTAGGCTAGACAGTAGGTTAGTACAGTAGGCTAGACAGTAGCCTAGACAGTAGGCTAGACAGTAGACTAGTACAGTAGGCTAGACAGTAGACTAGTACAGTAGGCTAGACAGTGGGCTAGTACAGTAGGCTAGTACAGTAGGCTAGACAGTAGGCTAGACAGTAGGCTAGTACAGTAGGCTAGACAGTAGGCTAGTACAGTAGGCTAGTACAGTAGGCTAGACAGTAGGCTAGTACAGTAGGCTAGTACAGTAGGCTAGACAGTAGGCTAGACAGTAGGCTAGTACAGTAGGCTAGGCAGTAGGCTAGTACAGTAGGCTAGACAGTAGGCTAGACAGTAGGCTAGTACAGTAGGCTAGACAGTAGGCTAGTACAGTAGGCTAGACAGTAGGCTAGTACAGTAGGCTAGACAGTAGGCCAGACAGTAGGCTAGTACAGTAGACTAGACAGTAGGCTAGACAGTATACTAGTACAGTAGGCTAGACAGTAGACTAGTACAGTAGGCTAGACAGTAGGCTAGTACAGTAGGCTAGACAGTAGGCTAGACAGTAGACTAGACAGTAGGCTAGTACAGTAGGCTAGACAGTAGGCTAGTACAGTAGGCTAGACAGTAGGCTAGTACAGTAGGCTAGTACAGTAGGCTAGACAGTAGGCTAGTACAGTAGGCTAGACAGTAGGCTAGTACAGTAGGCTAGACAGTAGGCTAGACAGTAGGCTAGTACAGTAGGCTAGACAGTAGGCTAGTACAGTAGGCTAGACAGTAGGCTAGTACAGTAGGCTAGTACAGTAGACTAGACAGTAGGCTAGTACAGTAGACTAGACAGTAGGCTAGACAGTATACTAGTACAGTAGGCTAGACAGTAGACTAGTACAGTAGGCTAGACAGTAGGCTAGTACAGTAGGCTAGACAGTAGGCTAGACAGTAGACTAGTACAGTAGGCTAGACAGTAGGCTAGACAGTAGACTAGTACAGTAGGCTAGTACAGTAGGCTAGTACAGTAGGCTAGTACAGTAGGCTAGACAGTAGGCTAGTACAGTAGGCTAGACAGTAGGCTAGACAGTAGACTAGTACAGTAGACTAGACAGTAGGCTAGTACAGTAGGCTAGACAGTAGGCTAGTACAGTAGGCTAGACAGTAGGCTAGACAGTAGACTAGTACAGTAGGCTAGACAGTAGACTAGTACAGTAGACTAGACAGTAGGCTAGTACAGTAGGCTAGACAGTAGGCTAGTACAGTAGGCTAGACAGTAGGCTAGACAGTAGGCTAGACAGTAGACTAGTACAGTAGTCTAGACAGTAGGCTAGACAGTCGGCTAGACAGTAGACTAGACAGTAGGCTAGTACAGTAGGCTAGACAGTAGAGTAGACAGTAGGCTAGTACAGTAGGCTAGACAGTAGACTAGACAGTAGGCTAGTACAGTAGGCTAGACAGTAGGCTAGTACAGTAGGCTAGTACAGTAGGCTAGACAGTAGACTAGTACAGTAGACTAGTACAGTAGACTAGTACAGTAGAGTAGACAGTAGACTAGTAAAGTAGACTAGACAGTAGGCTAGACAGTAGGCTAGACAGTAGACTAGTACAGTAGACTAGACAGTAGGCTAGTACAGTAGACTAGTACAGTAGGCTAGTACAGTAGACTAGACAGTAGGCTAGACAGTAGGCTAGTACAGTAGGCTAGACAGTAGGCTAGTACAGTAGGCTAGACAGTAGGCTAGTACAGTAGGCTAGACAGTAGGCTAGTACAGTAGACTAGTACAGTAGACTAGACAGTCGGCTAGACAGTCGGCTAGACAGTAGACTAGTACAGTAGGCTAGACAGTAGACTAGTACAGTAGAGTAGACAGTAGACTAGTAAAGTAGACTAGACAGTAGGCTAGACAGTAGGCTAGACAGTAGACTAGTACAGTAGACTAGACAGTAGGCTAGTACAGTAGACTAGTACAGTAGGCTAGTACAGTAGACTAGACAGTAGGCTAGACAGTAGACTAGACAGTAGGCTAGTACAGTAGACTAGACAGTAGGCTAGACAGTAGACTAGACAGTAGGCTAGTACAGTAGGCTAGTACAGTAGACTAGACAGTAGACTAGACAGTAGGCTAGTACAGTAGACTAGACAGTCGGCTAGACAGTCGGCTAGTACAGTAGGCTAGACAGTAGACTAGTACAGTAGAGTAGACAGTAGACTAGACAGTAGGCTAGACAGTAGAGTAGACAGTAGACTAGTACAGTAGACTAGACAGTCGGCTAGACAGTAGACTAGACAGTAGGCTAGTACAGTAGGCTAGACAGTAGACTAGTACAGTAGAGTAGACAGTAGACTAGTAAAGTAGACTAGACAGTAGGTTAGACAGTAGGCTAGACAGTAGACTAGTACAGTAGACTAGACAGTAGGCTAGTACAGTAGACTAGTACAGTAGGCTAGTACAGTAGACTAGACAGTAGGCTAGACAGTAGGCTAGTACAGTAGGCTAGACAGTAGGCTAGTACAGTAGGCTAGACAGTAGGCTAGTACAGTAGGCTAGACAGTAGGCTAGTACAGTAGACTAGTACAGTAGACTAGACAGTAGGCTAGACAGTAGGCTAGTACAGTAGGCTAGACAGTAGGCTAGTACAGTAGGCTAGACAGTAGGCTAGTACAGTAGGCTAGACAGTAGGCTAGTACAGTAGGCTAGACAGTAGACTAGTACAGTTGGCTAGACAGTAGGCTAGTACAGTAGGCTAGACAGTAGACTAGACAGTAGGCTAGACAGTAGACTAGTACAGTAGGCTAGACAGTCGGCTAGACAGTAGACTAGACAGTAGACTAGTACAGTAGGCTAGACAGTCGGCTAGACAGTAGACTAGACAGTAGACTAGACAGTAGGCTAGACAGTAGACTAGTACAGTAGGCTAGTACAGTAGGCTAGACAGTAGGCTAGACAGTAGACTAGTACAGTAGACTAGACAGTAGGTTAGTACAGTAGGCTAGACAGTAGGCTAGTACAGTAGGCTAGACAGTAGGCTAGACAGTAGGCTAGACAGTAGGCTAGTACAGTAGGCTAGACAGTAGGCTAGACAGTAGACTAGTACAGTAGACTAGACAGTAGGCTAGACAGTAGACTAGTACAGTAGACTAGACAGTAGGCTAGACAGTAGACTAGTACAGTAGACTAGACAGTAGGCTAGACAGTAGACTAGACAGTAGGCTAGTACAGTAGGCTAGACAGTAGGCTAGTACAGTAGGCTAGACAGTAGGCTAGTACAGTAGGCTAGACAGTAGGCTAGTACAGTAGGCTAGACAGTAGGCTAGTACAGTAGGCTAGACAGTAGACTAGTACAGTTGGCTAGACAGTAGGCTAGTACAGTAGGCTAGACAGTAGACTAGACAGTAGGCTAGACAGTAGACTAGTACAGTAGGCTAGACAGTAGGCTAGACAGTAGACTAGTACAGTAGACTAGACAGTAGGCTACAGTCGGCTACAGTAGACTAGACAGTAGACTAGACAGTAGGCTAGACAGTAGACTAGTACAGTAGGCTAGACAGTAGGCTAGACAGTAGCTAGACAGTAGACTAGTACAGTAGACTAGACAGTAGGCTAGTACAGTAGGCTAGACAGTAGGCTAGTACAGTAGGCTAGACAGTAGGCTAGACAGTAGGCTAGACAGTAGGCTAGTACAGTAGGCTAGACAGTAGGCTAGACAGTAGACTAGACAGTAGACTAGACAGTAGGCTAGACAGTAGACTAGTACAGTAGACTAGACAGTAGGCTAGACAGTAGACTAGTACAGTAGACTAGACAGTAGGCTTCACAGTAGACTAGTACAGTTTAGTACAGTAGGCTAGACAGTAGGCTTCAGTAGACTAGTACAGCAGACTAGACAGTGGTTAGTACAGTAGGCTGAGCAGGGCTAGTACAGTAGGCTAGACAGTAGGCTAGACAGTAGACTTCAGTAGACTAGACAGTAGGCTAGACAGTAGACTAGTACAGTAGACTAGACAGTAGGCTAGACAGTAGACTCTCTCCTAGTACAGTAGGCTAGACAGTAGGCTAGACAGTAGACTAGTACAGTAGGCTAGACTGTAGGCTGACAGTAGACTAGTACAGTAGACTCCAGTAGGCTCAGTAGGCCCAGTCAGGCCTACAGGTCTCTGTCTGGCTACCCAGTAGGCTCTCTCCTCAGTAGGCCCTTCAGACAGTAGGCTCTGTCTGCTAGACAGTAGACTAGTACAGTAGACTAGACAGTAGGCTAGACAGTAGGCTAGTACAGTAGGCTAGACAGTAGACTAGACAGTAGGCTAGACATACAGTAGTCACCTTCAATTCACATACAGAAAATAATGAAGAGAAACGGCAGCATTTCTCAAACTTTTGAAGAGTCGAGACTAATGGACTGTCTGTTTCACATGATGTTTTACTTGTTCTTAACTAAATCACAGTTCTCTTTAGTCCCTTCAACCTAAGGACTCTGTCTGCTACATCTCTCTCCTCCTCAGGTCCCTTCAACCTAAGGACTCTGTCTGCTACATCTCTCTCCTCCTCAGGTCCCTTCAACCTAAGGTCTCTGTCTGCTACATCTCTCTCCTCCTCAGGTCCCTTCAACCTAAGGTCTCTGTCTGCTACCCCCCTCTCTCCTCCTCAGGTTCCTTCAACCTAAGGTCTCTGTCTGCTACCCCCCTCTCTCCTCCTCAGGTCCCTTCAACCTAAGGTCTCTGTCTGCTACATCTCTCTCCTCCTCAGGTCCCTTCAACCTAAGGTCTCTGTCTGCTACATCTCTCTCCTCCTCAGGTCCCTTCAACCTAAGGTCTCTGTCTGCTACCCCCCTCTCTCCTCCTCAGGTTCCTTCAACCTAAGGTCTCTGTCTGCTACATCTCTCTCCTCCTCAGGTCCCTTCAACCTAAGGTCTCTGTCTGCTACATCTCTCTCCTCCTCAGGTCCCTTCAACCTAAGGTCTCTGTCTGCTACCCCCCTCTCTCCTCCTCAGGTTCCTTCAACCTAAGGTCTCTGTCTGCTACCCCCCTCTCTCCTCCTCAGGTTCCTTCAACCTAAGGTCTCTGTCTGCTACATCTCTCTCCTCCTCAGGTCCCTTCAACCTAAGGTCTCTGTCTGCTACATCTCTCTCCTCCTCAGGTCCCTTCAACCTAAGGTCTCTGTCTGCTACCCCCCTCTCTCCTCCTCAGGTCCCTTCAACCTAAGGTCTCTGTCTGCTACATCTCTCTCCTCCTCAGGTTCCTTCAACCTAAGGTCTCTGTCTGCCACCCCCCTTTCTCCTCCTCAGGTCCCTTCAACCTAAGGTCTCTGTCTGCTACACCCCTCTCTCCTCCTCGGGTGGGCATAGGCTTGTTACTGCCAGATACAGATCAGCTCTGAGCTTAACCCTTGACCTCTAGCACAGTCTTACCGGACATGAAACCTGACGCAATGGTGGAGTTGATTGGCGACTTCCTCTCACTGACCTTGGCCAGAAAGGAGAAGAGGAGACCATCGCGGGCCATGGCAAAGATTATACGAGGTAGAGGAAACATGGAGCCTAGAAGGCTATAGGAGGGGAGGGGGAGAGGGAGGAGTAGAGGAGGGAGGAGTAGAGGAGAGGGAGGAGGAGGTAGAGGAAGAGGCCAGGAGTAGAGGAGAGGGAGGAGTAGAGGAGAGGGAGGAGTAGAGGAGAGGCCAGGGGTGGAGGAGGAGGAGGTGGAGGAAGAGGAGAGGCCAGGGGTGGAGGAGGAGGTGGAGGAAGAGGAGAGGTCAGGGGTGGAGGAGGAGGAGGTGGAGGAAGAGGAGAGGCCAGGGGTGGAGGAGGAGGTGGAGGAAGAGGAGAGGTCAGGGGTGGAGGAGGAAGAGGAGAGAACAGGGGAGGAGGAGGAAGAGGCCAGGAGTAGAGGAGAGGGAGGAGTAGAGGAGAGGGAGGAGTAGAGGAGAGGGAGGAGGAAGAGGAGAGGCCAGGGGTGGAGGAGGACGAGGTGGAGGAAGAGGCCAGGAGTAGAGGAGAGGGAGGAGTAGAGGAGAGGGAGGAGTAGAGGAGAGGGAGGAGGAAGAGGAAAGGCCAGGGGTGGAGGAGGACGAGGTGGAGGAAGAGGCCAGGAGTAGAGGAGAGGGAGGAGTAGAGGAGAGGGAGGAGTAGAGGAGAGGGAGGAGGAAGAGGAGAGGCCAGGGGTGGAGGAGGAGGAGAAGAGGAGAGGTCAGAAGAGGAGGTGGAGGAAGAGGAGAGGCCAGGGGTGGAGGAAGAGGAGAGGCCAGGGGTAGAGGAGGAGGAGGAAGAAGAGAGGGAGGAGGAGGTGGAAGAGGAGAGGCCAGGGGTGGAGGAGGAGGAGGAAGAAGAGAGGGAGGAGGAGGAAGAGGAGAGGCCAGGGGTGGGAGGAGGAGGAGGAAGAAGAGAGGGAGGAGGAGGTGGAAGAGGAGAGGCCAGGGGTGGAGGAGGAGGAGGAGGAAGAGGAGAGGCCAGGGGTAGAGGAGGAGGAGGAAGAAGAGAGGGAGGAGGAGGTGGAAGAGGAGAGGCCAGGGGTGGAGGAGGAGGAGGAAGAGGAGAGGCCAGGGGTGGAGGAGGAGGAGGAAGAGGAGAGGCCAGGGGTGGGAGGAGGAGGAGGAGGAAGGGGGCAAAGATTTATAACCCAAAAAAGACTCTCCATGAAGTCCAGACACATGGTTTCAACTGCTGCAGTTCCCAGTGCACCTCCCAGACACACAGAACCTCAGAGCCTTAGGATCTGTCTGCCCGTAATAAACATGTAGAGCAGGTAAGATAAGTGTAGCTCCCATAGATATAGAATCCCCTCAAATTCAAATTCTTCCCCTTTAATTAAGGACTGGTTTAGACCTGGGACACCAGCATTCTTCCCCTTTAATTAGGGACAGGTTTAGACCTGGGACACCAGAATTCTTCCCCTTTAATTAGGGACTGGTTTAGACCTGGGACACCAGAATTCTTCCCCTTTAATTAGGGACAGGTTTAGACCTGGGACACCAGAATTATTCCCCTTTAATTAGGGACAGGTTTAGACCTGGGACACCAGAATTCTTCCCCTTTAATTAGGGACTGGTTTAGACCTGGGACACCAGAATTCTTCCCCTTTAATTAGGGACAGGTTTAGACCTGGGACACCAGAATTCTTCCCCTTTAATTAGGGACAGGTTTAGACCTGGGACACCAGCAGTCTTCCCCTTTAATTAGGGACTGGTTTAGACACAGGACACCAGCATTATTCCACTTTAATTAGGGACTGGTTTAGACCTGGGACACCAGAATTCTTCCCCTTTAATTAGGGACAGGTTTAGACCTGGGACACCAGAATTCTTCCCCTTTAATTAGGGACAGGTTTAGACCTGGGACACCAGCAGTCTTCCCCTTTAATTAGGGACTGGTTTAGACACAGGACACCAGCATTCTTCCCCTTTAATTAGGGACTGGTTTAGACCTGGGACACCAGAATTCTTCCCCTTTAATTAGGGGCAGGTTTAGACCTGGGACACCAGAATTCTTCCCCTTTAATTAGGGACAGGTTTAGACCTGGGACACCAGCAGTCTTCCCCTTTAATTAGGGACTGGTTTAGACCTGGGACACCAGCATTCTTCCCCTTTAATTTGGGACTGGTTTAGACCTGGGACACCAGCAGTCTTCCCCTTTAATTAGGGACTGGTTTAGACACAGGACACCAGCATTCTTCCCCTTTAATTAGGGACTGGTTTAGACCTGGGACACCAGCATTCTTCCCCTTTAATTAGGGACAGGTTTAGACCTGGGACACCAGCATTCTTCCCCTTTAATTAGGGACTGGTTTAGACCTGGGACACCAGCAGTCTTCCCCTTTAATTAGGGACTGGTTTAGACCTGGGACACCAGCAGTCTTCCCCTTTAATTAGGGACAGGTTTAGACACAGGACACCAGCATTCTTCCCCTTTAATTAGGGACTGGTTTAGACACAGGACACCAGCATTCTTCCCCTTTAATTAGGGACAGGTTTAGACCTGGGACACCAGCATTCTTCCCCTTTAATTAGGGACTGGTTTAGACACAGGACACCAGCATTCTTCCCCTTTAATTAGGGACAGGTTTAGACCTGGGACACCAGCAGTCTTCCCCTTTAATTAGGGACTGGTTTAGACCTGGGACACCAGCATTCTTCCCCTTTAATTAATACTCAGGTACTCTGACTTCCAGGGGACTACACCAGCATTCTTCCCCCCAGGGTAATTAGGGACTGGTTTAGACCTGGGACACCAGCATTCTTCCCCTTTAATTAGGGACAGGTTTAGACCTGGGACACCAGCATTCTTCCCATTTAATATCAGGGACTGGTTTAGACCTGGGACCAGCACCAATATCAGCAGTCTTCAGCACCTTTAATTAGGGACTGGTTTAGACCTGGGACACCAGCATTCTTCCCATTAATTAGGGACTGGTTTAGACCTGGGACACCAGCAGTCTTCCCCTTTAATTAGGGACTGGTTTAGACCTGGGACACCAGCATTCTTCCCCATAATAATTAGGGACTGGTTTAGACCTGGGACACCAGCAGTCTTCCCCCCCAATTAGGGACTGGTTTAGACCTGGGACACCAGCATTCTTCCCCTTTAATTAGGGTACAATTTAGTACCTGGGACACCAGCAGTCTTCCCAGGGTAATAATATCAGTAGTACTCCGTACCCCCAGGGTAATAATATCAGTAGTACTCCGTACCCCTAGGCCCAGGGTAATAATATCAGTAGTACTCCGTACCCCCAGGGTAATAATATCAGTAGTACTCCGTACCCCTAGGCCCAGGGTAATAATATCAGTAGTACTCCATACCCCCAGGGTAATAATATCAGTAGTACTCCGTACCCCTAGGCCCAGGGTAATAATATCAGTAGTACTCCGTACCCCCAGGGTAATAATATCAGTAGTACTCCGTACCCCCAGGGTTATAATATCAGTAGTACTCCGTACCCCTAGGGTAATAACATCAGTAGTACTCCGTACCCCTAGGCCCAGGGTAATAAAATCTGTCGTACTCCGTACCCCAAGGGTAATAATATCAGTAGTACTCCGTACCCCTTGGCCCAGGGTTATAAAATCTGTCGTACTCCGTACCCCTAGGCCCAGGGTAATAAAATCTGTCGTACTCCGTACCCCTAGGGTTATAACATCAGTAGTACTCCGTACCCCTAGGCCCAGGGTAATAAAATCTGTCGTACTCCGTACCCCAAGGGTAATAATATCAGTAGTACTCCGTACCCCCAGGGTAATAATATCAGTAGAACTCCGTACCCCCAGGGTAATAAAATCTGTCGTACTCCGTACCCCAAGGGTAAGATTTGAATACCCCTGGTCTATCCACAGTTTTTCTAGGTTTGGTCAGGTCTTCTGAGCAGGTGCACTGTGAACAGTAGCATGTTGAGGTAACCAGGGAAACAGCGCTAGCATTGGTTGGTTCCTGTAGGGAGGGAGCTGTAAAGGGGGGGTTGAGGTTAACAGCCCTGTTAGTGGTTTAACTGGTTAGAAAGGGTTCTAGTCTCACCTGCCACCATTCCAGAGGTTACTGTAGCGATTAGAGGGGTTTTGGTTCGGTCGCTGATCTGGGCCAGACTCTTGAAGAGGAGTCCGTCCTGAGCCATGGCCCAGATGACACGAGGCATGGGGAACATGGAGCCTAGCAGGCTAGTAGGGAGATAGGAGAGCCGTGCCACGCGGGGAGATACACAGGGAGACACAGTGTTAAACACACACAAAGCTACTGGACAGGGGAGAATGCAACACAAGGTTTCCTTTGTGTACTTAATGTATTATTCACACAAATTATTATATTATTATTAATGAATTATTATTATATTAGCATCATTATCATCTGGAACAGTAACAACGATCAGAATCCAATAATCTAAGGTGCAGCCCATTAGTCTAATAATCTAAGGTATAGCCCATTAGTCTAATAATCTAAGGTATAGCCCATTAGTCTAATAATCTAAGGTGCAGCCCATTAGTCTAATAATCTAAGGTGCAGCCCATTAGTCTAATAATCTAAGGTATAGCCCATTAATCTAATAATCTAAGGTATAGCCCATTAATCGAATAATCTAAGGTATAGCCCATTAATCTAATAATCTATGGTATAGCCCATTAGTCTAATAATCTAAGGTATAGCCCATTAGTCTAATAATCTAAGGTATAGCCCATTAATCTAATAATCTAAGGTATAGCCCATTAATCTAATAATCTAAGGTGCAGCCCATTAATCTAATAATCTAAGGTATAGCCCATTAATCTAATAATCTAAGGTATAGCCCATTAATCAAATAATCTAAGGCATAGCCCATTAATCTAATAATCTAAGGTATAGCCCATTAATCTAATAATCTAAGGTATAGCCCATTAATCTAATAATCTAAGGTATAACCCATTAGTCTAATAATCTAAGGTATAGCCCATTAATCTAATAATCTAAGGTATAGCCCATTAATCTAATAATCTAAGGTGCAGCCCATTAATCTAATAATCTAAGGTATAGCCCATTAGTCTAATAATCTAAGGTATAGCCCATTAATCTAATAATCTAAGGTATAGCCCATTAATCTAATAATCTAAGGTGCAGCCCATTAATCTAATAATCTAAGGTATAGCCCATTAATCTAATAATCTAAGGTATAG
>NC_068438.1:49519048-49531548 GCF_023373465.1 Oncorhynchus keta
AACACAGCTAAATTGTGATCCAAGATCAACACAGCTAAATTATGATCTAAGATCAACACAGCTAAATTAGGATCTAAGATCAACACAGCTAAATTAGGATCCAAGATCAACACAGCTAAATTATGATCTAAGATCAACACAGCTAAATGATGATCCAAGATCAACACAGCTAAATTATGAACCAAGATCAACACAGCTAAATTATGATCCAAGATCAACACAGCTAAATTATGATCTAAGATCAACACAGCTACAGTATTGCCTAGGATCAACACAGCTAAATTATGATCTAAGATCAACACAGCTAAATTATGATCTAAGATCAACACAGCTAAATTAGGATTCAGGATCAACACAGCTAAAGTATGATCTAAGATCAACACAGCTAAATTGTGATCCAAGATCAACACAGCTAAATTAGGATCTAAGATCAACACAGCTAAATTAGGATCCAGGATCAACACAGCTAAATTATGATCCAAGATCAACACAGCTACAGTATTGCCTAGTATCAACACAGCTAAATTAGGATCTAAGATCAACACAGCTAAATTAGGATCTAAGATCAACACAGCTAAATTATGATCCAAGATCAACACAGCTAAATTAGGATCTAAGATCAACACAGATAAATTAGGATCCAGGATCAACACAGATAAATTAGGATCCAGGATCAACACAGCTAAATTAGGATCCAGGATCAACACAGCTAAATTATGATCTAAGATCAACACAGCTAAATTATGATCTAAGATCAACACAGCTAAATTAGGATCCAGGATCAAAACAGCTAAATTATGATCTAAGATCAACACAGCTAAATTAGGATCCAGGGTCAACACAGCTAAATTAGGATCCAGGATCAACGCAGCTAAATTATGATCTAAGATCAACACAGCTAAATTATGATCTAAGATCAACACAGCTAAATTATGATCTAAGATCAACACAGCTAAATTATGATCTAAGATCAACACAGCTAAATGATGATCTAAGATCAACACAACTAAATTATGATCTAAGATCAACACAGCTGAAGTATTGCCTAGGATCAACACAGCTAAATGATGATCTAAGATCAACACAGCTAAATTAGGATTCAGGATCAACACAGCTAAATTATGATCTAAGATCAACACAGCTAAAATGATGGTCTAGGATCAACATAGCTACAATTATGGTCTAGGATCAACATAGCTACAATGATGGTCTAGGATCAACACAGCTAAATGATCCAGGATCGACAATCATTATATGTTTATACAAGAGGCATGAAAATGCAATGCATCCCATATATATCTATTGTCTGCATTATGACAGTATCTTTCTAACGTTCCTCTCTGAACATACATGTGTGATGAGGAAGGTGTGTGTGTGTGTGTGTGTGTGTGTGTGTGTGTGTGTGTGTGTGTGTGTGTGTGTGTGTGTGTGTGTGTGTGTGTGTGTGTGTGGCCCTCTCACCTATAATGTAAGAGAGGATGAGGTTCCATCCGGTGATGAAGGCCCAGAGCTCCCCAACAGTAACATAACTATACAGGTAGGCCGAGCCCGTCTTGGGGACGCGGGCCCCAAACTCAGCGTAACACAGACCAGCCAGCACCGAGGCCAGCGCTGCGATGAGGAAGGACAGGACAATGGCTGGACCAGAGTTCTCTCTGGCCACGGCCCCTGCCAGGACGTACACCCCAGCTCCCAGAGTACTGCCTACTCCGAGAGCCACCAGGTCGAAGGTGTTGAGACATCGGGAGAGACGTGAGTCCTCAGTGTTGTAGTCCACCACCTTGACACGCAGCAGCTGCTTCCCGAAGCCCTTCAGCGTGGCCAGAATCATCCTGGCTCTTTGTCAGTCCCTCCGGATCGCACTCTGCCTGTCAGATAACACTTCACCTCTCTGTAGCACAATGGGGGAACAGAGAGAGCATCAGGACCTTTCCGACAACAGTGTGTGTGTGTGTGTGTGTGTGTGTGTGTGTGTGTGTGTGTGTGTGTCTGACAGTCTCTCAGATCACTCTTCTTAGCCTCTCTGTATGGGGTTAAAGCACCTGGAGTCAAAACAGAGAGAACGTCAGAGGTTTTCTACGACTGTGTGTGTGTGTGTGTGTGTGTGTGTGTGTGTGTGTGTGTGTGTGTGTGTGTGTGTGTGTGTGTGTGTGTGTGTGTGTGTGTGTGTGTGTGTGTGTGTCTGACAGTCTCTCAGATCACTCTTCTTAGCCTCTCTGTATGGGGTTAAAGCACCTGGAGTCAAAACAGAGAGAACGTCAGAGGTTTTCTACGACTGTGTGTGTGTGTGTGTGTGTGTGTGTGTGTGTGTGTGTGTGTGTGTGTGTGTGTGTGTGTGTGTACCATTCACACACCGTGAGGCCAAACAAGGTTTGAGTAAAATTGTACAAAACATATGATGTTTACTGTTTTGGTTTTGTTCGCTCAACAGCACTGAAAGTTTTTTTTTTTTTTTTTAACTATTAACAGCAGGTCAGGTTTCATCTACAAACCAGTTTTACAATTGTGTAAAACCCAAACAAAATGAATCACAAGCTGGAGAACAAAACAAAACAAAGTTATCCTGCCCCGCTAAAGGAAGTCCGGGATCGCTTCGCTTCAGGTGACACAGGCATTTTGCTACACTCGCATTAACATCTGCTAACCATGTGTACGTGACCAATAAAATGTGATTTTGATTTGACACTGAAAGTAGTCTCTAGGCCAGGAGGAAGTGGAATAGAATCCATGGTCTGCTTTTCTTTTTCCAAACTCATTTCCACCCACCCACTCATTTCCACACACCCACTCATTTCCAAACACCCACTCCTTTCCACACACCCACTCATTTCCACACACCCACTCATTTCCACACACCCACTCATTTCCACACACCCACTCATTTCCACCCACCCACTCATTTCCACACACCCACTCATTTCCACACACCCACTCATTTCCAAACACCCACTCCTTTCCACACACCCACCCACTCCTTTCCACACACCCACCCACTCCTCTCCTTTCCACACACCCACCCACTCCTCTCCTTTCAACACACCCACTCCTCTCCTTTCCACACACCCACCCACTCCTCTCCTTTCCACACACCCACTCCTCTCCTTTCCACACACCCACCCACTCCTCTCCTTTCCACACACCCACCCACTCCTCTCCTTTCCACCCACCCACTTCTCTCCTTTCCACACACCCACTCCTTTGCATTCGACACGCCCACTCCCCCATACTCTGGTCGCCAAATTGGGATGCAGCTACCCCCTTCTTCTCCTGGGGAACACTGATAGAGGGTGGGGTGTTACAGGATCAGTTACCCCTGGCTCACTACGACCGTGTTCATTTTGGTTCCCAGACAAACGTGATTATGCCCTACTCCAATTTCTTCCAGATCGCCATTAAAGTGAGACGACCCCAGGGCAAGCAGCTCCTCTCCCACAAGCAGATCTGGGTTCAAATACTTTTCAAGATCATTTACTATACCCCATCTCTGCTTAATTAAGCTTGTCTAGTCTATTGATAAACAATAGACTACTCACAAAAGTGAAAATCCCAGTAATTCGTAAGATGGCGCCGGAGAAGAAGGCGGACGTTTTACGTTCCCAACCGGTTGTGTTTCATTTGTTTGTTTATTTGCAACTTGTTTTTGTTTTTTTACTTTGTATATAATGTTGCCGCTAACGTCTCTTATGACCGAAAAGACATCAGGACTTCGATTAGTCACCGCAGACTAGCAGAATCCTTCTTTTCCTTTCATGACTCTGAAGAACTCGATGCGAAGGTATACTGCTTCCTCGGGATCAGGCCGCGATCCTCGTGAAGAGGAGGTGAAAAAAGACGGGCCGAAGAGCGGGCTGAGAATTCATAGGCGATCGAATAAACCCCACTTCCCTCCATTCTTCTAGCAAACGTGAAATCTTTTGAGAATAAAATCGACGAGCTACGCAGAAGAAGAAACTACCAATGGGACATTAAAACTGTAACATCTTATGCTTCACGGAGTCGTGGCTGAATTGCTCGGCTGAGGTAGAGTATCTCATGATAAGTTGTAGACCACACTATCTACCGAGAGAGTTGTCATCTGTATTTTTCATAGGTGTGTACAAACCACCAGAGCCAGAGGCTGGCACTAAGATAGCATTGAATGAGCTTTATTCCGCCATAAACAAACAAGAAAACGTTCACCAAGAGGCGGAGCTCCTAGTTGCTCATCCACAAGCAGCGCCCCTGGTGGCCAGGGACTTTAATGCAGGGAAACTTAAATCAGTTTTACCAAATTTCTATCAGCATGTTAAATGTGCAAGTGGAGGGAAAAAAACTCTAGACCACCTTTACTCCACACAGAGAGACACATACAAAGCTCTCATTCACCCTCCATTTGTCAAATCTGACCATGATTCTACCCTCCTGATTCCTGCTTACAAGCAAGGATTAAAGCAGGAAGCACCAGTGACTCTGTCTATAAAAAAGTGGTCAGATGAAGCAGATGCTAAACTTCAGGACTGTTTCGCTAGAACAGACTGGAACATATTCCGGGATTCCTCTGATGGCATTGAGGAGTACACCACATCAGCCATTGGCTTCATCAATAAGTGCACCGATGACGTCGTCCCCACAGTGACCGTACGTACGTACGTACATACCCCAACCAGAAGCCATGGATTACAGGCAGCATCAGCCCTTTGACAAACCATCAAACAGACAAACTTCAATACAGGACTAAGATCGAATCATACTACACCGGCTCCGACACATGTTGGATGGGTTTGCAAACTATTACAGACTACAAAGGGAAGCACAGCCGAGAGCTGCCCGGTGACACAAGCCTACCAGACGAGCTAAACTCCTCTGCTCGCTTCCAGGCAAATAACACTGAAACATTGCATGAGATCATCAGCTGTTCCAGAAGACTGAGTGATCACGCTCTCCGTAGGCTCTCCGTAGCCGATGTGAGTAAGACCTTTAAACAGGTCAACATTCTCAAGGCCGCAGGGCCAGACAGATTACCAGGACGTGTACTGTGATCACGCTCTCCGTAGCCGATGTGAGTAAGACCTTTAAACAGGTCAATATTCACAAGGCCGCAGGACCAGACGGATTACCAGGACGTGTACTGCGAGCATGCACTGACAAACTGGCAAGTGTCTTCAGTGACATTTTCAACCTGCCCCTGTCTGAGTCTGTAATACCAACACGTTTCAAGCAGACCACCATAGTCCCTTTGCCCCTTTGCCCAAGAACACTAAGGTAACCTGCATAAATGACCACTGACATGTGGCTCTCAAGTCTGTAGCCATGAAGTGCTTTGAAAGGCTGGTCATGGATCACATCAACACCATCGTCCCGGAAACCAGAGACCCACTCCAATTTGCATACCACCCCAACAGATCCACAGATGATGCAATCTCTATAGCACTCCACACTGCCCTTTCCCACCTGGACAAACACTTATGTGAGAATGCTATTCATTGACTGCAGCTCAGTGTTCAACACCATAGTGCCCTCAAAGCTCATCACTAAGCTAAGGACCATGGGACTAAACTCTGCAACTGGATCCTGGACTTCCTGACCGCCCCCAGGTGGTAAGGGTAGGTAACAACACATCCGCCACACTGATCCTCAACACAGGGGCCCCTCAAGGGTTCGTGCTCGGCCAGGCATGACTCCAACACCATCATAACATTTTCCGATGACAACGGTCGTAGGCCTGATCACCGACAACGACGAGACAGCCTATAGGGAGGGAGGAGGTCAGAGACCTGGCCGTGGGGTGCCAGGACAACAACCTCTCCCTCAACGTGATCAAGACAAAGGAGATGATTGTGGACAACAGGAAAAGAAGGACCGAGCTCGCCCCCATTCTCATTGATGGGGCTGCAGGGGAGCAGGTTGAGAGCTTCAAGTTCCTTGGCGTCCACATCACCAACAAAGTAACATGGTCCAAGCACACCAAGACAGTAGTGAAGAGGGCACAACAAACCTATTTCCCCTCAGGAGACTTAAAAGATTTGGCATGAATCCTCAGATCCTCAAAAGGTTCTACAGCTGCACCATCGAGAGCAGCCTGACTGGTTGCATCACTGCCTGGTATGGCAACTGCCTGGCCTCCGACCGCAAGGCACTACAGAGGGTAGTGCGTACGGCCCAGTACATCACTGAGGCCAAGCTACCTGCCATCCAGGACCTCTATACCAGGCGATGTCAGGGGAAGGCCCTAAAACTTGTCAATGACTCCAGCCACCCTAGTCATAGACTGTTCTCTCTGCTACCGCACGGCAAGCGGTACCGGAGCGCCAAGTCTAGTTCCAAGAGGCTTCTAAACAGCTTCTACCCCCAAGCCACAAGACTCCTTAAAAACATCTAATCAAGTGGCTACCCAGTCTATTTGCATTGCCCCCTTTACACCACTGCTACTCTCTGTTGCTATTGCTAACATCTATGCATAGTCAATGTGCCCCCGCACATTGTCTCTGTACCGGTACCAAACCTGTATATAGTCTCGTTATTGTTATTTTACTGCAGCTCTTTAATTACTTGTTATTTTGATCTCTTATTCTTATCGGTTACTTTTGAAACTGCATCGATGGTTAAGGTCTTGTCAGGTCTACTACACCTGTTGTATTCAGCATTTCACTGTGAGGTCTACTACACCTGTTGTATTCAGCATTTCACTGTAAGGTCTACTACACCTGTTGTATTCAGCATTTCACTGTAAGGTCTACTACACCTGTTGTATTCAGCATTTCACTGTAAGGTCTACTACACCTGTTGTATTCAGCATTTCACTGTAAGGTCTACTACACCTGTTGTATTCAGCATTTCACTGTAAGGTCTACTACACCTGTTGTATTCAGCATTTCACTGTAAGGTCTACTACACCTGTTTTATTCAGCATTTCACTGTAAGGTCTACTACACCTGTTGTATTCAGCATTTCACTGTAAGGTCTACTACACCTGTTGTATTCATCATTTCACTGTAAGGTCTTACGACACCTGTTTTATTCAGCATTTCACTGTAAGGTCTACTACACCTGTTGTATTCAGCATTTCACTGTAAGGTCTACTACACCTGTTGTATTCAGCATTTCACTGTAAGGTCTACTACACCTGTTGTATTCAGCATTTCACTGTAAGGTCTACTACACCTGTTGTATTCAGCATTTCACTGTGAGGTCTACTACACCTGTTGTATTCAGCATTTCACTGTACTACTACACCTGTTGTAGTCAGCATTTCACTGTGAGGTCTACTACACCTGTTGTATTCATCATTTCACTGTAAGGTCTTACGACACCTGTTTTATTCAGCATTTCACTGTAAGGTCTACTACACCTGTTGTATTCAGCATTTCACTGTAAGGTCTACTACACCTGTTGTATTCAGCATTTCACTGTAAGGTCTACTACACCTGTTGTATTCAGCATTTCACTGTAAGGTCTACTACACCTGTTGTATTCAGCATTTCACTGTGAGGTCTACTACACCTGTTGTATTCATCATTTCACTGTAAGGTCTTACGACACCTGTTTTATTCAGCATTTCACTGTAAGGTCTACTACACCTGTTGTATTCAGCATTTCACTGTAAGGTCTACTACACCTGTTGTATTCATCATTTCACTGTAAGGTCTTACGACACCTGTTTTATTCAGCATTTCACTGTAAGGTCTACTACACCTGTTGTATTCAGCATTTCACTGTAAGGTCTTACGACACCTGTTTTATTCAGCATTTCACTGTAAGGTCTACTACACCTGTTGTATTCGGCACATGTAACTCACAGAATTTGATTTGATGTGGTCTAGGCAGGCTAAGCGAATGCTAAAACTATTTGTAAAGACTTCAGATAGTATTTGAAGCCAGGTCTGCTCTCCTCCTGCCTGCTGCTCCCACCCCTCATATAGAGAGGACCTGACACCTGGCCTGTCTGCTGCTCCCACCCTCATATTCACCTGGCCTTTCACTGTGAACCTGGCCTGTCTATATAGAGAGGACCTGACAGCTGGCCTGTCTGTATTCCTGACACCTGGCCTGCCTTTCCCACCCCTCATAAGGGACCTGACACCTGGCCTGTCTGCTATTCATCATTTCACCCCTCATATAGAGAGGACCTACACCTGGCCTCTGCTGCTCCCACCCCTCATATAGACCTGACACCTGGCCTGTCTGCTGCTCCCACCCCTCATATAGAGAGGACCTGACACCTGGCCTGCCTGCTGCTCCCACCCCTCATATAGAGAGGACCTGACACCTGGCCTGTCTGCTGCTCCCACCCCTCATATAGAGAGGACCTGACACCTGGCCTGTCTGCTGCTCCCACCCCTCATATAGAGAGGACCTGACACCTGGCCTGTCTGCTGCTCCCACCCCTCATATAGAGAGGACCTGACACCTGGCCTGCCTGCTGCTCCCACCCCTCATATAGAGAGGACCTGACACCTGGCCTGTCTGCTGCTCCCACCCTCATTTGACACCTGGCCTGTCTGCTGCTCCCACCCCTCATATAGAGAGGACCTGACACCTGGCCTGCCTGCTGCTCCCACCCCTCATATAGAGAGGACCTGACACCTGGCCTGTCTGCTGCTCCCACCCCTCATATAGAGAGGACCTGACACCTGGCCTTGCTGCTCCCACCCCTCATATAGAGGACCTGACACCTGGCCTGCCTGCTGCTCCCACCCCTCATATAGAGAGGACCTGACACCTGGCCTGCCTGCTGCTCCCACCCCTCATATAGAGAGGACCTGACACCTGGCCTGCCTGCTGCTCCCACCCTCATATAGAGAGGACCTGACACCTGGCCTGCCTGCTGCTCCCACCCCTCATATAGAGAGGACCTGACACCTGGCCTGTCTGCTGCTCCCACCCCTCATATAGAGAGGACCTGACACCTGGCCTGCCTGCTGCTCCCACCCCTCATATAGAGAGGACCTGACACCTGGCCTGCCTGCTGCTCCCACCCCTCAAAGAGAGGACCTGACACCTGGCCTGCCTGCTGCTCCCACCCCTCATAGAGAGGACCTGACACCTGGCCTGCCTGCTGCTCCCACCCTCATATAGAGAGGACCTGACACCTGGCCTGTCTGCTGCTCCCACCCCTCATATAGAGAGGACCTGACACCTGGCCTGCTGCTGCTCCCACCCCTCATATAGAGAGGACCTGACACCTGGCCTGCCTGCTGCTCCCACCCCTCATATAGAGAGGACCTGACACCTGGCCTGTCTGCTGCTCCCACCCCTCATATAGAGAGGACCTGACACCTGGCCTGCCTGCTGCTCCCACCCCTCATATAGAGAGGACCTGACAGCTGGCCTGCCTGCTGCTCCCACCCCTCATATAGAGGGACCTGACACCTGGCCTGCCTGCTGCTCCCACCCCTCATATAGAGAGGACCTGACACCTGGCCTGCCTGCTGCTCCCACCCCTCATATAGAGAGGACCTGACCCTGGCCCCCTGCTCCCACCCCTCATATAGAGAGGACCTGACACCTGGCCTGTCTGCTGCTCCCACCCCTCATATAGAGAGGACCTGACACCTGGCCTGTCTGCTGCTCCCACCCCTCATATAGGCCTGACACCTGGCCTGTCTGCTGCTCCCACCCCTCATATAGAGAGGACCTGACACCTGGCCTGCCTGCTGCTCCCACCCCTCATATGGACCTGACACCTGGCCTGCCTGCTGTTCCCACCCCTCATATAGAGAGGACCTGACACCTGGCCTGTCTGCTGCTCCCACCTCTCATATAGAGAGGACCTGACACCTGGCCTGCCTGCTGCTCCCACCCCTCATATAGAGAGGACCTGACACCTGGCCTGCCTGCTGCTCCCACCCCTCATATGGACCTGACACCTGGCCTGCCTGCTGCTCCCACCCCTCATATAGAGAGGACCTGACACCTGGCCTGCCTGCTGCTCCCACCCCTCATATGGACCTGACACCTGGCCTGTCTGCTGCTCCCACCCCTCATATAGAGAGGACCTGACACCTGGCCTGTCTGCTGCTCCCACCCCTCATATAGAGAGGACCTGACACCTGGCCTGTCTGCTGCTCCCACCCCTCATATGGACCTGACACCTGGCCTGCCTGCTGCTCCCACCCCTCATATAGAGAGGACCTGACACCTGGCCTGTCTGCTGCTCCCACCCCTCATATAGAGAGGACCTGACAGCTGGCCTGTCTGCTGCTCCCACCCCTCATATAGAGAGGACCTGACACCTGGCCTGTCTGCTGCTCCCACCCCTCATATAGAGAGGACCTGACACCTGGCCTGTCTGCTGCTCCCACCCCTCATATAGAGAGGACCTGACACCTGGCCTGCCTGCTGCTCCCACCCCTCATATAGAGAGGACCTGACACCTGGCCTGCCTGCTGCTCCCACCCCTCATATAGAGAGGACCTGACACCTGGCCTGCCTGCTGCTCCCACCCCTCATATAGAGAGGACCTGACACCTGGCCTGCCTGCTGCTCCCACCCCTCATATAGAGAGGACCTGACACCTGGCCTGCCTGCTGCTCCCACCCCTCATATAGAGAGGACCTGACACCTGGCCTGCCTGCTGCTCCCACCCCTCATATAGAGAGGACCTGACACCTGGCCTGTCTGCTGCTCCCACCCCTCATATAGAGGACCTGACACCTGGCCTGTCTGCTGCTCCCACCCCTCATATAGAGAGGACCTGACACCTGGCCTGTCTGCTGCTCCCACCCCTCATATAGAGAGGACCTGACACCTGGCCTGTCTGCTGCTCCCACCCCTCATATAGAGAGGACCTGACACCTGGCCTGCCTGCTGCTCCCACCCCTCATATAGAGAGGACCTGACACCTGGCCTGCCTGCTGCTCCCACCCCTCATATAGAGAGGACCTGACACCTGGCCTGTCTGCTGCTCCCACCCTCATATAGAGAGGACCTGACACCTGGCCTGCCTGCTGCTCCCACCCCTCATATAGAGAGGACCTGACACCTGGCCTGCCTGCTGCTCCCACCCCTCATATAGAGAGGACCTGACACCTGGCCTGCCTGCTGCTCCCACCCCTCATATAGAGAGGACCTGACACCTGGCCTGCCTGCTGCTCCCACCCTCATATAGAGAGGACCTGACACCTGGCCTGCCTGCTGCTCCCACCCCTCATATAGAGAGGACCTGACACCTGGCCTGCCTGCTGCTCCCACCCCTCATAGAGAGGACCTGACACCTGGCCTGTCTGCTGCTCCCACCCCTCATATAGAGAGGACCTGACACCTGGCCTGCCTGCTGCTCCCACCCCTCATATAGAGAGGACCTGACACCTGGCCTGCCTGCTGCTCCCACCCCTCATATAGAGAGGACCTGACACCTGGCCTGCCTGCTGCTCCCACCCCTCATATAGAGAGGACCTGACACCTGGCCTGTCTGCTGCTCCCACCCCTCATATAGAGAGGACCTGACACCTGGCCTGCCTGCTGCTCCCACCCCTCATATAGAGAGGACCTGACACCTGGCCTGCCTGCTGCTCCCACCCCTCATATAGAGAGGACCTGACACCTGGCCTGCCTGCTGCTCCCACCCCTCATATAGAGAGGACCTGACACCTGGCCTGCCTGCTGCTCCCACCCCTCATATAGAGAGGACCTGACACCTGACCTGCCTGCTGCTCCCACCCCTCATATAGAGAGGACCTGACACCTGGCCTGCCTGCTGCTCCCACCCCTCATATAGAGAGGACCTGACACCTGGCCTGCCTGCTGCTCCCACCCCTCATATAGAGAGGACCTGACACCTGGCCTGTCTGCTGCTCCCACCCCTCATATAGAGAGGACCTAATAATATAGAGGGACCTGACACCTGGCCTGCCTGCTGCTCCCACCCCTCATATAGAGAGGACCTGACACCTGGCCTGCCTGCTGCTCCCACCCCTCATATAGAGAGGACCTGACACCTGGCCTGCCTGCTGCTCCCACCCCTCATATAGAGAGGACCTGACACCTGGCCTGTCTGCTGCTCCCACCCCTCATATAGAGAGGACCTGACACCTGGCCTGCCTGCTGCTCCCACCCCTCATATAGAGAGGACCTGACACCTGGCCTGCCTGCTGCTCCCACCCCTCAAATGGACCTGACACCTGGCCTGTCTGCTGCTCCCACCCCTCATATAGAGAGGACCTGACACCTGGCCTGTCTGCTGCTCCCACCCCTCATATAGAGAGGACCTGACACCTGGCCTGCTGACATTTCTCCCTGCAGTGGAGAGCTCTGGCTGGACACACTGGGAAACAGATCATGTCATAATGTCGTATACAGAAACGATTAAAGCATGAAGGGAATCTAAGGACTGCTGTGTCTAATAGCAAGTGACTACCAAAGAGAATATACATACAATATACAATCTCGATACTCAGTGTAAACCTTTAGCAAGCTCTGTAACATTCTGGTCCCAGGTTGGTTAGGCCCAGCAGTAAGTCGTTTAGATTATACAACACGAACACAAAAGTCCGAGTAAGTACTCACAAGATGTCAGAAAAGCC
>NC_068438.1:49536548-49544048 GCF_023373465.1 Oncorhynchus keta
TTGGGACACAGCCAGTGACACTAGGTAGTACACTAGGTACATAGGGTACTTGTTGGGACACAGCCAGTGACACTAGGTTGGCAGGCAGAAACACGGAAGGTTCCTGACAGACTGTAGACCCTCCAGCTGTTAGACATGTGACACAAAACAAATGGTGTAATGCATTGAGTCAATGTGACCCGCTTCACAACCCAAATGAATATTACTTAAACAACTGCTGTTAGCCGGAATCTGAACTTCTGAAGGACAACAGTACAACAGAACCCTGTCCATCCCCCTCTCCCCAATCCGACCCATCTCCCCATTCCACCCCTCTCCCCCTTCCACCCTTCCGACCCCCTCCGACTCCTCTCCCCCATCCGCCCCTTCCACCCCTCCGACTCCTCTCCCCCAATCTGCCCCTCTCCCTCTTCCACCCCTCCGACCCCTCTCCCCCAATCTGCCCTTCTTCGCCTCATGACACTACTGGGCAAAACAAAGTGCCATGTGGGGGGGGGATGACTAAAGCGACAGCTCCATGATCTATGAGGCCTTTCCTTTTCCTGGGATTCGGTCCATATTAACACTCAACCTGCCTGGCTGCCTGGGGGCCGGACGGCGGTGCCCTTCCCACTTTATAGCTAAAGACAAAGAGGCCGAACACAGGACTAATGAGTACACTGACACAACAGACATAGTAACATGGTAACATGGTATAGATCCTCTAACCACCAGGCTACCTGCCACCTCTAACCACTAGGCTACCTGCCTCCTCTAACCACTAGGCTAACTGCCTCCTCTAACCACTAGGCTACCTGCCTCCTCTAACCACTAGGCTACCTGCCTCCTCTAACCACTAGGCTACCTGCCTCCTCTAACCACTAGGCTACCTGCCTCCTCTAACCACTAGGCTTCCTGCCTCCTCTAACCACTAGGCTACCTGCCTCCTCTAACCACTAGGCTACCTGCCTCCTCTAACCACTAGGCTACCTGCCTCCTCTAACCACTAGGCTACCTGCCTCCTCTAACCACTAGGCTACCTGCCTCCTCTAACCACTAGACTACCTGCCTCCTCTAACCACTAGGCTACCTGCCTCCTCTAACCACTAGGCTACCTGTCTCCTCTAACCACTAGGCTACCTGTCTCCTCTAACCACTAGGCTACCTGCCTCCTCTAACCACTAGGCTACCTGTCTCCTCTAACCACTAGGCTACCTGCCTCCTCTAACCACCAGGCTACCTGCCTCCTCTAATCACTAGGCTACCTGCCTCCTCTAACCACTAGGCTACCTGTCTCCTCTAACCACTAGACTACCTACCTCCTCTAACCACTAGGCTACCCACCTCCTCTAACCACTAGGCTACCCGCCTCCTCTAACCACTAGGCTACCTGCCTCCTCTAACCACTAGGCAACCTGCCTCCTCTAACCACTAGGCTACCTGCCTCCTCTAACCACTAGGCTACCTGCCTCCTCTAACCACTAGGCTACCTGCCTCCTCTAACCACCAGGCTACCTGCCTCCTCTAACCACTAGGCTACCTGCCTCCTCTAACCACTAGACTACCTACCTCCTCTAACCACTAGGCTACCTGCCTCCTCTAACCACTAGGCTACCTGTCTCCTCTAACCACTAGGCTACCTGTCTCCCATCTAACCACTAGGCTACCTGCCTCCCTCTAACCACTAGGCTACCTGTCTCCTCTAACCACTAGGCTACCTGCCTCCTCTAACCACTAGGCTACCTGCCTCCTCTAACCACTAGGCAACCTGCCTCCTCTAACCACTAGGCTACCTGCCTCCTCTAACCACTAGGCTACCTGTCTCCTCTAACCACTAGGCTACCTGCCTCCTCTAACCACTAGGCTACCTGTCTCCTCTAACCACTAGGCTACCTGCCTCCTCTAACCACCAGGCTACCTGCCTCCTTTTAATCACTAGGCTACCTGCCTCCTGTCCAACCACTGTTTTTAGGCTACCTGTCTCCTCTAACCACTAGACTACCTACCTCCTCTAACCACTAGGCTACCCACCTCCTCTAACCACTAGGCTACCCGCCTCCTCTAACCACTAGGCTACCTGCCTCCTCTAACCACTAGGCAACCTGCCTCCTCTAACCACTAGGCTACCTGCCTCCTCTAACCACTAGGCTACCTGCCTCCTCTAACCACTAGGCTACCTGCCTCCTCTAACCACTAGGCTACCTGCCTCCTCTAACCACTAGGCTACCTGCCTCCTCTAACCACTAGACTACCTGCCTCCTCTAACCACTAGGCTACCTGCCTCCTCTAACCACTAGGCTACCTGTCTCCTCTAACCACTAGGCTACCTGTCTCCTCTAACCACTAGGCTACCTGCCTCCTCTAACCACTAGGCTACCTGTCTCCTCTAACCACTAGGCTACCTGTCTCCTCTAACCACTAGGCTACCTGCCTCCTCTAACCACTAGGCTACCTGTCTCCTCTAACCACTAGGCTACCTGCCTCCTCTAACCACCAGGCTACCTGCCTCCTCTAATCACTAGGCTACCTGCCTCCTCTAACCACTAGGCTACCTGTCTCCTCTAACCACTAGACTACCTACCTCCTCTAACCACTAGGCTACCCGCCTCCTCTAACCACTAGGCTACCTGCCTCCTCTAACCACTAGGCTACCTGCCTCCTCTAACCACTAGGCTACCTGCCTCCTCTAACCACTAGGCTACCTGCCTCCTCTAACCACTTAGGCTACCTGCCTCCTCTAACCACTAGGCTACCTGCCTCCTCTAACCACTAGGCTACCTGCCTCCTCTAACCACTAGACTACCTACCTCCTCTAACCACTAGGCTACCTGCCTCCTCTAACCACTAGGCTACCTGTCTCCTCTAACCACTAGGCTACCTGTCTCCTCTAACCACTAGGCTACCTGCCTCCTCTAACCACTAGGCTACCTGTCTCCTCTAACCACTAGGCTACCTGTCTCCTCTAACCACTGGCTACCTGCCTCTAATCACTAGGCTACCTGCCTCCTCTAACCACTAGGCTACCTGCCTCCTCTAACCACTAGGCTACCTGCCTCTAACCACTAGGCTACCTGCCTCTAACCACTAGGCTACCTGCCTCCTCTAACCACTAGACTACCTGTCTCCTTTAACCACTAGGCTACCTGTCTCCTCTAACCACTAGGCTACCTGCCTCTAATCACTAGGCTACCTGCCTCCTCTAACCACTAGGCTACCTGCCTCTAACCACTAGGCTACCTGCCTCCTCTAACCACTAGGCTACCTGCCTCCTCTAACCACTAGGCTTCCTGCCTCCTCTAACCACTAGGCTACCTGCCTCCTCTAACCACTAGGCTACCTGCCTCCTCTAACCACTAGGCTACCTGCCTCTAACCACTAGGCTACCTGCCTCCTCTAACCACTAGGCTACCTGCCTCCCCATGATTAACATACAGGTCTGCGACCTCCACCATGGCACGAAAGCCCAAATCACACAGAACAGGTACTCACAAGCACCAACGGACATTGTAACAATAACGGGACAGCTCAACCGAAGGGCACACAAGTACTTATCCGTGGTAACAGGGGACAGGTGTGTGTAATGAAAGTTCCGGAGGGATCCGTGACAGATTTTTATTTTCCCATTCCATAACATTTTACGACGCATGTGTACCCTCCTGAACATGGCCTTGGTGGTATATTCTGTCGTTTGGCTGCTGTACAGATTCCCAGAGCTGTGAGGGTGTGGGCCGTCTGCTGTGGCCTGATAAACAGAAAGCAACAAACCCAGCTCTGAGGGGTTTAGAAAAGTGTCCTACTCTGTGGTCTTACGCTCATTGTCAAATCACGCTGGACAAACAAAGTGTAAACAACAGAAAGGCCTGCACACTGAATAGGCTCCCAATTAAACACCTTTAATGGCCAACTTGAAAGGGGCATTTTTTCAGAAAGAAAAATGTGTCTTGCTTCAGCTGTCCAAAAGTGTTTTTATGTGCGTGGAAGTGTTGAACAAATGAACATATTATAGTAATGATTGTATTAAAAATATTAGTGGGATGGTAGCTTTTAGTGACTGTTGCCCAGAAGTAGTAGCAGTACTAGTAGTGGTGGTAGTGGTAGTAACAGTAGTCGTATTAGTACTGGTAGTAGTAGCATCAGTAGCAGTGGTAATAGCAGTAGTAGTAGTAACAGTAGTAGTAGTAGTACTGGTAGTAGTAGCATCAGTAGTAGTGGTGGTACTGGTAGGAGCAGTAGTAGTAACAGTAACAGTAGTAGCAGTAGTAGTAACAGCAATAGGAACAGTAGTAGTAGTAGTAGTAACAGTAACAGTAGTAGTAGTAGCAGCAGTAGTAGTAGTAGTAGTACTAGTAGTAGTAACAGTAACAGTAGTAGCAGTAGCAGTAACAGCAATAGGAACAGTAGTAGTAGTAGCAGTAGTAGTAGTAACAGTAGTAGTAGTAGCAGTAGTAGTAGTAGCAGTAGTAGTAGTAACAGTAGTAGTAGTAACAGCAGTAGTAGTAGTAGTAGTAGCAGTAGTAGTAGCAGTAACAGTAGTAGTAGCAGTAGTAGTAACAGTAGTAGTAGTAGCACAGTAGTAGTAGCAACAGTAGTAGTAACAGTAGTAGTAGTAGCACAGTAGTAGTAGCAACAGTAGTAGTAAGAGTAACAGTAGAAGTAGTAGTAGAAGTAGTAGTAGTAGCACAGTAGCAGTAGTAATAGCAGTAATAGCAGTAGTAACAGTAGCAGTAGTAGCAGTAGCAGTAGTAGCAGTAGTATAAGTAGCAGTAGTAGTAGCAGTTGTCCTGAGTCTGCACAACTCTGCCAGGACCTAGGATCAAGAGAGACGCTCAAGTGTTTTAGTACTATATCTCTTGACACAATGATGAAAATAATCATGGCCTCTAAACCTTCAAGCTGTATACTGGACCCTATTCCAACTAAACTACTGAAAGAGCTGCTTCCTGTGCTTGGCCCTCCTATGTTGAACATAATAAACGGCTCTCTATCCACTGGATATGTACCAAACTCACTAAAAGTGGCAGTAATAAAGCCTCTCTTGAAAAAGCCAAACCTTGACCCAGAAAATATAAAAACTATCGGCCTATATCGAATCTTCCATTCCTCTCAAAGATTTTAGAGAAGGCTGTTGCGCAGCAACTCACTGCCTTCCTGAAGACAAACAATGTATACGAAATGCTTCAGTCTGGTTTTAGACCCCATCATAGCACTGAGACGGCACTTGTGAAGGTGGTAAATGACATTTTAATGGCATCGGACCGAGGCTCTGCATCTGTCCTCGTGCTCCTAGACCTTAGTGCTGCTTTTGATACCATCGATCACCACATTCTTTTGGAGAGATTGGAAACCCAAATTGGTCTACACGGACAAGTTCTGGCCTGGTTTAGATCTTATCTGTCGGAAAGATATCAGTTTGTCTCTGTGAATGGTTTGTCCTCTGACAAATCAACTGTACATTTCGGTGTTCCTCAAGGTTCTGTTTTAGGACCACTATTGTTTTCACTATATATTTTACCTCTTGGGGATGTTATTCGAAAACATAATGTAAACTTTCACTGCTATGCGGATGACACACAGCTGTACATTTCAATGAAACATGGTGAAGCCCCAAAATTGCCTCGCTAGAAGCATGTGTTTCAGACATAAGGAAGTGGATGGCTGCAAACTTTCTACTATTAAACTCGGACAAAACAGAGATGCTTGTTCTAGGTCCCAAGAAACAAAGAGATCTTCTGTTGAATCTGACAATTAATCTTAATGGTTGTACAGTCGTCTCAAATAAAACTGTGAAGGACCTCGGTGTTACTCTGGACCCTGATCTCTTTTGAAGAACATATCAAGACCATTTCGAGGACAGCTTTTTTCCATCTACGTAACATTGCAAAAATCAGAAACTTTCTGTCCAAAAATGATGCAGAAAAATTAATCCATGCTTTTGTCACTTCTAGGTTAGACTACTGCAATGCTCTATTTTCCGGCTACCCGGATAAAGCACTAAATAAACTTCAGTTAGTGCTAAATACGGCTGCTAGAATCCTGACTAGAACCAAAAAATTTGATCATATTACTCCAGTGCTAGCCTCTCTACACTGGCTTCCTGTCAAAGCAAGGGCTGATTTCAAGGTTTTACTGCTAACCTACAAAGCATTACATGGGCTTGCTCCTACCTACCTCTCTGATTTGGTCCTGCCGTACATACCTACACGTACGCTACGGTCACAAGACGCAGGCCTCCTAATTGTCCCTAGAATTTCTAAGCAAACAGCTGGAGGCAGGGCTTTCTCCTATAGAGCTCCATTTTTATGGAACGGTCTGCCTACCCATGTCAGAGACGCAGACTCGGTCTCAACCTTTAAGTCTTTACTGAAGACTCATCTCTTCAGTGGGTCATATGATTGAGTGTAGTCTGGCCCAGGAGTGGGAAGGTGAACGGAAAGGCTCTGGAGCAACGAACCGCCCTTGCTGTCTCTGCCTGGCCGGTTCCCCTCTTTCCACTGGGATTCTCTGCCTCTAACCCTGTTACGGGGGCTGAGTCACTGGCTTGCTGGGGCTCTCTCGTGCCGTCCCTGGGGGGGTGCGTCACCTGGGTGGGTTGATTCACTGTTGTGGTCGGCCTGTCTGCCCCCCCTTGGGTTGTACCGTGGCGGAGATCTTTGTGGGCTATACTCGGCCTTGTCTCAGGATGGTAAGTTGGTGGTTGAAGATATCCCTCTAGTGGTGTGGGGGATGTGCTTTGGCAAAGTGGGTGGGGTTATATCCTTCCTGTTTGGCCCTGTCCGGGGTGTCCTCGGATGGGGCCACAGTGTCTCCTGACCCCTCCTGTCTCAGCCTCCAGTATTTATGCTGCAGTAGTTTATGTGTCGGGGGGCTAGGGTCAGTTTGTTATATCTGGAGTACTTCTCCTGTCCTATTCGGTGTCCTGTGTGAATCTAAGTGTGCGTTCTCTAATTCTCTCCTTCTCTCTTTCTTTCTCTCTCTCGGAGGACCTGAGCCCTAGGACCATGTCCCAGGACTACCTGACATGAGGACTCCTTGCTGTCCCCAGTCCACCTGGCCATGCTCCTGCTCCAGTTTCAACTGACCTGAGCCCTAGGACCGTGCCCCAGGACTACCTGACATGAAGGCTCCTTGCTGTCCCCAGTCCACCTGACTGTGCTGCTGCTCCAGTTTCAACTGTTCTGCCTTATTATTATTCGACCATGCTGGTCATTTATGAACATTTGAACATCTTGGTCATGTTCTGTTATAATCTCTACCCGGCACAGCCAGAAGAGGACTGGCCACCCCACATAGCCCGGTTCCTCTCTAGGTTTCTTCCTAGGTTTTGGCCTTTCTAGGGAGTTTTTCCTAGCCACCGTGCTTTTACACCTGCATTGTTTGCTGTTTGGGGTTTTAGGCTGGGTTTCTGTACAGCACTTTGAGATATCAGCTGATGTACGAAGGGCTATATAAATAAATTTGATTTGATTTGATTTGATTAGTAGTATAAGTAGCAGTAGTAGCAGTAGTATAAGTAGCAGTAGT
>NC_068438.1:49546548-49606548 GCF_023373465.1 Oncorhynchus keta
TCGTCATGGTTTCTGTTTCTGGTCGGTGCGACTGTTTGTTTCATTGATTAATTCAAACGTATTCACTTCCTGAACTTGCTTCCCGACTCTCAGCGCACATATATGTTATATACGATGTAAAGTGTGACTGTCTTTCTTTTCTTTTCATTCAATAGACCTCTCATATGATTAAATATTGATGGTATTTTTTTTACGTTGTGGTCATTTGCATTTTACTATTGAGAATACCACTTGAGGGCTCTACGCAGTCTACACAAACGGAGCCGATGGAGGTCCGTTTGCATCGCGTTCAAAAATTCTGCCCCACAAATGGACATAGAACTACGCAGAGAACCACGCAGAGAACTATGCAGAGAGCGACGCAGAGAACTACGCAGAGAGCGACGCAGAAAACTACGCAGAGAACTACGCAGATAGCGACGCAGAGAACTACGCAGAGAACTACGCAGAGAGCGACGCAAAGAGCGACACAGAGAACTACGCAGAGAGCGAAGCAGAGAGCGACGCAGAGAACTACGCAGAGAACTACGCAGAGAGCGACGCAAAGAGCGACACAGAGAACTACGCAGAGAGCGAAGCAGAGAGCGACGCAGAGAACTACGCAGAGAGCGACGCAGAGAACTACACAGAGAGCGACGCAGAGAACTACGCAGAGAGCGACGCAGAGAACTACGCAGAGAGCGACGCAGAGAACTACGCAGAGAGCGACGCAGAGAACTACGCAGAGAGCGACGCAGAGAACTACGCAGAGAGCGACGCAGAGAACTACGCAGAGAGCGACGCAGAGAACTACGCAGAGAGCGACGCAGAGAACTACGCAGAGAGCGACGCAGAGAGCGACGTAGAGAACTACGCAGAGAGCGACGCAGAGAACTACGCAGAGAGCGACGCAGAGAGCGACGCAGAGAACTACGCAGAGAGCGACGCAGAGAGCGACGCAGAGAACTACGCAGAGAGCGACGCAGAGAGCGACGTAGAGAACTACGCAGAGAGCGACGCAGAGAACTACGCAGAGAGCGCAGAGAGCGCAGAGAGCGACGAGAGAACTACGCAGAGAGCGACGCTACGCAGAGAGCGACGTAGAGAACTACACAGAGAGTGACGCAGAGAGCGACGCATAGAACTACGCAGAGAACTAGAGAGCGCGTAGAGAACTACGCAGAGAGCGACGCAGAGAGCGACGCAGAGAGCGACGCAGAGAGCGACGCAGAGAGCTACAGAGAGAGACGACAACGTCAGACGAGCGAATCGGTGTAGAAGAGGGAGTAACTGCCAAAGGTTGAAGACATACATATATTAGGATCGTAAGAAAAGCCATGCATGAAACAAAACAGAAAATGTTAAATTAGATGTGTAAACGTACCTTATGTTACAACTTTGAATGAACATTTAAATGCTCCTATTTTTATTTTACCATCTCCCTTTACTCGGTTACAGATCATTTTTATACATACAAACTTTTGTCTGTAATGTGGCATCTGCAAAGGACATACTAGTATAGCAAGCAACTTTTAGCTCAGACGTTACAGACGCTTTGTAGCTTCCGGTTTCATTTCCCAAATAAAAGTCTGGAGCTTTTTATAGAACTGCATTCAATACAGATATCGAAGAAGCAGTTTATGGCGTAGTAAAGGCTTGGCCCTTCAGCACATGACGTGTGTGATAATGATAAAGACACAGAAGAGCCTTGTCTAGATAAACCACCTGAGCTGCAAAATAGAAAGTCGATTTGATTTAGGCCTATTTCGCTCTCTAAATATACCATGCTCTTAGCCTACGTTTAACCTCTCCCTTTGTTCATATTTATTTATTTTATTTGATCTTTATTTAACCAGGCAAGTCGGTCTAGGAACAGTGGGTTAACTGCCTGTTCAGGGGCAGAACGACAGATTTGTACCTTGTCAGCTCGGGGGTTTGAACTTGCAACCTTCCAACTAGAACGCTTAACCACTAGGCTACCTTGCTATCTTCCAGTTTTCCAATTTTCCACCATCTACCTTGCTATCTTCCAGTTACTAGATCATTTTTAACCACTAGGCAACCTTGCTATCTTCCAGTTACTAGTCCAATGCTCTAACCACTAGGCAACCTTGCTATCTTCCAGTTACTAGTCCAATGCTCTAACCAAGGCAACCTTGCTATCTTCCAGTTACTAGTCCAATGCTCTAACCACTAGGCAACCTTGCTATCTTCCAGTTACTAGTCCAATGCTCTAACCACTAAACCTTGCTATCTTCCAGTTACTAGTCCAATGCTTAACCACTAGGCAACTTGCTATCTTCCAGTTACTAGTCCAATGCTCTAACCACTAGGCAACCTTGCTATCTTCCAGTTACTAGTCCAATGCTTAACCACTAGGCAACCTTGCTATCTTCCAGTTACTAGTCCAATGCTCTAACCACTAGGCAACCTTGCTATCTTCCAGTTAGTCCAATGCTCTAACCACTATCTTCCAGTTACTAGTCCAACGCTCTAACCACTAGGCAACCTTGCTATCTTCCAGTTACTAGTCCAACGCTCTAACCACTAGGCTACCTTCAGCTATCTTCCAGTTACTAGTCCAACGTGATAACCATAAACCTTGATCTTCCAGTTAAGTCCAATGCTCTAACCACTAGGCTACCTTGCTATCTTCCAAACCTAGTCCAACGCTGCAAACCACTAGGCAACCTTGCTATCTTCCAGTTACTAGTCCAACGCTCTTAGGCAACCTTGCTATCTTCCAGTTACTAGTCCAATGCTCTAACCACTAGGCAACCTTGCTATCTTCCAGTTACTAGTCCAATGCTCTAACCACTAGGCTACCTTGCTATCTTCCAGTTACTAGTCCAATGCTCTAACCACTAGGCTACCTTGCTATCTTCCAGTTACTAGTCCAATGCTCTAACCACTGGGTTAACCTTGCTATCTTCCAGTTACTAGTCAATGCTCTAACCACTAGGCTACCTTGCTATCTTCCAGTTACTAGTCCAATGCTCTAACCACTAGGGTTTGTTACTAGTCCAATGCTCTAACCACTAGGCTACCTTGCTATCTTCCAGTTACTAGTCCAACGCTCTAACCGCTAGGCTACCTTGCTATCTTCCAGTTACTAGTCCAATGCTCTAACCACTAGGCTACCTTGCAATCTTCCAGTTACTAGTCCAATGCTCTAACCACAATCCATATGTTCATGACCCGATTCATATAAATCTGTAAGGATGTGCGCTGAGAGTCGGGAAGCAAGTTTAGGGAGTGAGTGTTTTAATAAATAAACACAACATAATACAAAACAAGAAACACAAACAATGACACCTGGGGAAGGAACCAACGGGAGTGACATATATAGGGAAGGAACCAAAGGGAGAGACATATATAGGGAAGGAACCAAAGGGAGAGACATATATAGGGAAGGAACCAATGGGAGAGACATGTATAGGGAAGGAACCAATGGGAGAGACATGTATAGGGAAGGAACCAATGGGAGAGACATATATAGGGAAGGAACCAATGGGAGAGACATGTATAGGGAAGGAACCAAAGGGAGTGACATATATAGGGAAGGAACCAAAGGGAGAGACATATATAGGGAAGGAACCAATGGGAGAGACATGTATAGGGAAGGAACCAATGGGAGAGACATATATAGGGAAGGAACCAAAGGGAGAGACATATATAGGGAAGGAACCAAAGGGAGAGACATATATAGGGAAGGAACCAAAGGGAGAGACATATATAGGGAAGGAACCAATGGGAGAGACATATATAGGGAAGGAACCAAAGGGAGAGACATATATAGGGAAGGAACCAAAGGGAGAGACATATATAGGGAAGGAACCAATGGGAGAGACATATATAGGGAAGGAACCAAAGGGAGTGACATGTATAGGGAAGGAACCAAAGGTGACATGGGAAGGAACCAAAGGGAGAGACATATATAGGGAAGGAACCAAAGGGAGAGACATATATAGGGAAGGAACCAAAGGGAGGGACATATATAGGGAAGGAACCAATGGGAGAGACATGTATAGGGAAGGAACCAATGGGAAGACATATATAGGGAAGGAACCAATGGGAGAGACATGTATAGAAGGAACCAAAGGGAGGACATATATAGGGAAGGAACCAAAGGGAGAGACATATTTTTGGGAGAGACATGATAGGGAAGGAACCAATGGGAAGACTATATAGGGAAGGAACCAAAGGGATGACATATATAAAAACCAAAGGGAGAGACATATTAGGGAAGGAACCAAAGGGAGAGACATATATAGGGAAGGAACCAAAGGGAGAGACATATATAGGGAAGGAACCAATGGGAGAGACATGTATAGGGAAGGAACCAATGGGAGAGACATGTATAGGGAAGGAACCAATGGGAGAGACATATAGGGAAGGAACCAATGGGAGAGACATGTATAGGGAAGGAACCAAAGGGAGACATATATAGGGAAGGAACCAAAGGGAGAGACATTAGGGAAGGAACCAATGGGAGAGACATGTATAGGGGAAGGAACCAATGGGAGAGACATATATAGGGAAGGAACCAAAGGGAGTGACATATATAGGGAAGGAACCAAAGGGAGTGACATATATAGGGAAGGAACCAAAGGGAGAGACATATATAGGGAAGGAACCAATGGGAGAGACATATATAGGGAAGGAACCAAAGGGAGGGATATATATAGGGAAGGAACCAAAGGGAGGGACATATATAGGGAAGGAACCAATGGGAGAGACATATATAGGGAAGGAACCAAAGGGAGTGACATATATAGGGAATAACCAAAGGGAGTGACATATATAGGGAAGGAACCAAAGGGAGTGACATATATAGGGAAGGAACCAATGGGAGGGACATATATAGGGAAGGAACCAAAGGGAGAGACATATATAGGGAAGGAACCAATGGGAGAGACATGTATAGGGAAGGAACCAATGGGAGAGACATATATAGGGAAGGAACCAAAGGGAGAGACATGTATAGGGAAGGAACCAAAGGGAGGGACATATATAGGGAAGGAACCAATGGGAGAGACATATATAGGGAAGGAACCAAAGGGAGAGACATATATAGGGAAGGAACCAATGGGAGAGACATGGAAAGGGAAGGAACCAAAGGGAGTGAAGGTAATCGAGGAGGTGATGGGAGTCCAGGTGAGTGGCATAATGCGATTATGCATGTAACAATGGTGACAGGTGTGCACCATAACGAGCAGCCTGGTGACCTAGAGGCCCAGAAAGGGAGCACATATGACAAAATCAAGTCAAATTATTTTTGAGTGATAAAATAACTATCCAAATATTATATAAAAAATATATATATTTTTAGTGGCAGACTCCAGAAATCCATTACATTAGCTACCTAGATATGAAGTAAAATAGACTGAAGAGTAATAGAGAATGAAGACTTTTAACTTGAAAACGGGCAGGATTCCCTGACTTCTGTTTTCTTTCAATACTGAGTTATTCTTGTTCGCGTAGCACTTCTCACAGGCCGTTTGGTGTACAATCATGGCCAAAAGTTGAGAATGACACAAATATAAATTTTCACTAAGTCTGCTACCTCAGTGTCTTTAGATATTTTTCGTCAGATGTTACTATGAAACACTGAAGTATAATGACAAGCATTTCATAAGTGTCCAAGGCTTTTATTGACAATTACATGAAGTTGAGGCAAAGAGTCAATATTTGCAGTGTTGACCCTTCTTTTTCAAGACCTCTGCAATCTACCCTGGCATGCTGTCAATTAACTTCTGGGCCACATCCTGACTGATGGCATGCTGTCAATTAACTTCTGGGCCACATCCTGACTGATGGCATGCTGTCAATTAACTTCTGGGCCACATCCTGACTGATGGCATGCTGTCAATTAACGTCTGGGCCACATCCTGACTGATGGCATGCTGTCAATTAACGTCTGGGCCACATCCTGACTGATGGCATGCTGTCAATTAACGTCTGGGCCACATCCTGACTGATGGCATGCTGTCAATTAACTTCTGGGCCACATCCTGACTGATGGCATGCTGTCAATTAACGTCTGGGCCACATCCTGACTGATGGCATGCTGTCAATTAACGTCTGGGCCACATCCTGACTGATGGCATGCTGTCAATTAACGTCTGGGCCACATCCTGACTGATGGCATGCTGTCAATTAACGTCTGGGCCACATCCTGACTGATGGCAGCCCATTCTTGCATAATCAATGCTTGGAGTTTATCACAATTTGCGGGTTTTTGTTTGTCCACCCGCCTCTTGAGGATTGACCACAAGTTGTCAATGGGATTAAGGTCGAGGGAGTTTCCTGGCCATGGACCCAAAATATCGATGTTTTGTTCCCCGAGCCACTTAGTTATTACTTTTGCCTTATGGCAAGGTGCTCCATCATACTGGAAAAGGCATTGTTCATTACCAAACCGTTCCTGGGTGGTTGGGAGAAGTTGCTATAGGAGGATGTGTTGGTACCATTCATTTTTCATGGCTGTGTTCTTTGGCAAAATTGTGAGTGAGCCCACTCCCTTGGCTGAGAAGCAACCCCACACATGAATGTTCTCAGGATGCTTTACTGTTGGCATGACACAGGACTGATGGTAGCGCTCACCTCGTCTTCATAACATTCTGGAGTATATGCAAATTGCCATCATACAAACTGAGGCAGCAGACTTTGTGAAAATTAATATTTGTGTCATTTTTAAAACTTTTGACCATGTAAATGTAAATATCTCTTGAACAAGGTGACTTGTATTAATATATGTATTTACCCCCCACAAAATGTAATGCTAATTAGCTGCTAATGTGGCTATCATAAAGAACTACAAATACCATGATGATCCGGACCAGACTGCCGAATCGAGGCAAAGGTACGAATCTCTGGATAAACTAAAAGTTAGTCATGAATTAAATTGTCTACATTTCCTTAAATTGACAAATCTGTGAACTGTCTTGGGCAAATTTAACATTTACACAATACCTATGATCAAAGGTGTCCGCTAGAGATGACATACAAGAGGAGTTTGCAGGGTATTTGTAGTCCAGCATGATGTCTACTTTAGATGCGAATTAACATGTTCAAATCTGAGAGTAAATAGAGCCAATATCCTAGAGAGATTTACACGGTTATCAAAACGTCACGCCAGGGAAAACCTACACCCAAACGCAGCCCTTATTTGAAGTAATTCTAAAAATCCCCCTTGGAAAAATAAATAGTGGAAAAACGATTGGAAGCATGTCCCTGTCTGACCGAGGGGTTTTATAACACATCCACTGTGGCTCTGTACAAATGGTCATTGATTCAAATGTTATATCTTTTGAATTAGTTATCCACCTTGCAATGTTTTGAACTGCGGGCTATTATTTAAAAGTGTCCTCGTTACCATGGTACATGCACTTCATCGTTCGTGCTGCTAGCAAAAATAGTAGTAGAATGTAGGTGGTTTTAATATATACTATGGTATGTAGCCAGAACAATCCAACTATGAGCACGGCGTGGTGGCTTTGGGACGGAAAATAAGAAAAAAGAACATGAGGTCGCGGTCAACTTCACATGACAGGCTGCCCACTGCAGCCCTCTACAATAACATTGTAACCTCGATCTATTGTAAAAGGTACATTGTTTATCAATATGGGGTGTATAGGAAGCTCGATTAGCACAAATTGTTACATTGTACAGCCTGCGGACCGCGGAGCGCACACATAAAGAAGCATGAGGACAAGCGCCCAGAAAGAAGCATGCGGACATGCGCCCAGAAAGAAGCATGCGGACAAGCGCCCAGAAAGAAGCATGCGGACAAGCGCCCAGAAAGAAGCATGCGGACAAGCGCCCAGAAAGAAGCATGCGGACAAGCGCCCAGAAAGAAGCATGCGGACATGCGCCCAGAAAGAAGCATGCGGACATGCGCCCAGAAAGAAGCATGCGGACAAGCGCCCAGAAAGAAGCATGCGGACAAGCGCCCAGAAAGAAGCATGCGGACAAGCGCCCAGAAAGAAGCATACGGACATGCGCCCAGAAAGAAGCATACGGACATGCGCCCAGAAAGAAGCATGCGGACAAGCGCCCAGCACGCTATAAAAGGAAATGTATTCAGTAGTTGTTACCAGCTACTACTACAACTGTACTACACGACTACTAAACTTCCTCATTTATTTCCTGCTCTAAATTAACAATGGTAATTTCCATGTTACGTGCGCAAATGCAGCTTATTATTTACTAGTAATACATTTTGCGGTTTATAACCCAGTCATACAACTGATTAGAATGTTGCATCAGCTCAAACACGGATCCTACAAGATCATGTGCATCGCCCTAACCTTCCGGTGACTTTAGTAGTAACTTCATGGACGGACAAAAATGGCTACAAAATGAAAACTTACACGCACAAAAAATAAGCAATTTCTCACAATTTAAAAAATAGTAATAATATGGGCTTTAATGTATAATGTAAAAGTTGTTACCTTGCAGTTGCCGCTGAAAGAAAAAACAATCCGAGGGTAACTTCTTTACGATATAGGCTAATTATGTTAGCTACACAGACTTCAACTGAAGGACGAGATCAGCCCACTTTCGCTGCAGCTTTGTGATAAATGGCGAGGACAACTTCATCTTCGTTAGGAAGGAGCACTGCAACCTTGAATGGCAACTTTTCTAACTCCGCCCTGTAGTTGCCATTGGACTGTTCCGTTCTGAAACTGGCCTCCTGTTCTGCCATCGCCCCAGTACTGCATTATTCACGGGGTAGGAGGCGCCTGTTGGCCCGCCTATGTACAATTCAGAGGAGCAAATTAGGCCAAGTGACATAGATGTGTCAGACACCTTTTCCGTGTCAAATGGCACCATATTCCCAATATGAAGCCCTGCATTTGACCATAGCCCTCTATGGGCCCTGGTCAAAAGTAGTCGACTGATAGTGATGGACAATCCGTCTCTTTTCAGTGAACCGGCTCGTTCGGTTCAGTTCACCAAAAAGAGCCGACTCTTTTGGCTCCCAAAAGGCTCTTTAAAAAAACCGTTTTGTATTTTTTTTCAAGTCAAACAGTTTGCGATAATTTGACTATGATTGGTGTTAAAACAATTCTAATTAAATGATTAAATGAAATCATACTCTACCTTAATTTAACCACAATGTATTTAAAAGTGCATTAGATTGTTATAAAAAATAATGCTATTAAACATTTGCATTTAAAGTATAACTGTTTAATGTATATAAACAAAGTGCATATAAATGTAACAATTAAAAACTAATATAATCTGAACAACATAATAATAGAATATTGCACCATATCAAAGAAAAATAAAAAACTGCAGCATCCCAGTTAAAACATTAAACTGGTCCCTCTTTTCTCTCTCTTCTTTATTGCCATGTTATAACCAGCAGCACACAGCAATGCTGACCATATTCTGCTTTTATGAGAGATTTGCATTCAGAAATGCAAGCTGCCTCACTTTCGAGGGGCTGATGCGGTTTCTTCTCCCAGTAATTATTTGTCCTGTTTTCGAGAAGACCCTATCAAAGGGAACGGATGTGGCCACTATGCAGAGTCTCCCTGTCATGACTTTAGTAAGCCGTGGGTAGACAGAGGCCTTGTTCTTCCACCAGCACAGAGGATCTGCAGATCTTGGAGGAGAGGCTCCTCCAAATAGGATCAGACCTCCATTATGGCATCTGCTGAGGGATTCCTTCGTGCTGCATCCCCAGTTGCTCTCTCGTCAAACAGCATCCAAACAGCAGACGTTTGTGGCACTACTGCTGGTGCTTCTGCTCCATCTGATCCCTCTTCTTCCTGTTGCCCTGGTGCCTGAGCCAGCTGACTACGGGGGCTGTCCCTCGCTCTTCTTTCTGTTGCCCTGGTGCCTGAGCCAGCTGACTACGGGGGCTGTCCCTCGCTCTTCTTTCTGTTGCCCTGGTGCCTGAGCCAGCTGACTACGGGGGCTGTCCCTCCCTCTTCTTTCTGTTGCCCTGGTGCCTGAGCCAGCTGACTTAGGGGCTGTCCCTCGCTCTTCTTTCTGTTGCCCTGGTGCCTGAGCCAGCTGACTACGGGGGCTGTCCCTCGCTCTTCTTTCTGTTGCCCTGGTGCCTGAGCCAGCTGACTACTGGGGCTGTCCCTCCCTCTTCTTTCTGTTTCCCTGGTGCCTGAGCCAGCTGACTACGGGGGCTGTCCCTCGCTCTTCTTTCTGTTGCCCTGGTGCCTGAGCCAGCTGACTGCTGGGGCTGTCCCTCCCTCTTCTTCCTGTTGCCCTGGTGCCTGATCCAGCTGACTACTGGGGCTTTCCCTCCCTCTTCTTCCTGTTGCCCTGGTGCCTGAGCCAGCTGACTACTGGGGCTTTCCCTCCCTCTTCTTCCTGTTGCCCTGGTGCCTGAGCCAGCTGACTACTGGGGCTTTCCCTCCCTCTTCTTCCTGTTGCCCTGGTGCCTGAGCCAGCTGACTGCTGGGGCTGTCCCTCCCTCTTCTTCCTGTTGCCCTGGTGCCTGATCCAGCTGACTACGGGGGCTGTCCCTCCCCCTTCTTCCTGTTGCCCTGGTGCCTGATCCAGCTGACTACTGGGGCTTTCCCTCCCTCTTCTTCCTGTTGCCCTGGTGCCTGAGCCAGCTGACTGCTGGGGCTGTCCCTCCCTCTTCTTCCTGTTGCCCTGGTGCCTGAGCCAGCTGACTACGGGGGCTGTCCCTCCCTCTTCTTACTGTTGCCCTGGTGCCTGAACCAGCTGACTACTGGGGCTGTCCCTTCCTCTTCTCCCTGGTGCCTGAGCCAGCTGACTACTGGGGCTGTCCCTCCCTCTTCTCCCTAGTGCCTGAGCCAGCTGACTGCTGGGGCTGTCCCTCCCTCTTCTTCCTGTTGCCCTGGTGCCTGAGCCAGCTGACTACTGGGGCTGTCCCTCCCTCTTCTCCCTGGTGCCTGAGCCAGCTGACTACTGGGGCTGTCCCTCCCTCTTCTCCCTAGTGCCTGAGCCAGCTGACTGCTGGGGCTGTCCCTCCCTCTTCTTCCTGTTGCCCTGGTGCCTGAGCCAGCTGACTACGGGGGCTGTCCCTCCCTCTTCTTACTGTTGCCCTGGTGCCTGAACCAGCTGACTACTGGGGCTGTCCCTCCCTCTTCTCCCTGGTGCCTGAGCCAGCTGACTACTGGGGCTGTCCCTCCCTCTTCTTACTGTTGCCCTGGTGCCTGAACCAGCTGACTACTGGGGCTGTCCCTCCATCTTCTCCCTAGTGCCTGAGCCAGCTGACTACTGGAGCTGTCCCTCCCTCTTCTCCCTAGTGCCTGAGCCAGCTGACTACGGGGGCTGTCCCTCCCTCTTTTTTCTGTTGCCCTGGTGCCTGAACCAGCTGACTACTGGGGCTGTCCCTCCCTCTTCTCCCTAGTGCCTGAGCCAGCTCACTGCTGGGGCTGTCCCTCCCTGCTGCTGTGGTTATTCTTTGAAGAGCCTCATCAATCACTCTGGCATCACTGAAGGCTAACTTCTTAAACCTGGGCTCAAGTGCAGCGATTTCTGATAGCACGTGATTATATTCCCTTCTGTGGAATTTTCTGTCCATTGATGAACATAGGGTGTCCATGAACTCTGTCACATGTCCTGTGGTTACATTTGCTTCTCTCTGGCGGCTGGCTGTGATTGGCTGCAGACCCTAACACAGGAGTATCATTTTTGAGGCTGTCACATAGCTGAAAAGAGAGAACAGTAACTTATTAGTTCAGGTTCATGTTTTCTCTACTGATACTACATTCCCATCTACTGCTCATATACATATATAACACCTGATTAAATAATGATGCAGTAATAAGTGCTTACTGTACCTCTCTCCACTGATCTCCATAGTGACCTGCTCAAAGGGTTCCAGGACTCTGCACACCTCCTCCACCACCTCCCATTCCTCTTGGGTCAGAGCATCAACAGGTGCGTTGACAATGGCCAGGGTAGAGATGACGGCATCCTTTGACTCTAGAAACCGCTTCCAACTTTTAAAATGTTGAATTCCACCTTGTAGTTCAGTCTTGTTTAGTCCTCAGCTCAGGCATCCCCATCTGGTGTTGTGTAGACTTTAGTTTTTCAGCACCTGCTGTGCTCCTGTGGAAATATTCCACAGCTACTTTCAATTTCACTCATCACCTTCAGAGCATCTCTTACATTCAGGTTGATTGTGTTGGCTAAGACATGGAGGATGTGTCCATTTGAACATTTTCATGGCTTTGGTTATGTCAGCTGCAGACCACTTTTCCATCTACTTGCCGTTCTCTGGCCACTCTCAACAGTTCCTCTGCCCAAGTTCTCTGAGGTGTGTCTGTCTCTGAACTCAAAGCAGTCCAGAAGACCGCTAGACATCAAACCATCTTCAATGAAGTGACATGTAACCGACATGGAAGAAGTGGTTACCCCTGATGTTCAACAGTCAGTGGGAAGGCAAACTGCAGTAGCTTTTTGGACTCTTTCTCACACTGAAGCCTGTGTGTTTAACGGATGTGAAACGGCTAGCTTAGTTAGCGGTGGTGCGCGCGTTTCAATCGGTGACGTCACTTGCTCTGAGACCTTGAAGTAGTAGTTCCCCTTGCTCTGCAAGGGCCGCGGCTTTTGTGGAGCGATGGGTAACGATGCTTCGAGGGTGACTGTTGTTGATGTGCGCAGAGGGTCCCTGGTTCGCGCCCGGGTATGGGCGAGGGGACGGTCTAAAGTTATACTGTTACATGTGCTCTCGTACAGTTGTGGAATAAGTGATTTGAAAGGGTTTTACTGCTTGGAATTGTGTACATTGGATTTATACTATTACTATACTATTACTATAATTGTTAAATCCTCTGTCCTCCACGATCTAAAATGGCTGGAAATCTGTGGCAATCATTTTAGCCAATACAATATCAATTTGGCCTTATCAATTTGGCCTTATCAATTTGGCCTTATCAATTTGGCCTTGCTCCAGACATAGACTTTGGCATAAACTGGTCCATAGAAGACTGCGTTGCTGTGGGTCACGGAGTAGGCCTACTTGACTGAGTGGATAGATCTCCACCACTACCACTAGCAGGCCTACTTGACTGAGTGGATACATCTCCACCACTACCACTAGCAGGCCTACTTGACTGAGTGGATAGATCTCCACCACTACCACTAGCAGGCCTACTTGACTGAGTGGATACATCTCCACCACTACCACTAGCAGGCCTACTTGACTGAGTGGATAGATCTCCACCACTACCACTAGCAGGCCTACTTGACTGAGTGGATAGATCTCCACCACTACCACTAGCAGGCCTACTTGACTGAGTGGATAGATCTCCACCACTACCACTAGCAGGCCTACTTGACTGAGTGGATAGATCTCCACCACTACCACTAGCAGGCCTACTTGACTGAGTGGATAGATCTCCACCACTACCACTAGCAGGCCTACTTGACTGAGTGGATAGATCTCCACCACTACCACTAGCAGGCCTACTTGACTGAGTGGATAGATCTCCACCACTACCACTAGCAGGCCTACTTGACTGAGTGGATAGATCTCCACCACTATCACTAGCAGGCCTACTTGACTGAGTGGATAGATCTCCACCACTACCACTAGCAGGCCTACTTGACTGAGTGGATAGATCTCCACCACTACCACTAGCAGGCCTACTTGACTGAGTGGATAGATCTCCACCACTACCACTAGCAGGTCTAGTTGACTGAGTGGATAGATCTCCACCACTACCACTAGCAGGTCTAGTTGACTGAGTGGATAGATCTCCACCACTACCACTAGCAGGTCTAGTTGACTGAGTGGATAGATCTCCACCACTACCACTAGCAGGTCTAGTTGACTGAGTGGATAGATCTCCACCACTACCACTAGTAGGTCTAGTTGACTGAGTGGATAGATCTCCACCACTACCACTAGCAGGCCTACTTGACTGAGTGGATAGATCTCCACCACTACCACTAGCAGGCCTACTTGACTGAGTGGATAGATCTCAACCACTACCACTAGCAGGCCTACTTGACTGAGTGGATAGATCTCCACCACTACCACTAGCAGGTCTAGTTGACTGAGTGGATAGATCTCCACCACTACCACTAGCAGGTCTAGTTGACTGAGTGGATACATCTCCACCACTATCACTAGTAGGTCTAGTTGACTGAGTGGATAGATCTCCACCACTACCACTAGCAGGTCTAGTTGACTGAGTGGATACATCTCCACCACTATCACTAGCAGGTCTAGTTGACTGAGTGGATAGATCTCCACCACTACCACTAGCAGGTCTAGTTGACTGAGTGGATAGATCTCCACCACTACCACTAGCAGGTCTAGTTGACTGAGTGGATAGATCTCCACCACTACCACTAGCAGGTCTAGTTGACTGAGTGGATAGATCTCCACCACTACCACTAGCAGGCCTACTTGACTGAGTGGATAGATCTCCACCACTACCACTAGCAGGCCTACTTGACTGAGTGGATAGATCTCCACCACTACCACTAGCAGGCCTACTTGACTGAGTGGATAGATCTCCACCACTACCACTAGCAGGCCTACTTGACTGAGTGGATAGATCTCCACCACTACCACTAGCAGGCCTACTTGACTGAGTGGATAGATCTCCACCACTACCACTAGCAGGCCTACTTGACTGAGTGGATAGATCTCCACCACTACCACTAGCAGGCCTACTTGACTGAGTGGATAGATCTCCACCACTACCACTAGCAGGCCTACTTGACTGAGTGGATAGATCTCCACCACTACCACTAGCAGGCCTACTTGACTGAGTGGATAGATCTCCACCACTACCACTAGCAGGCCTACTTGACTGAGTGGATAGATCTCCACCACTACCACTAGCAGGCCTACTTGACTGAGTGGATAGATCTCCACCACTACCACTAGCAGGCCTACTTGACTGAGTGGATAGATCTCCACCACTACCACTAGCAGGCCTACTTGACTGAGTGGATAGATCTCCACCACTACCACTAGCAGGCCTACTTGACTGAGTGGATAGATCTCCACCACTACCACTAGCAGGCCTACTTGACTGAGTGGATAGATCTCCACCACTACCACTAGCAGGCCTACTTGACTGAGTGGATAGATCTCCACCACTACCACTAGCAGGCCTACTTGACTGAGTGGATAGATCTCCACCACTACCACTAGCAGGCCTACTTGACTGAGTGGATAGATCTCCACCACTACCACTAGCAGGCCTACTTGACTGAGTGGATAGATCTCCACCACTACCACTAGCAGGCCTACTTGACTGAGTGGATAGATCTCAACCACTACCACTAGCAGGCCTACTTGACTGAGTGGATAGATCTCCACCACTACCACTAGCAGGCCTACTTGACTGAGTGGATAGATCTCAACCACTACCACTAGCAGGCCTACTTGACTGAGTGGATAGATCTCCACCACTACCACTAGCAGGCCTACTTGACTGAGTGGATAGATCTCAACCACTACCACTAGCAGGCCTACTTGACTGAGTGGATAGATCTCACCACTACCACTAGCAGGCCTACTTGACTGAGTGGATAGATCTCCACCACTACCACTAGCAGGCCTACTTGACTGAGTGGATAGATCTCCACCACTATCACTAGCAGCCCTACTTGACTGAGTGGATAGATCTCCACCACTACCACTAGCAGGCCTACTTGACTGAGTGGATAGATCTCCACCACTACCACTAGCAGGCCTACTTGACTGAGTGGATAGATCTTCACCACTATCACTAGCAGGCCTACTTGACTGAGTGGATACCTGGCTCCACCACTATCACTAGCAGCCCTACTTGACTGAGTGGATACATCACCACTTGGGGAGGTGATAGGTCTCCTACCACTAGCAGGCCTACTTGACTGAGTGGATACATCTCCACCACTATCACTAGCAGGCCTACTTGACTGAGTGGATACCTGGCTCCACCACTATCACTAGCAGGCCTACTTGACTGAGTGGATAGATCTCCAACCACTGGAGGTGATAGGTCTCCTATCACTAGCAGGCCTACTTGACTGAGTGGATACCTGGCTCCACCACTATCACTAGCAGCCCTACTTGACTGAGTGGATACATCACCACTTGGGGAGGTGATAGGTCTCCTACCACTAGCAGGCCTGCTAGTTTCTCTAAGCTCTGCTACAGCTTCACAGTTGGGTGCACAGTTCCCATATGCCGGTTTTGTTTTGGCAAATTCTACACTGTGCTCTAACATTGTCTACATTATTAAAATGAATCCAAATTCTACACTGTGCTCTAAAATTGTCTACATTATGAAAATGAATCCAAATTCTACACTGTGCTCTAACATTGTCTACATTATTAAAATTAATCCAAATTCTACACTGTGCTCTAACATTGTCTACATTATTAAAATGAATCCAAATTCTACACTGTGCTCTAACATTGTCTACATTATTAAAATGAATCCAAATTCTACACTGTGCTCTAACATTGTCTACATTATTAAAATGAATCCAAATTCTACACTGTGCTCTAACATTGACTACATTATTAAAATGAATCCAAATTCTACACTGTGCTCTAACATTGTCTACATTATTAAAATGAATCCAAATTCTACACTGTGCTCTAACATTGTCTACATTATTAAAATTAATCCAAATTCTACACTGTGCTCTAACATTGTCTACATTATTAAAATGAATCCAAATTCTACACTGTGCTCTAACATTGTCTACATTATTAAAATGAATCCAAATTCTACTTTGCTTCTGACTCATTTTCCAGCTGTTGTTTCCACAGCTGTCCTTCCTCTCTCTCCTCTGGCTGCTAAGTGTGTGACTGTGAGTGAGTTGGCTCCGCCCTCCCTCACTCATCTTTGGTTCATTGGTTGACACTGCGTGTCTGATTGACAGGAACAACAGGTGAGGCTGTTAGTCTGAGCAGACAGTCAGAACGAATGTGTGTGCGCTTGAGCATTTAGGCCTATATTATTTAAAATAAAATAAAAATCGTTCTTTGAATTAGCTAATTCTAATTATTTAAATATTTTGTTTATTCATATCTTAATTTTTTAAATATATATTTATAAATAAATTGGGCTCTTCTGATATGCGAGCCGGCTCCCAACGTTCACCTACAAGAGCCGGCTCTCAGAGGCGACTTGTTCGCGAACGACCCATCACTTGTCGACTACTGAGGAGATAGGGTAGGAGATAGGGTAGGAGATAGGGTCACTGCAAGGATATCAGTTCACTGCAATGATCAGTGAAGGTGAAATAGTCGAAGTGACATTTATTTCACACTATCATGATGAATGAACAAAAAATGTAATTACCAGACATCCTGTGTCTATGTTCACTATATCATGGAAGTTTTCCTTACGATACTGTTGACATCAAAATGACTCGCAGGTTGTCTCAAGAGGAGTGCTCACTACCAGGTCTAGGGTGTGTCCTTACTCACAAATGGCACCCTATTCCCGATATAGTGCATTACTTTTGACCAGTACCCATAGTGTGAAGTGTAAAGGGAATATGGTGCCATTTGGGACACTGTCTAGGGCTGGATGTGTGCTCTCCTTCATGACCACTTATAATTATCAGACCAGGACAGGTCTCCATTATTATTCCTTTACATTATCACCACCAGGACAGGTCTCCATTATGATTCCTTTACATTATCACCACCAGGACAGGTCTCCATTATTACTCCTTTACATTATCACCACCAGGACAGGTCTCCATTATTATTCCTTTACATTATCACCACCAGGACAGGTCTCCATTATGATTCCTTTACATTATCACCACCAGGACAGGTCTCCATTATTATTTACATTATCACCACCTAGGACAGGTCTCCATTATGATTCCTTTACATTATCACCACCAGGACAGGTCTCCATTATTATTCCTTTACATTATCACTCTAGGACAGGTCTCCATTATGATTCCATTAAATCACCACCAAATTCTACATTGTCTCTACATTATTACTCCTTTACATTATCACCACCAGGACAGGTCTCCATTATGATTCCTTTACATTATCACCACCAGGACAGGTCTCCATTATGATTCCTTTACATTATCACTACCAGACCAGGACAGGTCTCCATTATTATTCCTTTACATTATCACTACCAGACAAGGACAGGTCTCCATTATTATTCCTTTACATTATCACCACCAGGACAGGTCTCCATTATGATTCCTTTACATTATCACCACCAGGACAGGTCTCCATTATTATTCCTTTACATTATCACCACCAGGACAGGTCCCCATTATTATTCCTTTACATTATCACCACCAGGACAGGTCTCCATTATGATTCCTTTACATTATCACCACCAGGACAGGTCTCCATTATTACTCCTTTACATTATCACCACCAGGACAGGTCTCCATTATTACTCCTTTACATTATCACCACCAGGACAGGTTTCCATTATGATTCCTTTACATTATCACCACCAGGACAGGTCTCCATTATGATTCCTTTACATTATCACTACCAGACCAGGACAAGTCTCCATTATTATTCCTTTACATTATCTCGACCAGACCAGGACAGGTCTCCATTATGATTCCTTTACATTATCACCACCAGGACAGGTCTCCATATTACTCCTTAAAATATCACCAAAGGACAGGGCTTTATTATTCCTTTACATTATCACCAAGGACAGGTCTCCATTATGATTCCTTTACATTATCACCACCAGGACAGGTCTCCATTATTATTCCTTTAAATCACCACCAGGACAGGTCTCTTATTATTCCTTTACATTATCACCACCAGGACTCTCCATTATTATTCCTTTACATTATCACCACCAGACCAGGACAGGTCTCCATTATTATTCCTTTACATTATCACCACCAGACCAGGACAGGTCTCCATTATTATTCCTTTACATTATCACCACCAGACCAGGACACTGCATTATTATTCCTTTACATTATCACCACCAGACCAGGACAGGCCTCCATTATTATTCATTTACATTATCACCACCAGACCAGGACAGGTCTCCATTATTATTCCTTTACATTATCCCTACCAGACCAGGACAGGTCTCCATTATTATTCCTTTACATTATCACTACCAGACCAGGACAGGTCTCCATTATTATTCCTTTACATTATCACCACCAGGACAGGTATCCATTATTATTCCTTTACATGATCACTACCAGACCATTACAGGTCTCCATTATTATTCCTTTACATTATCACTACCAGACCAGTACAGGTCTCCATTATTATTCCTTTACATTATCACCACCAGGACAGGTCTCCATTATGATTCCTTTACATTATCACCACCAGGACAGGTCTCCATTATTACTCCTTTACATTATCACCACCAGGACAGGTCTCCATTATTATTCCTTTACATTATCACCACCAGGACAGGTCTCCATTATGATTCCTTTACATTATCACCACCAGGACAGGTCTCCATTATTATTCCTTTACATTATCACCACCAGGACAGGTCTCCATTATTATTCCTTTACATTATCACCACCAGGACAGGTCTCCATTATTATTCCTTTACATTATCACCACCAGGACAGGTCTCCATTATTATTCCTTTACATTATCACCACCAGACCAGGAGAGGTCTCCATTATTATTCCTTTACATTATCACCACCAGACCAGGACAGGTCTCCATTATTATTCCTTTACATTATCACCACCAGACCAGGACAGGCCTCCATTATTATTCATTTACATTATCACCACCAGACCAGGACAGGTCTCCATTATTATTCCTTTACATTATCCCTACCAGACCAGGACAGGTCTCCATTATTATTCCTTTACATTATCACTACCAGACCAGGACAGGTCTCCATTATTATTCCTTTACATTATCACTACCAGACCAGGACAGGTCTCCATTATTATTCCTTTACATTATCACCACCAGGACAGGTATCCATTATTATTCCTTTACATGATCACTACCAGACCATTACAGGTCTCCATTATTATTCCTTTACATTATCACTACCAGACCAGTACAGGTCTCCATTATTATTCCTTTACATTATCACCACCAGGACAGGTCTCCATTATGATTCCTTTACATTGTCACTACCAGGACAGGACAGGTCTCCATTATTATTCCTTTACATTATCACTACCAGGACAGGACAGGCCTCCATTATTATTCCTTTACATTATCACCACCAGTACAGGTCTCCATTATTATTCCTTTACATTATCACTACCAGGACAGGTCTCCATTGTTATTCCTTTACATTATCACTACCAGAACAGGTCTCCATTATTATTCCTTTACATTATCACTACCAGGACAGGTCTCCATTATTATTCCTTTACATTATCACTGTGATCCTGTGCAGGTGTTTTTAAACATGGTCTGCCACTACGGGGACAATCAGCTGTCTGTCCTGTCTCCCTGTAGCGCTGTCTTAGGCGTCTCACAGTATGGCCACATCTGCAGTCCTCATGCCTCCTTGCAGCATGCCTAAGGCACGTTCACGCAGATGAGCACGGACCCTGGGCATCATTCTTTTGGTGTTTTTCAGAGTCAGTAGAAAGGCCTCTTTAGTGTCATAAGTTTTCATATCTGTGACCTTAATTGCCAGCCGTCTGTAAACTGTTAGTATCTTAACGACCGTTCCACAGGTGCATGATCATTCATTGTTTATGGTTCATTGAACAAACGTGGGAAACAGTGTTTAAACCCTTTACAATGAAGATCTGTGAAGTTATTTGTATTTTTACGAATGATCTTTGAAAGACAGGGTCCTGAAAAGGGATGTTACTTTTTTTGCAATATATATTAAAAAAAAATGTAATAGAGGGGAGGTACGTGAGGCGACGTTGGCTCCCTCTGCTGGGAATACGGGTGCAGGGCACCCCGACACGGACAGCTAAGTGGAGGTAACTAGAGGAAAGTGCCAACCAGCTGTAGAGGCTAAATAAAAGGAGCACGATGGCACATTGTTTGCAATTAAATTCATTAACAATCCTACAATGTGATTTTCTGGATTTTGTTTTTCTCATTTTGTCTGTCATAGTTGAAGTGTACCTATGATGAAAATTACAGGCCTCTCTCATCTTTTTAAGTGGGAGAACTTGCACAATTGATGGCTGACTAAATACTTTTTTGCCCCACTGTATATATATATATACAGTACCAGTCAACATTTTGCACACACCTACTTATTCCAGAGTTTTTCTTTATTTGTACACATTTCTAAATTGTAGAATAATAGTGAAGACATCAACACTGAAATAACACATATGGAATAATTTTGTAATCAAGAAAGTGTTAAACAAATCAACATTTATTTTATATTTCAGATTCTTCAAAGTAGCCACCCTTTGCCTTGATGACAGCTTTGAACACTTGGCATTCTCTCAACCAGCTTCATGAGGTAGTCACCTGGAATCCATTTCAATTAACAGGTGTGCGTTGTTAAAAGTTAATTTGTGGAATTTCTTTCCTTCTTAATGCATTTGAGCTCATCAGTTGTTGTGACAAGGTAGTGGTGGTACACAGAAGATAGTCCTATTTGTTAAAAGAGTCCATATTATGTCAAGAACAGCTCAAATAAGCAAAGAGAAATAACAGTCCATCATTACTTTAAGACATGAAGGTCAGTCAATATGGAACATTTTAATAACTTTGAAAGTTTCTTCAAGTGCAGTCGCAAAAACCATCAAGCACTATGATGAAACTGGCTCTCATGAGGACCGCCACAGGAAGACGTAGAGATACCTCTGCTGCAGAGGATAGGTTCATTAGAGTTACCAGCCTCAGGAATTGCAGCCCAAATAGATGCTTCACAGAGTTCAAGTAACAGACACATCTCAACATCAACTGTTCAGGCCTTCATGACCGAATTGCTGCAAAGAAACCACTACTAAAGGAGACCAATAAGAAGAGAAGAAGAGACTTACTTCGGCCAAGAAACACTGGACATTCGATCGGTGGAAATCTGTCCTTTGGTCTGATGAGTCCAAATTTTAGATTTTTGGTTCCAACTGCCATGTCTTTGTGAGACACAGAGTAGGTGAACGGATTATCTCTGCATGTGTGGTTCCCACCGTGAAGCATGGAGGAGGAGGTGTGATGGAGGGGGTGCTTTGCTGGTGATCACGGTCAGTGATTTATTTTGAATTCTAGGCACACTTAACCAGCATGGTTACCACAGCATCCTGCAGCGATACTCCATCCCATCTGATTTGAGCTTAGTGGGACTATCATTTCTTTTTCAACAGGACAATGACCCAACACACCTCCAGGTTGTGTAAGGGCTATCTGACCAGGAAGGAGAGTGATGCAGGCCTGCATCAGATGACCTGGCCTCCACAATCACATGACCTCAACCCAATTGAGATGGTTTGTGTCACGTATACTAACCTCTCCGGCGCTCTAGGTCACCAGACTGCTCATTATTACACACAAGTCACCATCGTTCCACGCACCAGCGCCTCATCAGACTCGCCTGGACTTCATGTCTGTACGGTGACCTAGAGCACCGGAGAGGTTAGTATACGTGACACAAACCATCTCAATTGGGTTAAGGTCGGGTGATTGTGGAGGCCAGGGCTCCCGAGTGGAGCAGCTGTCTATAAGGCACTGCATCTCAAGAGGCGTCACTACAGTCCCTTGTTCGTATCTAGGTTGTATCACAACCGTCCGTGATAGAGAGTACCATAGGGTGTTGCACAATCAGCCCAGCATCGTCCGGGTTTGGCCGGGGTAGGCCGTCATTGTAAATAAGAATTTGTTATTAACTGACTTGCCTAGTTATTAACTAAAGGTTAAACGATTACCATCCCTGTACCTGTCACTCCCTTTGGTTCCTTCCCCAGGTGTTATTGACTGTTCCAGGTTTCATGTCTGGAAGCTTTTCCTGTTTTGTACCATGTTCCATTTCTTTATTAAATGATTCACTCTCTGTAAATGATTCACTCCCTGTAAATGATTCACTCCCTGTAAATGATTCACTCCCTGTAAATGATTCACTCCCTGTAAATGATTCACTCACTGTAAATGATTCACTACCTGTAAATGATTCACTCCTTTTAAATTATTCACTCCTCATAAATGATTCACTCCCTGTAAATGATTCACTCCTTTTAAATGATTCACTCCTCATAAATGATTCACTCCCTGTAAACGATTCACTCCTTTTAAATGATTCACTTCTCATAAATGATTCACACCCTGTAAATGATTCACACCCTGTAAATGATTCACTCCTCATAAATGATTCACTCCCTGTAAATGATTCACTCCTTGTAAATGATTCACTCCTTATAAATGATTCACTCCCTGTAAATGATTCAATCACTGTAAATGATTCACACCCTGTAAATTATTCACACCCTGTAAATGATTCACTCCTCATAAATGATTCACTCCCTGTAAATGATTCACTCATTTTAAATGATTCACTCCCTGTAAATGATTCACTCCCTGTAAATGATTCACTCCTTTTAAATGATTCACTCCCTGTAAATTATTCACTCCCTGTAAATGATTCACACCCTGTAAATGATTCACTCCTCATAAATGATTCACTTCCTGTAAATGATTCACTCCTTTTAAATGATTCACTCCCTGTAAATGATTCACTCCCTGTAAATGCTTAACACCCCGGCAGTCCTACAATCTAAGCTAGATGCCCTCAATCTCACTCAAATCATCAAGGAACCCACCAGGTACAACCCTAACTCTGTAAACAAGGGCACCCTCATAGACGTCATCCTGACCAACTGGCCCTCCAAATACACCTCCGCTGTCTTCAACCAGGATCTCAGCGATCACTGCCTCATTGCCTGTATCCGCCACAGAGCCGCAGTCAAACGACCACCCCTCATCACTGTCAAACGCTCCCTAAAACACTTCTGTGAGCAGGCCTTTCTAATCGACCTGGCCCGGGTATCCTGGAAGGACATTGACCCATCCCGTCAGTTGAGGATGCCTGGTCATTCTTTAAAAGTAACTTCCTCACCATTTTAGATAAGCATGCTCCGTTCAAAAATGCAGAACCAAGAACAGATACAGCCCTTGGTTCACTCCAGACCTGACTGCCCTTGACCAGCACAAAAACATCCTGTGGCGGACTGCAATAGCATCGAATAGCCCCGTGATATGCAACTGTTCAGGGAAGTCAGGAACCAATACACGCAATCAGTCAGGAAAGCTAAGGCCAGCTTCTTCAGGCAGAAGTTTGCATCCTGTAGCTCCAACTCCAAAAAGTTCTGGGACACTGTGAAGTCCATGGAGAACAAGAGCATCTCCTCCCAGCTGCCCACTGCACTGAGGCTAGGTAACACGGTCTCCACCGATAAATCCATGATTATCGAAAACTTCAATAAGCACTTCTCAACGGCTGGCCATGCCTTCCGCCTGGCTACTCCAACCTCGGCCAACAGCTCCGCCCCCGCAGCTCCTCGCCCAAGCCTCTCCAGGTTCTCCTTTACCCAAATCCAGATAGCAGATGTTCTGAAAGAGCTGCAAAACCTGGACCCGTATAAATCAGCTGGGCTTGACAATCTGGACCCTCTATTTCTGAAACTATCTGCCGCCATTGTCGCAACCCCTATTACCAGCCTGTTCAACCTCTCTTTCATATCGTCTGAGATCCCCAAGGATTGAAAGCTGCCGCAGTCATCCCCCTCTTCAAAGGGGAGACACCCTGGACCCAAACTGTTACAGACCTATATCCATCCTGCCCTGCCTATCTAAGGTCTTTGAAAGCCAAGTCAACAAACAGGTCACTGACCATCTCGAATCCCACCGTACCTTCTCCGCTGTGCAATCTGGTTTCCAAGCCGGTCACGGGTGCACCTCAGCCACACTCAAGGTACTAAACGATATCATAACCGCCAACGATAAAAGACAGTACTGTGCAGCCGTCTTCATCGACCTCGCCAAGGCTTTCGACTCTGTCAATCACCATATTCTTATCGGCAGACTCAATAGCCTCGGTTTTTCGGATGACTGCCTTGCTTGGTTCACCAATTACTTTGCAGACAGAGTTCAGTGTGTCAAATCGGAGGGCATGCTGTCCGGTCCTCTGGCAGTCTCTATGGGGGTGCCACAGGGTTCAATTCTCGGGCCGACTCTTTTCTCTGTATATATCAATGATGTTGCTCTTGCTGCAGGCGATTCCCTGATCCACCTCTACGCAGACGACACCATTCTATATACTTTCGGCCCGTCATTGGACACTGTGCTATCTAACCTCCAAACGAGCTTCAATGCCATACAGCACTCCTTCCGTGGCCTCCAACTGCTCTTAAACGCGAGTAAAACCAAATGCATGCTTTTCAACCGATCGCTGCCTGCACCCGCGTGCCCGACTAGCATCACCACCCTGGATGGTTCCGACCTTGAATATGTGGACATCTATAAGTACCTAGGTGTCTGGCTAGACTGCAAACTCTCCTTCCAGACTCACATCAAACATCTCCAATCGAAAATCAAATCAAGAGTCGGCTTTCTATTCCGCAACAAAGCCTCCTTCACTCACGCCGCCAAGCTTACCCTAGTAAAACTGACTATCCTACCAATCCTCGACTTCGGCGATGTCATCTACAAAATGGCTGCCAACACTCTACTCAGCAAACTGGATGCAGTCTATCACAGTGCCATCCGTTTTGTCACTAAAGCACCTTATACCACCCACCACTGCGACTTGTATGCTCTAGTCGGCTGGCCCTCACTACATATTCGTCGCCAGACCCACTGGCTCCAGGTCATCTACAAGTCCATGCTAGGTAAAGCTCTGCCTTATCTCAGTTCACTGGTCACGATGGCAACACCCATCCGTAGCACGCGCTCCAGCAGGTGTATCTCACTGATCATCCCTAAAGCCAACACCTCATTTGGCCCCCTTTCGTTCCAGTACTCTGCTGCCTGTGACTGGAACGAACTGCAAAATCGCTGAAGTTGGAGACTTTTATCTCCCTCACCAACTTCAAACATCAGCTATCCGAGCAGCTAACCGATCGCTGCAGCTGTACATAGTCTATTGGTAAATAGCCCACCCATTTTCACCTACCTCATTCCCATACTGTTTTTATACTGCTTTTTATTTATTTACTTTTCTGCTCTTTTGCACACCAATATCTCTACCTGTACATGACCATCTGATCATTTATCACTCCAGTGTTAATCTGCAAAATTGTATTATTCGCCTACCTCCTCATGCCTTTTGCACACATTGTATATAGACTGCCCATTTTTTTCTACTGTGTTATTGACTTGTTAATTGTTTACTACATGTGTAACTCTGTGTTGTCTGTTCACACTGCTATGCTTTATCTTGGCCAGGTCGCAGTTGCAAATGAGAACTTGTTCTCAACTAGCCTACATGGTTAAATAAAGGTGAAAAAAAAAAAAAAAAAATGATTCACTCCCTGTAAATGATTCACTCCTCATAAATGATTCACTCCCTGTAAATGATTCACTCCTTTTAAATGATTCACTCCCTGTAAATGATTCACTCCCTGTACTTGCTTCCCGACTCTCAGTGTACACGTTACAATTTGGGATGAGTTGGAGTACAGAGTGAAGGAAAAGTAGCCAACAAGTGCTCAGCATATGTGGGAACTCCTTCAAGACTGTTGGAAAAGCGTTCCAGGTGAAGCTGGTTGAGAGAATGCCAAGAGTGTGCAAAGCTGTCACCAAGGCAAAGGGTGGCTAATTTGAAGAATATATATATTTGAGATTTGAGATTCTTCAAAGTAGCCAACCTTTGCCTTGGTGACAGTTTTGCACACTCTTGGCATTCTCTCAACCAGCTTCAACTGGAATGCTTTGTTTAACACTTTTTTTGGTTACTACATGATTCCAAGTGTGTTATTTCATAGTTTTGACATCTTCACTGTTATTGTACAATGTAGAAAATAGTAAAAATAAAGAAAAACCCTTGAATGAGGTGGTGTTTACAAACTTTTGACTGGTACTGTATATCCAGCCTGTTTCAGATCAGTCAAGGAGACAGTCCTGGGGTGATTCTCAATTGTATTTCCTTGATTCCTTGCATCCTCTGTCCTCACCTCCTTCTGTAAGCGTATTGGAGTAGAAGGTCTGAGGAGAGGAACCATAGATCTTCTCCTCCAATGTGTGTTGAGAAAGACGTGACGGGAGAGGATGTGAGGAATCAAGGAAAAGACTATTGAGATTCATCCCAGGATGGACAGTGGCTGCAATGGAACATGGTTACCACCGGAGGGCAGTGTGAGCTAGCAAATGAATGGGTCTCTTGTCTGACTCTGCACTGTTTAACATGGGTTACATCATGAACAGTAATATTTTCTTTACATAATGGGGTACATGGCTCTGGGCAAAAGTAATGCATTTTCGAGAGCAGACACAGCTAACTCATACCTGCAGCAGTAAATGAGTCCAAGCCTGGTGGAATGTTCCATGACGAGGGGAGAGTTAGTCCAAGCACAGTGGAATGTTCCAGGACGAGGGGAGAGTTAGTCCAAGCACAGTGGAATGTTCCAGGACGAGGGGAGAGTTAGTCCAAGCCCAGTGAAATGTTCCAGGACAAAGGGAGAGTTAGTCCAAGCACAGTGGAATGTTCCAGGACAAAGGGAGAGTTAGTCCAAACCCAGTAGAATGTTCCAGGACAAAGGGAGAGTTAGTCCAAGCACAGTGGAATGTTCCAGGACAAAGGGAGAGTTAGTCCAAACCCAGTAGAATGTTCCAGGACAAAGGGAGAGTTAGTCCAAGCCCAGTGGAATGTTCCAGGACAAAGGGAGAGTTAGTCCAAAGCCAGTGGAATGTTCCATGACGAGGGGAGAGTTAGTCCAAGCACAGTGGAATGTTCCATGACGAGGGGAGAGTTAGTCCAAGCCCAGTGAAATGTTCCAGGACAAAGGGAGAGTTAGTCCAAGCACAGTGGAATGTTCCATGACGAGGGGAGAGTTCCAGAATACAACAAGTAAATGATTGGTTCGGTCCCAAATGGAATCCTTTTCCTTGTAGTGCACTACGTTTGACTAGGCCCCGGTTAAAACTGATTCCCTCTATAAGGAACATGGTGCCATTTGGAAGGTAACCTGGGTTTCCTGTGTACCGCCGAGACTGTTAGACTTCTGAGCTCTGCTTCCGTGGTGCCAAGCTGCTGCCAAAGCAAAAAGTCCCAAGTCAGGAAGACTCAGCGCCACTGATGCAGAAGGATGGGCTGGGGTGTGTGCGATTTTGTTTTATTTTTTATATTTTTTACAGGGAGTGAATCATTTACAGGGAGTGAATCATTTAAAAGGAGTGAATCATTTACAGGGAGTGAATCATTTACAGGGAGTGAATCATTTACAGGGAGTGAATCATTTACAGGGAGTGAATCATTTATGAGGAGTGAATCATTTACAGGGAGTGAATCATTTACAGGGAGTGAATCATTTACAGGGAGTGAATCATTTACAGGGAGTGAATCATTTAATAAAGAAATGGAACATGGAACAAAACAGGAAAAGCTTCCAGACATGAAACCTGGAACAGTCAATAACACCTGGGGAAGGAACCAAAGGGAGTGACAGGTACAGGGATGGTAATCGTTTAACCTATGGGACTCCCAATCATGGCCAGATGTGATACAGCCTGGATTCAAACCAGGGACTGTAGTGACACCTCTAGCACTGAGATGCGGTGCCTTAGACCGTTACGCCACTCGGTAGCTTGAAGACTAGGCCAACCACAGAACACAACCAATGATTCATCAGGGTTCAGTGGTATAACATTTATTCAGTCATCACAAACAGGACAGGAGGAAAACACAAGAACACAGACAGAATATCAAAAACAATAAACAGGCTAATGTTGATAAAACTCATTAAATAAACAATGAACAGGCTAATGTTGATAAAACTCATTAAATAAACAATAAACAGGCTAATATTGATAAAACTCATTAAATAAACAATAAACAGGCTAATATTGATAAAACTCATTAAATAAACAATAAACAGGCTAATATTGATAAAACTCATTAAATAAACAATAAACAGGCTAATATTGATAAAACTCATTAAATAAACAACAATAAACCGGCTAATATTGAAAAAACTCATTAAATAAACAATAAACAGGCTAATATTGATAAAACTCATTAAATAAACAATAAACAGGCTAATATTGATAAAACTCATTAAATAAACAATAAACAGGCTAATATTGAAAACACTCATTAAATAAACAACAATAAACAGGCTAATATTGATAAAACTCATTAAATAAACAACAATAAACAGGCTAATATATATAACACACAACAAATAAACAACAAGGAAAGTGTAATAATGGCAATGCGTTAAGAATAAGAATTATGTGGAACAAGAATCAATATATTTGACATGATATTGCATATTGTTCCATAGTCTGGTTTGTAAGATGCAGAGCGATACTGCCTAACCTACGAGAATTCTCTCTTTCACAAATACATGCTTTCTCAGCATGTATAGGTTGTTGCCACTGTTGCCATAGCAATATGTGTTACGACTTCCGCCGAAGTCGGTTTCTCTCCTTGTTCGGGGCGGCGTTCGGCAGTCGACGTCACCTGTCTTCTAGCCATCGCAGGTCTTCTAGCCATCGCAGGTCTTCTCGGCATCGCAGGTCTTCTCGGCATCGCAGGTCTTCTAGCCATCGCAGGTCTTCTAGCCATCGCAGGTCTTCTAGCCATCGCAGGTCTTCTAGCCATCGCAGGTCTTCTAGCCATCGCAGGTCTTCTAGCCGTCGCAGGTCTTCTAGCCATCGCAGGTCTTCTAGCCATCGCAGGTCTTCTAGGCATCGCAGGTCTTCTAGCCATCGCAGGTCTTCTAGCCATCGCAGGTCTTCTAGCCATCACAGGTCTTCTAGGCATAGCAGGTCTTCTAGCCATCGCAGGTCTTCTAGCCATCGCAGGTCTTCTAGGCATCGCAGGTCTTCTAGCCATCGCAGGTCTTCTAGCCATCGCAGGTCTTCTAGCCATCGCAGGTCTTCTAGCCATCGCAGGTCTTCTAGCCATCGCAGGTCTTCTAGCCATCGCAGGTCTTCTAGCCATCGCAGGTCTTCTAGCCATCGCAGGTCTTCTAGCCATCGCAGGTCTTCTAGCCATCGCAGGTCTTCTAGCCATCGCAGGTCTTCTAGCCGTCGCAGGTCTTCTAGCCATCGCAGGTCTTCTAGACGTCGACAATCCACCTTTCATTTTCCATTTGTTTTGTCTTGTTTTCCCACACACCTGGTTCACATTTCCCTCATTACTTGTTGTGTATTTAACACTCTGTTCCCCCCATGTCTGTGTGAAATTGTTTGTTGTAAGTGATTGTGCACATTGTGACTGGTGATTGTGCACATTGTGACTGGTGCTTGTGCACATTGTGACTGGTGCTTGTGCACATTGTGACTGGTGCTTGTGCACATTGTGACTGGTGCTTGTGCACATTGTGACTGGTGATTGTGCACATTGTGACTGGTGCTTGTGCACATTGTGACTGGTGATTGTGCACATTGTGACTGGTGCTTGTGCACATTGTGACTGGTGTTTGTGCACATTGTGACTGGTGCTTGTGCACATTGTGACTGGTGCTTGTGCACATTGTGACTGGTGTTTGTGCACATTGTGACTGGTGCTTGTGCACATTGTGACTGGTGTTTGTGCACATTGTGACTGGTGCTTGTGCACATTGTGACTGGTGCTTGTGCACATTGTGACTGGTGCTTGTGCACATTGTGACTGGTGCTTGTGCACATTGTGACTGGTGCTTGTGCACATTGTGACTGGTGCTTGTGCACATTGTGACTGGTGCTTGTGCACATTGTGACTGGTGCTTGTGCACATTGTGACTGGTGTTTGTGCACATTGTGACTGGTGCTTGTGCACATTGTGACTGGTGCTTGTGCACATTGTGACTGGTGCTTGTGCACATTGTGACTGGTGCTTGTGCACATTGTGACTGGTGCTTGTGCACATTGTGACTGGTGATTGCGCACATTGTGACTGGTGCTTGTGCACATTGTGACTGGTGATTGTGCACATTGTGACTGGTGCTTGTGCACATTGTGACTGGTGCTTGTGCACATTGTGACTGGTGCTTGTGCACATTATTTTGTTATTCTGGATGCCGTTGGTTTTGAGAATTAAACTGCTCTGGTTATTACCCAGTTCTACTCTCCTGCGTCTGACTCCCCATACCACCAGTTACACACCCCTTACACTATGTTTAAGCAACAATACTAATATATATCAACTAATGCAATCATAGTAATAAAGAGAACAAACGAGAAACTACTGAGATATTCAATATGTGAGGGCTCATGTGTATGACATGCTAGAGGCTACTGTCAGACCAGGACATACTCTGGAGATATATATACTGTCTCTATTATATTATAACAGACCAGGACATACTCTGGAGATATATATACTGTCTCTATTATAACAGACCAGGACATACTCTGGAGATATATATACTGTCTCTATTATATTATAACAGACCAGGACATACTCTGGAGATATATATACTGTCTCTATTATATTATAACAGACCAGGACATACTCTGGAGATATATATACTGTCTCTATTATATTATAACAGACCAGGACATACTCTGGAGATATATATACTGTCTCTATTATATTATAACAGACCAGGACATACTCTGGAGATATATATACTGTCTCTATTATATTATAACAGACCAGGACATACTCTGGAGATATATATACTGTCTCTATTATATTATAACAGACCAGGACATACTCTGGAGATATATATACTGTCTCTATTATAACAGACCAGGACATACTCTGGAGATATATATACTGTCTCTATTATATTATAACAGACCAGGACATACTCTGGAGATATATATACTGTCTCTATTATATTATAACAGACCAGGACATACTCTGGAGATATATATACTGTCTCTATTATATTATAACAGACCAGGACATACTCTGGAGATATATATACTGTCTCTATTATATTATAACAGACCAGGACATACTCTGGAGATATATATACTGTCTCTATTATAACAGACCAGGACATACTCTGGAGATATATATACTGTCTCTATTATATTATAACAGACCAGGACATACTCTGGAGATATATATACTGTCTCTATTATAACAGACCAGGACATACTCTGGAGATATATATACTGTCTCTATTATATTATAACAGACCAGGACATACTCTGGAGATATATATACTGTCTCTATTATAACAGACCAGGACATACTCTGGAGATATATATACTGTCTCTATTATATTATAACAGACCAGGACATACTCTGGAGATATATATACTGTCTCTATTATATTATAACAGACCAGGACATACTCTGGAGATATATATACTGTCTCTATTATATTATAACAGACCAGGACATACTCTGGAGATATATATACTGTCTCTATTATAACAGACCAGGACATACTCTGGAGATATATATACTGTCTCTATTATATTATAACAGACCAGGACATACTCTGGAGATATATATACTGTCTCTATTATAACAGACCAGGACATACTCTGGAGATATATATACTGTCTCTATTATATTATAACAGACCAGGACATACTCTGGAGATATATATACTGTCTCTATTATAACAGACCAGGACATACTCTGGAGATATATATACTGTCTCTATTATATTATAACAGACCAGGACATACTCTGGAGATATATATACTGTCTCTATTATAACAGACCAGGACATACTCTGGAGATATATATACTGTCTCTATTATATTATAACAGACCAGGACATACTCTGGAGATATATATACTGTCTCTATTATATTATAACAGACCAGGACATACTGTGGAGATATATATACTGTCTCTATTATAACAGACCAGGACATACTCTGGAGATATATATACTGTCTCTATTATATTATAACAGACCAGGACATACTCTGGAGATATATATACTGTCTCTATTATAACAGACCAGGACATACTCTGGAGATATATATACTGTCTCTATTATATTATAACAGACCAGGACATACTCTGGAGATATATATACTTTCTCTATTATATTATAACAGACCAGGACATACTCTGGAGATATATATACTGTCTCTATTATAACAGACCAGGACATACTCTGGAGATATATATACTGTCTCTATTATATTATAACGGACCAGGACATACTCTGGAGATATATCTACTGTCTCTATTATAACAGACCAGGACATACTCTGTCTCTATTATAACAGAGATATATATACAGACCAGGACATACTCTGGAGATATATATACTGTCTCTATTATATTATAACAGACCAGGACATACTCTGGAGATATATATACTGTCTCTATTATATTATAACAGACCAGGACATACTCTGGAGATATATATACTGTCTCTATTATATTATAACAGACCAGGACATACTCTGGAGATATATATACTGTATATATACTGTCTCTATTATATTATAACAGACCAGGACATACTCTGGAGATATATATACTGTCTCTATTATATTATAACAGACCAGGACATACTCTGATATACTGTCTCTATTATATTATAACAGACAGGACATACTCTGGAGATATATATACTGTCTCTATTATATTATAACAGACCAGGACATACTCTGGAGATATATATACTGTCTCTATTATAACAGACCAGGACATACTCTGGAGATATATCTACTGTCTCTATTATAACAGACCAGGACATACTCTGGAGATATATATACTGTCTCTATTATAACAGACCAGGACATACTCTGGAGATATATCTACTGTCTCTATTATAACAGACCAGGACATACTCTGGAGATATATATACTGTCTCTATTATATTATAACAGACCAGGACATACTCTGGAGATATATATACTGTCTCTATTATAACAGACCAGGACATACTCTGGAGATATATATACTGTCTCTATTATAATAACAGACCAGGACATACTCTGGAGATATATATACTGTCTCTATTATATTATAACAGACCAGGACATACTCTGGAGATATATATACTGTCTCTATTATAACAGACCAGGACATACTCTGGAGATATATATACTGTCTCTATTATATTATAACAGACCAGGACATACTCTGGAGATATATATACTGTCTCTATTATAACAGACCAGGACATACTCTGGAGATATATATACTGTCTCTATTATATTATAACAGACCAGGACATACTCTGGAGATATATATACTGTCTCTATTATAACAGACCAGGACATACTCTGGAGATATATATACTGTCTCTATTATATTATAACAGACCAGGACATATTATATATACTGTCTCTATTATAATAACAGACCAGGACATACTCTGGAGATATATATACTGTCTCTATTATAACAGAGACCAGGACATACTCTGGAGATATATATACTGTCTCTATTATAACAGACCAGGACATACTCTGGAGATATATATACTGTCTCTATTATAACAGACCAGGACATACTCTGGAGATATATATACTGTCTCTATTATAACAGACCAGGACATACTCTGGAGATATATATACTGTCTCTATTCCTGAGCGTTATGATGGCTGCGTGGTCCCATGGTGTTTATACTTGCGTACTATTGTTTGTACAGATGAACGTGGTACCTTCAGGTGTTTGTAAATTGCTCCCAAGGATGAATCAGACTTGTGGAGGTCTACAATTATTTTTTTGAAGGCTTGGCTGATTTCTTTTGATTTTCCCATGATGTCAAGCAAAGAGGCACTGAGTTTGAAGGTAGGCCTTGAAATCCATCCACAGGTCCACCTACAATTGACTGAAATTATGTCAGTTAGCCTATCAGAAGCTTCTAAAGCCATGACATCATTTTCTGGAATTTTCCAAGCTGTTTAAAGGCACAGTCAACTTCGTGTATGTAAATTTCTGACCAACTGGAATTGTGATACAGTGAATTATAGGTGAAATAATCTGTCTGAAGAAATGACTTGTGTCATGCACAAAGTGTATGTCCTAACCGACTTGCCAAAACTATAGTTTGTTAACAAGAAATTGTGTGGAGCGGTTGAAAACAAGTTTATAAAAACAAGTTTTAATGACTCTAAAATAATGCAAACTTCCATGTACAGTGCCTTGCAGAAGTATTCATCAAACTTGTCGTTTTTTCCTATTTTGTTGCATTACAACCTGTAAATTAAATAGATTTTTATTTGGATTTCATGTAATGGACAGACACAAAATAGTACAAATTGGTGAAGTGAAATTAAAAAAATAACTTATTTAAAAAAATTCAAAAGGGAAGAGTGGTTGCTGCATATGTGTGGTGCGTACATATGTATTCACCCCATTTACTATGAAGCCCCTAAATAGGATCTGGTGAAACCAATTACCTTCAGAAGTCAAATACTTAGTTAAATAAAGTCCACCTGTGTGCAATCTAAGTGTCACATGATCTTAGTACAAGTCTGGTTCATGATCTTAGTATATATACACACACACCTGTTCTGAAAGGCCCCAGAGTCTGCAACACCACTAAGCAGGGGGCACCAGGAATACCAATGAGCTCTCCAAACAGGTCAGGGACAAAGTTGTGGAGAATTACAGATCAAGGCTGGATTATACAAAATATCCCAAACTTTGAACATCCCACGGAGCACCATTATTAAAAAATGGAAAGAATATGGCACCACAACAAACCTGCCAAGAGTGGGCCGCCCACCAAAACTCACGGACCAGGCAATGAGGGCATTAATCAGAGAGGCAACAAAGACTAAAGATAACCCTGAAGGAGCTGCAAAGCTCCACAGCAGAGATTGGAGTATCTGCCCATAAGACCACTTTAAGCCGTACACTCCACAGAGCTGGGCTTCACGGAACAGTGGCCAGAAAAAAAAGCCATTGCTTAAAGAAAAAAATAAGTAAACATGTTTGGTGTTTGATAAAAGGGCATGTGGGAGACTCCCCAAACATATGGAAGAAAGTACTATGGTCAGATGAGACTAAAATTGAGCTTTTTGGCCACCAAGGAAACATTGAAGCATGGTGGTGGCAGCATCATACCGTGGGGATGTTTTTCATCAACAGGGACTGGGAAACTGGTCAGAATTGAAGGAATGATGGGTGGCGCTAAATACAGGGACATTCTTGAAGGAAACCTGTTTCAGTCTTCCAGAGATTTGAGACTGGGACGGAGGTTCACCTTCCAGCAGGACAATGACCCTAGTTATACTGCTAAAGCAACACTCGAGTGGTTTAAGGGTAAACATTTAAATGTCTTGGAATGGCCTAGTCAAAGCCCAGACCTCAATCCAATCGAGAATCTGTGGTATGACTTAAAGATTGCTGTACACCAGCGGAACCCATACAACTTGAAGGAGCTGGAGCAGTTTTGCCTTGAATAATGGGCAAAAATCCCAGTGCCTAGATGTACCAAGCTTACAGAGACATACCCCAAGAGACTTGCATCTGTAATTGCTGCAAAAGGTGGCTCTACAAAGTATTGACTTTTGGAGGGGTGAATAGTTCTGCACGCTCAAGTTTCATGTTTTTTTGTGTTATTTCTCATTTGTTTCACAAGAAAAAGTATTTTGCATCTTCAAAGTGGTAGGCATTATATGTGTAAATCAAATGATACAAACCCCCCAGAAATCCATTTTAATTCCAGGTTGTAAGGCAACAAAATAGGAAAAATGCCACGGGGGGTGAATACTTTCGCAAGCCACTGTAGAAGGTTTGAAGTTATAACAGAGTCAAATAATTTAAGCCAAATACTAATTGGTGGGTTAAATTTATACAGGGTCTTTATAATTGCAAAACATGTTCTGTGCTTTATCTCCCTTCGTTTCCTCTCTGTCTCCCTCCCTCCCTCCCTCCCTCCCTCCCTCCCTCCCTCCCTCCCTCCCTCCCTCCCTCCCTCCCTCCCTCCCTCCCTCCCTCCCTCCCTCCCTCCCTCCCTCCCTTCTTCTCTTTCCTTTCCTTCTCTCTCTCTCTCCCTCCATTTCTCTCCCTCCCTCCCTCCCTCCCTCCCTCCCTCCCTCCCTCCCTCCCTCCCTCTCCCTCCCTCCCTTCTTCTCTTTCCTTTCCTTCTCTCTCTCTCTCCCTCCATTTCTCTCCCTCCCTCCCTCCCTCCCTCCCTCCCTCCCTCCCTCCCTCCCTCCCTCCCTCCCTCCCTCCCTCCCTTCTTCTCTTTCCTTTCCTTCTCTCTCTCTCTCTCTCTCTCTCTCTCTCTCTCTCTCTCTCTCTCTCTCTCTCTCTCTCTCTCCCTCTCTCCCTCCATTCCTCTCTCTCTCTCTCTCCCTTCTTCTCTTTCCCTCCCTCCCTCCCTCCCTCCCTCCATTTCTCTCTCTCTCTCTCTCTCTCTCTTCCTCTCTTTCTCTCCCTCTCTCCCTTCCTCTCCCTCTCTGACTCTCCCTCTCTCACCCTCCCTTCCTCTCTACAACATCTTTATCAATCAGTTAACCTAGTAGGATCCTCAGAGGGTGAAGTATACAGCTATTCCATACGCATGGATAGACTCTCTCGATAAAAGTGTGTGATTGTGTGTAGATGTGTGTTATTATGAAGGTCAGCGAATGACAGCTTTCCTCTGTCCCAGTGCAGCTGCACTCTGATCCTCTGGGGTTTCCGTCTCACGGTGAGGAGAGCGTCTGCCGGTATTGATCTGTCTTCATGATAATGTATAATCCATGTATCACTAGTCTTCTCTTCCTTTCTGTGGACAGACTCTGCTAATGACACCCATGAGCCGTTCTGTATTGTCCCCAAACCTCAACGTCCCAGCTGTGTCCCCGAGTTTAACCCTCAGAGCCCAGGACCCATATGTAGTATTCAAACCTCTGGGACTGCTGTCTGTCTCACTCCACTGTATCTCACACAGATCCTCAGACAGGATGCATTGTGGGTGGACAGGGTCCAGAATCACAGGAGATGAACAGAGACTACTAGAGATTACAACTGGTCATTATTATCATGGTTGATCAGAAAGAGGAGAATAGACAATGAGGCATGAGTCAAGCTGCAGCCTTATGTGCAGTCTTGGTCAAAAGTTTTGAGAATGACACAAATATACATTTTCACAAAGTCTGCTGCTTCAGTGTCTTTAGATATTTTTCGTCAGATGTTACTATGGAATACTGAAGTATAATGACAAGCATTTCATAAGTGTCCAAGGCTTTTATTGACAATTACATGAAGTTGAGGCAAAGAGTCAATATTTGCAGTGTTGACCCTTCTTTTTCAAGACCTCTGCAATCTACCCTGGCATGCTGTCAATTAACTTCTGGGCCACATCCTGACTGATGGCATGCTGTCAATTAACTTCTGGGCCACATCCTGACTGATGGCAGCCCATTCTTGCATAATCAATGCTTGGAGTTTGTCAGAATTTGTGGGTTTTTGTTTGTCCACCCACCTCTTGAGGATTGACCACAAGTTGTCAATGGCATTAAGGTCGAGGGAGTTTCCTGGCCATGGACGCAAAATATTGATGTTTTGTTCCCCGAGCCACTAAGTTATTACTTTTGCCTTATGGCAAGGTGCTCCATCATACTGGAAAAGGCATTGTTCATCACCAAACTGTTCCTGGGTGGTTGGGAGAAGTTGCTATAGGAGGATGTGTTGGTACCATTCTTTATTCATGGCTGTGTTCTTAGGCAAATTTGTGAGTGAGCCCACTCCCTTGGCTGAGAAGCAACCCCACACATGAATGGTCTCAGGATGCTTTACTGTTGGCATGACACAGGACTGATGGTAGCGCTCACCTCGTCTTCTCCTCAGAGAAGCAACCCCACACATGAATGTTCTCAGGATGCTTTACTGTTGGCATGACACAGGACTGATGGTAGCGCTCACCTTGTCTTCTCCGGACAAGCTTTCTTCCAGATGCCCCAAACAATCGGAAAGGGGATTCATCAGAGAAAATGACTTGACCCCAGTCCTCAGCAGTCCAATCCCTGTATCTTTTGCAGAATATCAGTCTGTTCCTGATGTTTTTCCTAGGGAGAAGTGGCTTCTTTGCTGCCCTTCTTGACACCAGGCCATCCTCCAAAAGTCTTCACCTCACTGTGCGTGCAGATGCCTGCTGCCATTCCTGATCAAGCTCTGTACTGGTGGTGCCCTGATCCCGCAGCTGAATGAACTTTAGGAGACGGTCATGGGGCTTCCTGGACTTTCTTGGGCGCCCTGAAGCCTTCTTCACAACAATTGAACAGCTCTCCTTGAAGTTCTTGATGATCCGATAAATGGTTGATTTAGGTGCAATCTTATTGGCAGCAATATCCTTGCCTGTGCAGCCCTTTTTGTGCAAAGCAATGATGACGGAGGAAGAACAATGATTCCAAGTACCACCCTCCTTTTTAAGCTTCCAGTTTGTTATTTGAACTCAATCAGCATGACAGAGTGATCTCCAGCCTTGTCCTCGTCAACACTCACACCTGTGTTAACGAGAGAATCCCTGACATGATGTCAGCTGGTCCTTTTGTGGCAGGGCTGAAATGCAGTGGAAATGTTTTTTTGGGGATTCAGTTCATTTGTATGGTAAAGAGGGACTTTGCAATTAATTGCAATTCATCTGATCACTCTTCAAAACATTCTGGAGTATATGCAAATTGCCATCATACAAACTGAGGCAGCAGACTTTGTGAAAATTAATATTTGTGTAATTCGCAAAGCTTTTGGCCACGACTGTACATGAATCAAGTCAAGTTACATCCATACATCAGAATAACATAATATTATAATTAAATCAGCATAAAAGCATAATATTATAATTAAATAAACATAATGTCAAGTCAAGTTACACCCATCTTTTCTGACCAGGGAAAAAGGGAACTTTAAACGTTTATCATTTTGTATCTTCTGGTTGAATATCATTGGACAGCTCTCTGACTCCTCTCCTCTCCTGTTACCTCAGACCCTGATGAAGCTCTCTGACTCCTCTCCTGTTACCCCAGACCCCGATGAAGCTCTGTGACTCCTCTCCTCTCCTGTTACCTCAGACCCTGATGAAGATCTCTGACTCCTCTCCTGTACCTCAGACCCTGATGAAGCTCTCTGACTCCTCTCCTGTACCTCAGACCCTGATGAAGCTCTCTGACTCCTCTCCTGTTACCTCAGACCCTGATGAAGATCTCTGACTCCTCTCATGTACCTCAGACCCCGATGAAGCGCTCTGACTCTTCTCCTGTACCTCAGACCCTGATGAATCTCTCTGACTCCTCAGACCCTGTTGAAGCTCTCTGACTCCTCTCCTGTACCTCAGACCCTGATTAAGCTCTTGGACTCCTCTCCTGTTACCTCAGAGCCTGATGAAGCTCTCTGACTCCTCTCCTGTACCTCAGACCCTGTTGAAGCTCTCTGACTCCTCTCCTGTACCTCAGACCCCGATGAAGCTCTCTGACTCCTCTCCTGTACCTCAGACCCTGATGAAGCTCTCTGACTCCTCTCCTGTACCTCAGACCCTGATGAAGCTCTCTGACTCCTCTCCTGTACCTCAGACCCTGATGAAGCTCTCTGACTCCTCTCCTGTTACCTCAGACCCTGATGAAGCTCTCTGACTCCTCTCCTGTACCTCAGACCCTGTTGAAGCTCTCTGACTCCTCTCCTCTCCTGTACCTCAGACCCTGATGAAGCTCTCTGACTCCTCTCCTGTTACCTCAGACCCTGATGAAGATCTCTGACTCCTCTCCTGTACCTCAGACCCCGATGAAGCGCTCTGAATCTTCTCCTGTACCCCAGACCCTGATGAAGCTCTCTGACTCCTCAGACCCTGTTGAAGCTCTCTGACTCCTCAGACCCTGATGAAGCTCTCTGACTCCTCAGACCCTGATGAAGCTCTCTGACTCCTCCTCAGACCCTGATGAAGCTCTCTGACTCCTCTCCTGTACCTCAGACCCTGATGAAGCTCTCTGACTCCTCTCCTGTTACCTCAGACCCCGATGAAGCGCTCTGACTCTTCTCCTGTACCTCAGACCCTGATGAAGCTCTCTGACTCCTCTCCTGTACCTCAGACCCTGATTAAGCTCTCGGACTCCTCTCCTGTTACCTCAGAGCCTGATGAAGCTCTCTGACTCCTCTCCTGTACCTCAGACCCTGTTGAAGCTCTCTGACTCCTCTCCTCTCCTGTACCTCAGACCTTGTTGAAGCTCTCTGACTCCTCTCCTGTTACCTCAGACCCTGATGAAGATCTCTGACTCCTCTCCTGTACCTCAGACCCCGATGAAGCGCTCTGACTCCTCTCCTGTACCTCAGACCCTGATGAAGCTCTCTGACTACTCTCCTGTACCTCAGACCCTGATGAAGCTCTCTGACTACTCTCCTGTACCTCAGACCCTGAAGAAGCTCCTGGCTCCTCTCCTGTACCTCAGACCCTGATGAAGCTCTCTGACTCCTCTCCTGTACCTCAGACCCTGATGAAGCTCTCTGACTCTCTCCTGTACCTCAGACCCTGATGAAGCTCTCTGACTCCTCTGCTCTCCTGTTACCTCAGACCCTGATGAAGCTCTCTGACTCCTCTCCTGTACCTAAGACCCTGATGAAGCTCTCTGACTCCTCTCCTGTACCTCAGACCCTGATGAAGCTCTATGACTCCTCTCCTGTACCTCAGACCCTGATGAAGCTCTCTGACCCCTCTCCTGTACCTCAGACCCTGTTGAAGCTCTCTGACTCCTCTCCTGTTACCTCAGACCCTGATGAAGCTCTCTGACTCCTCTCCTGTACCTCAGACCCTGTTGAAGCTCTCTGACTCCTCTCCTGTACCTCAGACCCCGATGAAGCTCTCTGACTCCTCTCCTGTACCTCAGACCCTGATGAAGCTCTCTGACTCCTCTCCTGTACCTCAGACCCTGATGAAGCTCTCTGACTCCTCTCCTGTACCTCAGACCCTGATGAAGCTCTCTGACTCCTCTCCTGTACCTCAGACCCTGATGAATCTCTCTGACTCCTCTCCTGTACCTCAGACCCTGATGAAGCTCTCTGACTCCTCAGACCCTGTTGAAGCTCTCTGACTCCTCTCCTGTACCTCAGACCCTGATGAAGCTCTCTGACTCCTCTCCTGTACCTCAGACCCTGATGAAGCTCTCTGACTCCTCTCCTGTACCTCAGACCCTGATGAAGCTCTCTGACTCCTCTCCTGTACCTCAGACCCTGATGAAGCTCTCTGACTCCTCTCCTGTACCTCAGACCCTGATGAAGCTCTCTGACTCCTCTCCTGTACCTCAGACCCTGATGAAGCTCTCTGACTCCTCTCCTGTACCTCAGACCCTGATGAAGCTCTCTGACTCCTCTGCTCTCCTGTTACCTCAGACCCTGATGAAGCTCTCTGACTCCTCTCCTGTACCTAAGACCCCGATGAAGCTCTCTGACTCCTCTCCTGTACCTCAGACCCTGATGAAGCTCTCTGACTCCTCTCCTGTACCTCAGACCCTGATGAAGCTCTCTGACTCCTCTCCTGTACCTCAGACCCTGATGAAGCTCTATGACTCCTCTCCTGTACCTCAGACCCTGATGAAGCTCTCTGACTCCTCTCCTGTACCTCAGACCCTGTTGAAGCTCTCTGACTCCTCTCCTGTACCTCAGACCCCGATGAAGCTCTCTGACTCCTCTCCTGTACCTTAGACCCTGATGAAGCTCTCTGACTCCTCTCCTGTACCTCAGACCCCGATGAAGCTCTCTGACTCCTCTCCTGTACCTCAGACCCTGATGAAGCTCTCTGACTCCTCTCCTGTACTTCAGACCGCGATGAATCTCTCTGACTCCTCTCCTGTACCTCAGACCCTGATGAAGCTCTCTGACTCCTCAGACCCTGTTGAAGCTCTCTGACTCCTCTCCTGTACCTCAGACCCTGATGAAGCTCTCTGACTCCTCTCCTGTACCTCAGACCCTGATGAAGCTCTCTGACTCCTCTCCTGTACCTCAGACCCCGATGAAGCTCTCTGACTCCTCTCCTGTACCTTAGACCCCGATGAAGCTCTCTGACTCCTCTCCTGTACCTCAGACCCTGTTGAAGCTCTCTGACTCCTCTCCTGTACCTCAGACCCCGATGAAGCTCTCTGACTCCTCCCCTGTACCTTAGACCCCGATGAAGCTCTCTGACTCCTCTCCTGTACCTTAGACCCCGATGAAGCTCTCTGACTCCTCTCCTGTACCTCAGACCCTGATGAAGCTCTCTGACTCCTCTCCTGTACCTCAGACCCTGATGAAGCTCTCTGACTCCTCTCCTGTACCTCAGACCCCGATGAAGCTCTCTGACTCCTCTCCTGTACCTCAGACCCTGATGAAGCTCTCTGACCCCTCTCCTGTACCTCAGACCCTGATGAAGCTCGCTGACTCCTCTCCTGTACCTCAGACCCCGATGAAGCTCTCTGACTCCTCTCCTGTACCGTAGACCCTGATGAAGCTCTCTGACTCCTCTCCTGTACCTCAGACCCTGATGAAGCTCTCTGACTCCTCTCCTGTACCTCAGACCCTGATGAAGCTCTCTGACTCCTCTCCTGTACTTCAGACCGCGATGAATCTCTCTGACTCCTCTCCTGTACCTCAGACCCTGATGAAGCTCTCTGACTCCTCAGACCCTGTTGAAGCTCTCTGACTCCTCTCCTGTACCTCAGACCCTGATGAAGCTCTCTGACTCCTCTCCTGTACCTCAGACCCTGATGAAGCTCTCTGACTCCTCTCCTGTACCTCAGACCCTGATGAAGCTCTCTGACTCCTCTCCTGTACCTCAGACCCCGATGAAGCTCTCTGACTCCTCTCCTGTACCTTAGACCCTGATGAAGCTCTTTGACTCCTCTCCTGTACCTCAGACCCTGATGAAGCTCTCTGACTCCTCTCCTGTACCTCAGACCCTGATGAAGCTCTCTGACTCCTCTGCTCTCCTGTTACCTCAGACCCTGATGAAGCTCTCTGACTCCTCTCCTGTACCTCAGACCCTGATGAAGCTCTCTGACTCCTCAGACCCTCATGAAGCTCTCTGACTACTCTCCTGTACCTCAGACCCTGATGAAGCTCTCTGACTCCTCTCCTGTACCTCAGACCCTGATGAAGCTCTCTGACTCCTCTCCTGTACCTCAGACCCTGATGAAGCTCTATGACTCCTCTCCTGTACCTCAGACCCTGATGAAGCTCTCTGACTCCTCTCCTGTACCTCAGACCCTGTTGAAGCTCTCTGACTCCTCTCCTGTTACCTCAGACCCTGATGAAGCTCTCTGACTCCTCTCCTGTACCTCAGACCCTGATGAAGCTCTCTGACTCCTCTCCTGTACCTCAGACCCTGATGAAGCTCTCTGACTCCTCAGACCCTGTTGAAGCTCTCTGACTCCTCTCCTGTACCTCAGACCCTGATGAAGCTCTCTGACTCCTCTCCTGTACCTCAGACCCTGATGAAGCTCTCTGACTCCTCTCCTGTACCTCAGACCCTGATGAAGCTCTCTGACTCCTCTCCTGTACCTCAGACCCTGATGAAGCTCTCTGACTCCTCTGCTCTCCTGTTACCTCAGACCCTGATGAAGCTCTCTGACTCCTCTCCTGTACCTAAGACCCCGATGAAGCTCGCTGACTCCTCTCCTGTTACCTCAGACCCTGATGAAGCTCTCTGACTCCTCTCCTGTACCTCAGACCCTGTTGAAGATCTCTGACTCCTCTCCTGTACCTCAGACCCCGATGAAGCTCTCTGACTCCTCTCCTGTACCTCAGACCCTGATGAAGCTCTCTGACTCCTCTCCTGTACCTCAGACCCTGATGAAGCTCTCTGACTCCTCTCCTGTACCTCAGACCCTGATGAAGCTCTCTGACTCCTCTCCTGTACCTCAGACCCTGATGAAGCTCTCTGACTCCTCTCCTGTACCTCAGACCCTGATGAAGCTCTCTGACTCCTCTCCTGTACCTCAGACCCTGATGAAGCTCTCTGACTCCTCTCCTGTACCTCAGACCCTGATGAAGCTCTCTGACTCCTCTCCTGTACCTCAGACCCTGATGAAGCTCTCTGACTCCTCTCCTGTACCTCCTTCCCTGATGAAGCTCTATGACTCCTCTCCTGTACCTCAGACCCTGATGAAGCTCTCTGACTCCTCTCCTGTACCTCAGACCCTGTTGAAGCTCTTTGACACCTCTCCTGTTACCTCAGACCCTGTTGAAGCTCTCTGACTCCTCTCCTGTACCTCAGACCCTGATGAAGCTCTCTGACTCCTCTCCTGTACCTCAGACCCTGTTGAAGCTCTCTGACTCCTCTCCTGTACCTCAGACCCTGATGAAGCTCTCTGACTCCTCTCCTGTACCTCAGACCCTGATGAAGCTCTCTGACTCCTCTCCTGTACCTCAGACCCTGATGAAGCTCTCTGACTCCTCTCCTGTACCTCAGACCCTGATGAAGCTCTCTGACTCCTCTCCTGTACCTCAGACCCTGATGAAGCTCTCTGACTCCTCTGCTCTCCTGTTACCTCAGACCCTGATGAAGCTCTCTGACTCCTCTCCTGTACCTAAGACCCCGATGAAGCTCTCTGACTCCTCTCCTGTACCTCAGACCCTGATGAAGCTCTCTGACTCCTCTCCTGTACCTCAGACCCTGATGAAGCTCTCTGACTCCTCTCCTGTACCTCAGACCCTGATGAAGCTCTATGACTCCTCTCCTGTACCTCAGACCCTGATGAAGCTCTCTGACCCCTCTCCTGTACCTCAGACCCTGTTGAAGCTCGCTGACTCCTCTCCTGTACCTCAGACCCGGATGAAGCTCTCTGACTCCTCTCCTGTACCGTAGACCCTGATGAAGCTCTCTGACTCCTCTCCTGTACCTCAGACCCTGATGAAGCTCTCTGACTCCTCTCCTGTACCTCAGACCCTGATGAAGCTCTCTGACTCCTCTCCTGTACTTCAGACCGCGATGAATCTCTCTGACTCCTCTCCTGTACCTCAGACCCTGATGAAGCTCTCTGACTCCTCAGACCCTGTTGAAGCTCTCTGACTCCTCTCCTGTACCTCAGACCCTGATGAAGCTCTCTGACTCCTCTCCTGTACCTCAGACCCTGATGAAGCTCTCTGACTCCTCTCCTGTACCTCAGACCCTGATGAAGCTCTCTGACTCCTCTCCTGTACTTCAGACCCGATGAATCTCTCTGACTCCTCTCCTGTACCTCAGACCCTGATGAAGCTCTCTGACTCCTCTCCTGTACCTCAGACCCCGATGAAGCTCTCTGACTCCTCCCTGTACCTCAGACCCTGATGAAGCTCTCTGACTCCTCTCCTGTACCTAAGACCCCGATGAAGCTCTCTGACTCCTCTCCTGTACCTCAGACCCTGATGAAGCTCTCTGACTCCTCTCCTGTACCTCAGACCCTGATGAAGCTCTCTGACTCCTCTCCTGTACCTCAGACCCTGATGAAGCTCTATGACTCCTCTCCTGTACCTCAGACCCTGATGAAGCTCTCTGACCCCTCTCCTGTACCTCAGACCCTGTTGAAGCTCGCTGACTCCTCTCCTGTACCTCAGACCCCGATGAAGCTCTCTGACTCCTCTCCTGTACCGTAGACCCTGATGAAGCTCTCTGACTCCTCTCCTGTACCTCAGACCCTGATGAAGCTCTCTGACTCCTCTCCTGTACCTCAGACCCTGATGAAGCTCTCTGACTCCTCTCCTGTACTTCAGACCCCGATGAATCTCTCTGACTCCTCTCCTGTACCTCAGACCCTGATGAAGCTCTCTGACTCCTCAGACCCTGTTGAAGCTCTCTGACTCCTCTCCTGTACCTCAGACCCTGATGAAGCTCTCTGACTCCTCTCCTGTACCTCCTTCCCTGATGAAGCTCTATGACTCCTCTCCTGTACCTTAGACCCCGATGAAGCTCTCTGACTCCTCTCCTGTACCTCAGACCCCGATGAAGCTCTCTGACTCCTCTCCTGTACCTTAGACCCTGATGAAGCTCTTTGACTCCTCTCCTGTACCTCAGACCCTGATGAAGCTCTCTGACTCCTCTCCTGTACCTCAGACCCTGATGAAGCTCTCTGACTCCTCTGCTCTCCTGTTACCTCAGACCCTGATGAAGCTCTCTGACTCCTCTCCTGTACCTCAGACCCTGATGAAGCTCTCTGACTCCTCAGACCCTCATGAAGCTCTCTGACTCCTCTCCTGTACCTCAGACCCTGATGAAGCTCTCTGACTCCTCTCCTGTACCTCAGACCCTGATGAAGCTCTCTGACTCCTCTCCTGTACCTCAGACCCTGATGAAGCTCTATGACTCCTCTCCTGTACCTCAGACCCTGATGAAGCTCTCTGACCCCTCTCCTGTACCTCAGACCCTGTTGAAGCTCGCTGACTCCTCTCCTGTTACCTCAGACCCTGATGAAGCTCTCTGACTCCTCTCCTGTACCTCAGACCCTGATGAAGCTCTCTGACTCCTCTCCTGTACCTCAGACCCTGATGAAGCTCTCTGACTCCTCAGACCCTGTTGAAGCTCTCTGACTCCTCTCCTGTACCTCAGACCCTGATGAAGCTCTCTGACTCCTCTCCTGTACCTCAGACCCTGATGAAGCTCTCTGACTCCTCTCCTGTACCTCAGACCCTGATGAAGCTCTCTGACTCCTCTCCTGTACCTCAGACCCTGATGAAGCTCTCTGACTCCTCTCCTCTCCTGTACCTCAGACCCTGATGAAACTCTCTGACTCCTCTCCTGTACCTCAGACCTTGTTGAAGCTCTCTGACTCCTCTCCTGTTACCTCAGACCCTGATGAAGCTCTCTGACTCCTCTCCTGTACCTCAGACCCTGTTGAAGCTCTCTGACTCCTCTCCTGTACCTCAGACCCTGATGAAGCTCTCTGACTCCTCTCCTGTACCTCAGACCCTGATGAAGCTCTCTGACTCCTCTCCTGTACCTCAGACCCTGATGAAGCTCTCTGACTCCTCTCCTGTACCTCAGACCCTGATGAAGCTCTATGACTCCTCTCCTGTACCTCAGACCCTGATGAAGCTCTCTGACTCCTCTCCTGTACCTCAGACCCTGATGAAGCTCTCTGACTCCTCTCCTGTACCTCAGACCCTGATGAAGCTCTCTGACTCCTCTCCTGTACCTCAGACCCTGATGAAGCTCTCTGACTCCTCTCCTGTACCTCAGACCCTGATGAAGCTCTCTGACTCCTCTCCTGTACCTCCTTCCCTGATGAAGCTCTCTGACTCCTCTCCTGTACCTCAGACCCTGATGAAGCTCTCTGACTCCTCTCCTGTACCTCAGACCCTGTTGAAGCTCTTTGACACCTCTCCTGTTACCTCAGACCCTGTTGAAGCTCTCTGACTCCTCTCCTGTACCTCAGACCCTGATGAAGCTCTCTGACTCCTCTCCTGTACCTCAGACCCTGATGAAGCTCTCTGACTCCTCTCCTGTACCTCAGACCCCGATGAAGCTCTCTGACTCCTCTCCTGTACCTCAGACCCTGATGAAGCTCTCTGACTCCTCTCCTGTACCTCAGACCCTGATGAAGCTCTCTGACTCCTCAGACCCTGTTGAAGCTCTCTGACTCCTCTCCTGTACCTCAGACCCTGTTGAAGCTCTTTGACTCCTCTCCTGTTACCTCAGACCCTGATGAAGCTCTCTGACTCCTCTCCTGTACCTCAGACCCTGATGAAGCTCTTTGACTCCTCTCCTGTTACCTCAGACCCTGATGAAGCTCTCTGACTCCTCTCCTGTACCTCCTTCCCTGATGAAGCTCTCTGACTCCTCTCCTGTACCTCAGACCCCGATGAAGCTCTCTGACTCCTCTCCTGTACCTTAGACCCTGATGAAGCTCTTTGACTCCTCTCCTGTACCTCAGACCCTGATGAAGCTCTCTGACTCCTCTCCTGTACCTCAGACCCTGATGAAGCTCTCTGACTCCTCTCCTGTACCTCAGACCCTGATGAAGCTCTCTGACTCCTCTGCTCTCCTGTTACCTCAGACCCTGATGAAGCTCTCTGACTCCTCTCCTGTACCTCAGACCCTGATGAAGCTCTCTGACTCCTCAGACCCTCATGAAGCTCTCTGACTACTCTCCTGTACCTCAGACCCTGATGAAGCTCTCTGACTCCTCTCCTGACCCTCATGAAGCTCTCTGACTCCTCTCCTGTACCTCCTTCCCTGATGAAGCTCTCTGACTCCTCTCCTGTACCTCAGACCCTGATGAAGCTCTCTGACTCCTCTCCTGTACCTCAGACCCTGATGAAGCTCTCTGACTCCTCTCCTGTACCTCAGACCCTGTTGAAGCTCTCTGACTCCTCTCCTGTACCTCAGACCCTGATGAAGCTCTCTGACTCCTCTCCTGTACCTCAGACCCTGATGAAGCTCTCTGACTCCTCTCCTGTACCTCAGACCCTGATGAAGCTCTCTGACTCCTCTCCTGTACCTCAGACCCTGTTGAAGCTCTTTGACACCTCTCCTGTTACCTCAGACCCTGATGAAGCTCTCTGACTCCTCTCCTGTACCTCAGACCCTGATGAAGCTCTCTGACTCCTCTCCTGTACCTCAGACCCCGATGAAGCTCTCTGACTCCTCTCCTGTACCTCAGACCCTGATGAAGCTCTCTGACTCCTCAGACCCTGTTGAAGCTCTCTGATTCCTCTCCTGTACCTCAGACCCTGTTGAAGCTCTTTGACTCCTCTCCTGTTACCTCAGACCCTGATGAAGCTCTCTGACTCCTCTCCTGTACCTCAGACCCTGATGAAGCTCTCTGACTCCTCTCCTGTACCTTAGACCCTGATGAAGCTCTCTGACTCCTCTCCTGTACCTCAGACCCTGATGAAGCTCTCTGACTCCTCTCCTGTACCTCAGACCCTGATGAAGCTCTCTGACTCCTCTGCTCTCCTGTTACCTCAGACCCTGATGAAGCTCTCTGACTCCTCTCCTGTACCTCAGACCCTGATGAAGCTCTCTGACTCCTCAGACCCTCATGAAGCTCTCTGACTACTCTCCTGTACCTCAGACCCTGATGAAGCTCTCTGACTCCTCTCCTGTACCTCAGACCCTGATGAAGCTCTCTGACTCCTCTCCTGTACCTCAGACCCTGATGAAGCTCTCTGACTCCTCTCCTGTACCTCAGACCCTGATGAAGCTCTCTGACTCCTCTCCTCTCCTGTACCTCAGACCTTGTTGAAGCTCTCTGACTCCTCTCCTGTTACCTCAGACCCTGATGAAGCTCTCTGACTCCTCTCCTGTACCTCAGACCCCGATGAAGCTCTCTGACTCCTCTCCTGTACCTCAGACCCTGATGAAGCTCTCTGACTCCTCAGACCCTGTTGAAGCTCTCTGACTCCTCTCCTGTACCTCAGACCCTGATTAAGCTCTCTGACTCCTCTCCTGTACCTCAGACCCTGATGAAGCTCTCTGACTCCTCTCCTGTACCTCAGACCCTGATGAAGCTCTCTGCCTCCTCTCCTGTACCTCAGACCCTGATGAAGCTCTCTGACTCCTCTCCTGTTACCTCAGACCCTGATGAAGCTCTCTGACTCCTCTCCTGTACCTAAGACCCCGATGAAGCTCGCTGACTCCTCTCCTGTTACCTCAGACCCTGATGAAGCTCTCTGACTCCTCTCCTGTACCTCAGACCCTGTTGAAGATCTCTGACTCCTCTCCTGTACCTCAGACCCCGATGAAGCTCTCTGACTCCTCTCCTGTACCTTAGACCCTGATGAAGCTCTCTGACTCCTCTCCTGTACCTCAGACCCCGATGAAGCTCTCTGACTCCTCTCCTGTACCTTAGACCCCGATGAAGCTCTCTGACTCCTCTCCTGTACTTCAGACCGCGATGAATCTCTCTGACTCCTCTCCTGTACCTCAGACCCTGATGAAGCTCTCTGACTCCTCAGACCCTGTTGAAGCTCTCTGACTCCTCTTCTGTACCTCAGACCCTGATGAAGCTCTCTGACTCCTCTCCTGTACCTCAGACCCTGATGAAGCTCTCTGACTCCTCTCCTGTACCTCAGACCCTGATGAAGCTCTCTGACTCCTCTCCTGTACCTCAGACCCTGTTGAAGCTCTCTGACTCCTCTCCTGTACCTCAGACCCCGATGAAGCTCTCTGACTCCTCTCCTGTACCTTAGACCCCGATGAAGCTCTCTGACTCCTCTCCTGTACCTCATACCCTGATGAAGCTCTCTGACTCCTCAGACCCTGTTGAAGCTCTCTGACTCCTCTCCTGTACCTCAGACCCTGATGAAGCTCTCTGACTCCTCTCCTGTACCTCAGACCCTGATGAAGCTCTCTGACTCCTCTCCTGTACCTCAGACCCTGATGAAGCTCTCTGACTCCTCTCCTGTACCTCAGACCCTGATGAAGCTCTCTGACTCCTCTGCTCTCCTGTTACCTCAGACCCTGATGAAGCTCTCTGACTCCTCTCCTGTACCTAAGACCCAGATGAAGCTCTCTGACTCCTCTCCTGTACCTCAGACCCTGATGAAGCTCTCTGACTCCTCTCCTGTACCTCAGACCCTGTTGAAGCTCTCTGACTCCTCTCCTGTACCTCAGACCCCGATGAAGCTCTCTGACTCCTCTCCTGTACCTCAGACCCTGATGAAGCTCTCTGACTCCTCTCCTGTACCTCAGACCCTGATGAAGCTCTCTGACTCCTCTCCTGTACCTCAGACCCTGATGAAGCTCTATGACTCCTCTCCTGTACCTCAGACCCTGATGAAGCTCTCTGACCCCTCTCCTGTACCTCAGACCCTGTTGAAGCTCGCTGACTCCTCTCCTGTACCTCAGACCCCGATGAAGCTCTCTGACTCCTCTCCTGTACCGTAGACCCTGATGAAGCTCTCTGACTCCTCTCCTGTACCTCAGACCCTGATGAAGCTCTCTGACTCCTCTCCTGTACCTCAGACCCTGATGAAGCTCTCTGACTCCTCTCCTGTACTTCAGACTGCGATGAATCTCTCTGACTCCTCTCCTGTACCTCAGACCCTGATGAAGCTCTCTGACTCCTCTTCTGTACCTCAGACCCTGATGAAGCTCTCTGACTCCTCTGCTCTCCTGTTACCTCAGACCCTGATGAAGCTCTCTGACTCCTCTCCTGTACCTAAGACCCAGATGAAGCTCTCTGACTCCTCTCCTGTACCTCAGACCCTGATGAAGCTCTCTGACTCCTCTCCTGTACCTCAGACCCTGTTGAAGCTCTCTGACTCCTCTCCTGTACCTCAGACCCTGATGAAGCTCTCTGACTCCTCTCCTGTACCTCAGACCCTGATGAAGCTCTCTGACTCCTCTCCTGTACCTCAGACCCTGATGAAGCTCTCTGACTCCTCTCCTGTACCTCAGACCCTGATGAAGCTCTATGACTCCTCTCCTGTACCTCAGACCCTGATGAAGCTCTCTGACCCCTCTCCTGTACCTCAGACCCTGTTGAAGCTCGCTGACTCCTCTCCTGTACCTCAGACCCCGATGAAGCTCTCTGACTCCTCTCCTGTACCGTAGACCCTGATGAAGCTCTCTGACTCCTCTCCTGTACCTCAGACCCTGATGAAGCTCTCTGACTCCTCTCCTGTACCTCAGACCCTGATGAAGCTCTCTGACTCCTCTCCTGTACTTCAGACTGCGATGAATCTCTCTGACTCCTCTCCTGTACCTCAGACCCTGATGAAGCTCTCTGACTCCTCTTCTGTACCTCAGACCCTGATTAAGCTCTCTGACTCCTCTCCTGTACCCCAGACCCTGATGAAGCTCTCTGACTCCTCTCCTGTACCTCAGACCCTGATGAAGCTCTCTGACTCCTCTCCTGTACCTCAGACCCTGATGAAGCTCTCTGACTCCTCTCCTGTACCTCAGACCCTGATGAAGCTCTCTGACTCCTCTCCTGTACCTCAGACCCTGATGAAGCTCTCTGACTCCTCTCCTGTACCTCAGACCCCGATGAAGCTCTCTGACTCCTCTCCTGTACCTTAGACCCCGATGAAGCTCTCTGACTCCTCCCCTGTACCTCAGACCCTGATGAAGCTCTCTGACTCCTCAGACCCTGTTGAAGCTCTCTGACTCCTCTCCTGTACCTCAGACCCTGATGAAGCTCTCTGACTCCTCTCCTGTACCTCAGACCCTGATGAAGCTCTCTGACTCCTCTCCTGTACCTCAGACCCTGATGAAGCTCTCTGACTCCTCTCCTGTACCTCAGACCCTGATGAAGCTCTCTGACTCCTCAGACCCTGTTGAAGCTCTCTGACTCCTCTCCTGTACCTCAGACCCTGATGAAGCTCTCTGACTCCTCTCCTGTACCTCAGACCCTGATGAAGCTCTCTGACTCCTCTCCTGTACCTCAGACCCTGATGAAGCTCTCTGACTCCTCTCCTGTACCTCAGACCCTGATGAAGCTCTCTGACTCCTCTGCTCTCCTGTTACCTCAGAGCCTGATGAAGCTCTCTGACTCCTCTCCTGTACTTCAGACCGCGATGAAGCTCTCTGACTCCTCTCCTGTACCTCAGACCCTGTTGAAGCTCTCTGACTCCTCTTCTGTACCTCAGACCCTGATGAAGCTCTCTGACTCCTCTCCTGTACCTCAGACCCTGATGAAGCTCTCTGACTCCTCTCCTGTACCTCAGACCCTGATGAAGCTCTCTGACTCCTCTCCTGTACCTCAGACCCTGATGAAGCTCTCTGACTCCTCTCCTGTACTTCAGACCGCGATGAATCTCTCTGACTCCTCTCCTGTACCTAAGACCCTGATGAATCTCTCTGACTCCTCAGACCCTGTTGAAGCTCTCTGACTCCTCTCCTGTACCTCAGACCCTGATGAAGCTCTCTGACTCCTCTCCTGTACCTCAGACCCTGATGAAGCTCTCTGACTCCTCTCCTGTACCTCAGACCCTGATGAAGCTCTCTGACTCCTCTGCTCTCCTGTTACCTCAGACCCTGATGAAGCTCTCTGACTCCTCTCCTGTACCTAAGACCCCGATGAAGCTCTCTGACTCCTCTCCTGTACCTCAGACCCTGATGAAGCTCTCTGACTCCTCTCCTGTCCCTCAGACCCTGATGAAGCTATATGACTCCTCTCCTGTACCTCAGACCCTGATGAAGCTCTCTGACCCCTCTCCTGTACCTCAGACCCTGTTGAAGCTCTCTGACTCCTCTCCTGTACCTCAGACCCTGATGAAGCTCTCTGACTCCTCTGCTCTCCTGTTACCTCAGACCCTGATGAAGCTCTCTGACTCCTCTCCTGTACCTAAGACCCCGATGAAGCTCTCTGACTCCTCTCCTGTACCTCAGACCCTGATGAAGCTCTCTGACTCCTCTCCTGTACCTCAGACCCTGATGAAGCTCTCTGACTCCTCTCCTGTACCTCAGACCCTGATGAAGCTCTCTGACTCCTCTGCTCTCCTGTTACCTCAGACCCTGATGAAGCTCTCTGACTCCTCTCCTGTACCTAAGACCCAGATGAAGCTCTCTGACTCCTCTCCTGTACCTCAGACCCTGATGAAGCTCTCTGACTCCTCTCCTGTACCTCAGACCCTGTTGAAGCTCTCTGACTCCTCTCCTGTATCTCAGACCCCGATGAAGCTCTCTGACTCCTCTCCTGTACCGTAGACCCTGATGAAGCTCTCTGACTCCTCTCCTGTACCTCAGACCCTGATGAAGCTCTCTGACTCCTCTCCTGTACCTCAGACCCCGATGAAGCTCTCTGACTCCTCTCCTGTACCTCAGACCCTGATGAAGCTCTCTGACTCCTCTCCTGTACCTCAGACCCTGATGAAGCTCTCTGACTCCTCTCCTGTACCTCAGACCCTGATGAAGCTCTCTGACTCCTCTCCTGTACCTCAGACCCTGATGAAGCTCTATGACTCCTCTCCTGTACCTCAGACCCTGATGAAGCTCTCTGACTCCTCAGACCCTGTTGAAGCTCTCTGACTCCTAAATCATTGAAGATGTCACAGCACACAGGACAGGAGAGATCCTTGTCATAGAGAGAAGGTTTAGACGTTACGTTCTCTCTGCCAGTAACACTCCCTCCTCAGCTCACAGGACAGGAGAGATCCTCGTCATAGAGAGAAGGTTTAGACGTTACGTTCTCTCTGCCAGTAACACTCCCTCCTCAGCACACAGGACAGGAGAGATCCTCGTCATAGAGAGAAGGTTTAGACGTTACGTTCTCTCTGCCAGTAACACTTCCTCCTCAGCACACAGGACAGGAGAGATCCTCGTCATAGAGAGAAGGTTTAGACGTTACGTTCTCTCTGCCAGTAACACTCCCTCCTCAGCACACAGGACAGGAGAGATCCTCGTCATAGAGAGAAGGTTTAGACGTTACGTTCTCTCTGCCAGTAACACTCCCTCCTCAGCACACAGGACAGGAGAGATCCTCGTCATAGAGAGAAGGTTTAGACGTTACGTTCTCTCTGCCAGTAACACTCCCTCCTCAGCACACAGGACAGGAGAGATCCTCGTCATAGAGAGAAGGTTTAGACGTTACGTTCTCTCTGCCAGTAACACTCCCTCCTCAGCACACAGGACAGGAGAGATCCTCGTCATAGAGAGAAGGTTTAGACGTTACGTTCTCTCTGCCAGTAACACTTCCTCCTCAGCACACAGGACAGGAGAGATCCTCGTCATAGAGAGAAGGTTTAGACGTTACGTTCTCTCTGCCAGTAACACTCCCTCCTCAGCACACAGGACAGGAGAGATCCTCGTCATAGAGAGAAGGTTTAGACGTTACGTTCTCTCTGCCAGTAACACTTCCTCCTCAGCACACAGGACAGGAGAGATCCTTGTCATAGAGAGAAGTTTAGACGTTACGTTCTCTCTGCCAGTAACACTCCCTCCTCAGCTCACAGGACAGGAGAGATCCTTGTCATAGAGAGAAGGTTTAGACGTTACGTTCTCTCTACCAGTAACACTTCCTCCTCAGCACACAGGACAGGAGAGATCCTCGTCATAGAGAGAAGGTTTAGACGTTACGTTCTCTCTACCAGTAACACTCCCTCCTCAGCACACAGGACAGGAGAGATCCTCGTCATAGAGAGAAGGTTTAGACGTTACGTTCTCTCTGCCAGTAACACTCCCTCCTCAGCACACAGGACAGGAGAGATCCTCGTCATAGAGAGAAGGTTTAGACGTTACGTTCTCTCTGCCAGTAACACTCCCTCCTCAGCACACAGGACAGGAGAGATCCTCGTCATAGAGAGAAGGTTTAGACGTTACGTTCTCTCTGCCAGTAACACTCCCTCCTCAGCACACAGGACAGGAGAGATCCTCGTCATAGAGAGAAGGTTTAGACGTTACGTTCTCTCTGCCAGTAACACTTCCTCCTCAGCACACAGGACAGGAGAGATCCTCGTCATAGAGAGAAGGTTTAGACGTTACGTTCTCTCTGCCAGTAACACTCCCTCCTCAGCACACAGGACAGGAGAGATCCTCGTCATAGAGAGAAGGTTTAGACGTTACGTTCTCTCTGCCAGTAACACTCCCTCCTCAGCACACAGGACAGGAGAGATCCTCGTTATAGAGAGAAGGTTTAGACGTTACGTTCCCTCTACCAGTAACACTTCCTCCTCAGCACACAGGACAGGAGAGATCCTCGTCATAGAGAGAAGGTTTAGACGTTACGTTCTCTCTCCCAGTAACACTCTCTCCTCAGCACACAGGACAGGAGAGATCCTCGTCATAGAGAGAAGGTTTAGACGTTACGTTCTCTCTGCCAGTAACACTCCCTCCTCAGCACACAGGACAGGAGAGATCCTCGTTATAGAGAGAAGGTTTAGTACGTTAGACGTTCCCTCTACCAGTAACACTTCCTCCTCAGCACACAGGACAGGAGAGATCCTCGTCATAGAGAGAAGGTTTAGACGTTACGTTCTCTCTCCCAGTAACACTCTCTCCTCAGCACACAGGACAGGAGAGATCCTCGTCATAGAGAGAAGGTTTAGACGTTACGTTCTCTCTGCCAGTAACACTCCCTCCTCAGCACACAGGACAGGAGAGATCCTCGTCATAGAGAGAAGGTTTAGACGTTACGTTCTCTCTGCCAGTAACACTCCCTCCTCAGCACACAGGACAGGAGAGATCCTCGTCATAGAGAGAAGGTTTAGACGTTACGTTCTCTCTGCCAGTAACACTCCCTCCTCAGCACAGGACAGGAGAGATCCTCGTCATAGAGAGAAGGTTTAGACGTTACGTTCTCTCTGCCAGTAACACTCCCTCCTCAGCACACAGGACAGGAGAGATCCTCGTCATAGAGAGAAGGTTTAGACGTTACGTTCTCTCTGCCAGTAACACTCCCTCCTCAGCACACAGGACAGGAGAGATCCTCGTCATAGAGAGAAGGTTTAGACGTTACGTTCTCTCTGCCAGTAACACTCCCTCCTCAGCACACAGGACAGGAGAGATCCTCGTCATAGAGAGAAGGTTTAGACGTTACGTTCTCTCTGCCAGTAACACTCCTCCTCAGCACACAGGACAGGAGAGATCCTCGTCATAGAGAGAAGGTTTAGACGTTACGTTCTCTCTGCCAGTAACACTTCCTCCTCAGCACACAGGACAGGAGAGATCCTCGTCATAGAGAGAAGGTTTAGACGTTACGTTCTCTCTGCCAGTAACACTCCCTCCTCAGCACACAGGACAGGAGAGATCCTCGTCATAGAGAGAAGGTTTAGACGTTACGTTCTCTCTGCCAGTAACACTTCCTCCTCAGCACACAGGACAGGAGAGATCCTTGTCATAGAGAGAAGGTTTAGACGTTACGTTCTCTCTACCAGTAACACTCCCTCCTCAGCTCACAGGACAGGAGAGATCCTTGTCATAGAGAGAAGGTTTAGACGTTACGTTCTCTCTACCAGTAACACTTCCTCCTCAGCACACAGGACAGGAGAGATCCTCGTCATAGAGAGAAGGTTTAGACGTTACGTTCTCTCTGCCAGTAACACTCCCTCCTCAGCACACAGGACAGGAGAGATCCTCGTCATAGAGAGAAGGTTTAGACGTTACGTTCTCTCTGCCAGTAACACTCCCTCCTCAGCACACAGGACAGGAGAGATCCTCGTTATAGAGAGAAGGTTTAGACGTTACGTTCTCTCTACCAGTAACACTTCCTCCTCAGCACACAGGACAGGAGAGATCCTCGTTATAGAGAGAAGGTTTAGACGTTACGTTCTCTCTGCCAGTAACACTTCCTCCTCAGCACACAGGACAGGAGAGATCCTCGTCATAGAGAGAAGGTTTAGACGTTACGTTCTCTCTGCCAGTAACACTCCCTCCTCAGCACACAGGACAGGAGAGATCCTCGTCATAGAGAGAAGGTTTAGACGTTACGTTCTCTCTGCCAGTAACACTCCCTCCTCAGCACACAGGACAGGAGAGATCCTCGTCATAGAGAGAAGGTTTAGACGTTTCTCTCTGCGTTCTCTCTGCCAGTAACACTCCCTCCTCAGCACACAGGACAGGAGAGATCCTCGTCATAGAGAGAAGGTTTAGACGTTACGTTCTCTCTACCAGTAACACTCCCTCCTCAGCACACAGGACAGGAGAGATCCTCGTCATAGAGAGAAGGTTTAGACGTTACGTTCTCTCTACCAGTAACACTCCCTCCTCAGCACACAGGACAGGAGAGATCCTCGTCATAGAGAGAAGGTTTAGACGTTACGTTCTCTCTACCAGTAACACTCCCTCCTCAGCACACAGGACAGGAGAGATCCTCGTCATAGAGAGAAGGTTTAGACGTTACGTTCTCTCTACCAGTAACACTCCCTCCTCTTATCTGGAACGGCTTCTGAGATGAACATCCACTGTTGAAAACTCACTCTTCAGTAGGCGTTGTAGTGTCTTTCTCCTCAGGCATATACCATATACTCCCATATACCCATAACTCTCTGCTACAGCTAACCTCAAGAGTGTTACAGTGAGGGACTTTCCCCCTTCTCACCGTTCTACTCTACGCAGAAAAGCTGAATCTAATATGAGGTGTGCTGGGGGTTATAAAACAGAGGTTGAGTAAATAGCATTTGCCTACTGTATATAACTACAATACAACTATGTAGAATTAAAGCAACTTACTTTATCCTGGTCCCAGATCTGTGCTTGCTGTGCCAATGACCATAGGAAAGACAGTTTTTATCTATTTATTTTTTTATATAATTTTTTAAATTTAACTTGTCAAGACAACACAAATAGATCTGGGACCAGGCTACGTGGCTTTTAAAACTAGTTATATTGTTATACTGTACCAGGCTAACTTAAATGACCATTTCACCTGAAAATAACCTCATAAGGTATATCTTCCTCATCAGAGTGCAGAGGGAAGCAACTCCATTAGACATAGAGTAGAGGGAAGCAGCTCCATCAGACTGAGAGTAGAGGGAAGCAGCTCCATTAGACAGAGAGCAGAGGGAAGCAGCTCCATCAGACAGAGAGCAGAGGGAAGCAGCCCCATTAGACAGAGAGCAGAGGGAAGCAGCTCCATCAGAGAAGCAGCTCCATCAGACAGAGAGCAGAGGGAAGCAGCTCCATTAGACAGAGAGCAGAGGGAAGCAGCTCCATCAGACAGAGAGCAGAGGGAAGCAGCCCCATTAGACAGAGTGTAGAGGGAAGCAGCTCCATTAGAGGAAGCAGCTCCATCAGAGAAGCAGCTCCATCAGACAGAGGAGTAGAGGGAAGCAGCTCCATTAGACAGAGAGTAGAGGGAAGCAGCTCCATTAGACAGAGAGCAGAGGGAAGCAGCTCCATCAGACAGAGAGTAGAGGGAAGCAGCTCCATTAGACAGAGAGTAGAGGGAAGCAGCTCCATTAGACAGAGTGTAGAGGGAAGCAGCTCCATCAGACAGAGTGTAGAGGGAAGCAGCTCCATCAGGGAAGCAGCTCCATCAGACAGAGTGTAGAGGGAAGCAGCTCCATCAGACAGAGTGTAGAGGGAAGCAGCTCCATCAGGGAAGCAGCTCCATTAGACAGATAGCAGAGGGAAGCAGCTCCATCAGGGAAGCAGCTCCATTAGACAGAGAGCAGAGGGAAGCAGCTCCTTCAGGGAAGAGGCTCCATCAGACAGAGTGTAGAGGGAAGCAGCTCCATCAGGGAAGAGGCTCCATCAGACAGAGTGTAGAGGGAAGCAGCTCCATCAGGGAAGCAGCTCCATTAGACAGAGAGCAGAGGGAAGCAGCTCCATCAGACAGAGAGCAGAGGGAAGCAGCTCCAT
>NC_068438.1:49614048-49684048 GCF_023373465.1 Oncorhynchus keta
CAAGCCTGTGCATGCTGGAATCAGTGGAGAAGGTAGTACTATTGCTAACTGCATTGGCATTACTGTACCATAAGTAATGCTTTATGTTAGCATGTTAGCATTACTGTAACTCAAGCAATGCTTTATTTGTAAGTCGCTCTGGATAAGAGCGTCTGCTAAATGACTTAAATGTAAATGTATGTTAGCATTACTGTACCACAAGCAATACTTTGTTAGCATTTAGCATTACTGTACCACAAGTAATACTTTATGTTAGCATTACTGTACCACAAGTAATACTTTGTTAGCATTTAGCATTACTGTACCACAAGCAATGCTTTATGTTAGCATGTTAGCATTACCGTACCACAAGTAATACTTTATGTTAGCATTACCGTACCACAAGTAATACTTTATGTTAGCATGTTAGCATTACCGTACCACAAGTAATACTTTGTTAGCATTTAGCATTACTGTACCACAAGTAATGCTTTATGTTAGCATTACTGTACCACAAGTAATACTTTATGTTAGCATTACCATATCCCTGTACCACGGTTTCTTTTCAAGTGTTGTAGGTGTCATACCAAGGCTTGGCAAACTAGTGGTGGGTGGATGGACTCAAAATATGAACGATATATACTGTGGAAATGGCCCCCCCCCTCCCCAAAAAATGGTTTTCAGGTTTTCCTGCTTTATTAGTCTCTGATTCCTGAAATCTTCCAACCTGGGAACTTTGGGGGAAAGTTAGTGGAATTCTGCAACCCTCATCCTGAGGTACATCATATTAGTTGAACCTATAATCAGCAAGGCCCCGACTCGGTCATAGTGGTAAACAACATGCTGCGTTACAGATTACAGATGGTGTTAATATGATCATCTGCTAACTATTGTTAAAGGTGGAAAAAACATAGGAATTCACAAAAGTTGTGAAAGATGGGGAAGGGGGAGGGAAAGGGGGTGGGAGGGAAAGGGGAGGGAAAGGGGGTGGGAGGGAAAGGGGGGGAGGGAAAGGGGGTGGGAGGGAAAGGGGGAGGGAAAGGAGGTGGGAGGGAAAGGGGCAGGGAAAGGGGTGGGAGGGAAAGGGGTGGGAAAGGGGGTGGGAGGGAAAGGGGGAGGGGAAGGGGTGGGGGGGGAAAGGGGGGGGGGAAAGGGGCGGGGGGGAAAAGGGGCGGGAGGGAAAGGGGAGGGAGGGAAAGGGGTGGGAGGGAAAGGGGGTGGGAAAGGGGGCGGGAAAGGGGGGGGAGGGAAAGGGGGTGGGAGGGAAAGGGGGGCGGGGGGAAAGGGGGCGGGAAAGGGGGCGGGAGGGAAAGGGGCGGGGGAAGGAAAGGGGGTGGGGGAAAAGGGGCGGGGGGGAAAGGGGGCGGGGGGGATAGGGGGCGGGAAAGGGGACGGGAGGGAAAGGGGGCGGGAGGGAAAGGGGGCGGGAAAGGGGGGGGAGGGAAAGGGGTGGGAGGGAAAGGGGGTGGGGGGAAAGGGGTGGGAGCGAAAGGGGGCGGGAGGGAAAGGGGGCGGGGGGGGGCATTAGTGGCGTATGGTTGGTTGACACTGAAAAAAAAAAAACGGACAGTGATTGGTTGATAACACTTGAGGTTGGTGCCAGCTGGGCGTCTGTTTCTGCTGGTAGCGAGCGTCAGTAGTAGCAGAGCTCTAATAACAGGACTCGGTGTCGTCATTACCCAGGATCAGAGCTGTCCTGCAGGGGATGTACACCTGGTGGACAGAGACACAGGAGAGGTAAAGGGGAAGGGGGTGGAGAGGGAAGAAGACAGAGGAGACATGTTCATAAGAAAGTCAACTGCAGGTTAAATATTCCTAAATCATCATGAGATGGCCCTCTAGGGTGCTTCTCAAATGGTACCCTATTCCCTACATACTGCACAGGGCTCTGGTTAACAGTAGTACACTACCCATAAGGCTCTGGTCAACAGTAGTACTCTACTCATAGGGCTCTGGTCAACAGTAGTACACTACTTATAGGGCTCTGGTCAACAGTAGTACTATACCCACAGGGCTCTGGTCAACAGTAGTACTCTACCCACAGGGCTCTGGTCAACAGTAGTACACTACCCATAGGGCTCTGGTCAACAGTAGTACTCTACTTATAGGGCTCTGGTCAACAGTAGTACACTACTTATAGGGCTCTGGTCAACAGTAGTACACTACCCATAGGGCTCTGGTCAACAGTAGTACTCTACCCACAGGGCTCTGGTCAACAGTAGTACTCTACCCACAGGGCTCTGGTCAACAGTAGTACTCTATAGGGCCTGGTCAACAGTAGGGGCTCTGGTCAACAGTAGTACACTACCCATAGGGCTCTGGTCAACAGTAGTACTCTACCCACAGGGCTCTGGTCAACAGTAGTACACTACCCATAGGGCTCTGGTCAACAGTAGTACTCTACTCTATAGGGCTCTGGTCAACAGTAGTACACTACCCATAGGGCTCTGGTCAACAGTAGTGCATAGGGCTCTGGTCAACACTACCCAGTCACACTGAACCCATCATACTGAACCGGCTCTGGTCAACAGTATACTACACCAACAGCAGCAGTCATACTGAACCAGCCAACAGGCAGTCATACTGGTCAACAGCAGTAGTCACACTGAACCAGCAGTCAACAGTAGGCCCATAGGGCTCTGGTCAACAGGTCAACAGTAGTACTCTACCTATAGGGCTCTGGTCAACAGTAGTACACTACCCATAGGGCTCTGGTCAACAGTAGTACTCTACCCATAGGGCTCTGGTCAACAGTAGTACACTACCCATAGGGCTCTGGTCAACAGTAGTGCACTACTTATAGGGCTCTAGTCGTACACTACCCAGTCACACTGAACCGGCCAACAACAGCAGTCATACTGAACCGGCCAACAACAGCAGTCATACTGAACCGGCCAACAGCAGCAGTCACACTGAACCGGCCAACAGCAGTCATACTGAACCAGCCAACAGCAGCAGTCATACTGAACCGCCAACAGCAGCAGTCACACTGAACCGGCCAACAGCAGTCATACTGAACCAGCCAACAACAGCAGTCATACTGAACCAGCCAACAGCAGCAGTCATACTGAACCAGCCAACAGCAGCAGTCATACTGAACCGACCAACAGCAGCAGTCATACTGAACCAGCCAACAGCAGCAGTCACACTGAACCGGCCAACAGCAGCAGTCATACTGAACCAGCCAACAGCAGCAGTCATACTGAACCAGCCAACAGCAGCAGTCATACTGAACCAGCCAACAGCAGCAGTCATACTGAACCGGCCAACAGCAGCAGTCACACTGAACCGACCAACAGCAGCAGTCACACTGAACCGGCCAACAACAGTCACACTGAACCGACCAACAGCAGCAGTCACACTGAACCGACCAACAACAGCAGTCACACTGAACCAGCCAACAGCAGCAGTCACACTGAACCGACCAACAGCAGCAGTCATACTGAACCGACCAACAACAGCAGTCACACTGAACCGACCAACAGCAGCAGTCACACTGAACCGACCAACAGCAGCAGTCACACTGAACCGACCAACAACAGCAGTCACACTGAACCAGCCAACAGCAGCAGTCACACTGAACCGACCAACAGCAGCAGTCATACTGAACCGACCAACAGCAGCAGTCATACTGAACCAGCCAACAACAGCAGTCACACTGAACCGGCCAACAGCAGCAGTCATACTGAACCAGCCAACAGCAGCAGTCATACTGAACCAGCCAACAACAGCAGTCATACTGAACCAGCCAACAACAGCAGTCACACTGAACCAGCCAACAACAGCAGTCATACTGAACCAGCCAACAGCAGCAGTCATACTGAACCGACCAACAACAGCAGTCACACTGAACCAGCCAACAGCAGCAGTCATACTGAACCAGCCAACAGCAGCAGTCATACTGAACCGACCAACAACAGCACTCACACTGAACCAGCCAACAGCAGCAGTCATACTGAACCAGCCAACAGCAGCAGTCATACTGAACCAGCCAACAACAGCAGTCATACTGAACCGACCAACAACAGCAGTCATACTGAACCAGCCAACAACAGCAGTCATACTGAACCGACCAACAACAGCAGTCATACTGAACCAGCCAACAGCAGCAGTCATACTGAACCGACCAACAACAGCAGTCACACTGAACCAGCCAACAGCAGCAGTCATACTGAACCTGCCAACAGCAGCAGTCATACTGAACCGACCAACAACAGCAGTCATACTGAACCAGCCAACAGCAGTCACACTGAACCGACCAACAGCAGCAGTCACACTGAACCAGCCAACAACAGTCACTAGTTCACTCTTCCTGATGGAAAACCTCAGGTCTAAGTGTTTTGTTGATCTTTGTGTTTGAATACATTTAAAGTAGGGATTTCCCTCCATGTTTTGGGCAGGTTTAATGACTCCTTGTTATGTGCTTTGTGAAATTACTACATAGTATTATATCTGAAAATAAATTGCATTACTGTAGTTGAAAGTTCTTGCCGGGAGTGAAAATGTTCCTCTTTAAATCAAGACAAAAATACATGTGAAGCATATTGACAACAGTGATTTGTTTCTAGATACTAAACACATTCAACATGAAACACTGATACTGAACATAGACACTATGAAACATTGAGGAATCTGTGGAGGAAACTGTCAACCGGGAGCCATAAACTGGGATTATGGCATCTATCGGTCTTTGGTGGATAGAGGGAGAATAAACATGGCTGCATGAGAATATCTACCCATTCTATTACCCTCTGAATATATATATCTACCCATTCTATTACCCTCTGAATATATATCTACCCATTCTATTACCCTCTGAATATATATCTACTCATTCTATTACCCTCTGAGAATATCTACCCTCTGAATATATATCTACTTCATTCTATATACCCATTCTATTACCCTCTGAATAATATATTCTATTACCCTCTGAGAATATCTATTCTATTACCCTCTGAATATATATCTACCCATTCTATTACCCTCTGAATATATATCTACCCATTCTATTACCCTCTGAATATATATCTACCCATTCTATTACCCTCTGAATATATATCTACTCATTCTATTACCCTCTGAATATATATCTACCCATTCTATTACCCTCTGAATATATATCTACCCATTCTATTACCCTCTGAATATATATCTACCCATTCTATTACCCTCTGAATATATATCTACTCATTCTATTACCCTCTGAATATATATCTACCCATTCTATTACCCTCTGAATATATATCTACCCATTCTATTACCCTCTGAATATATATCTACCCATTCTATTACCCTCTGAATATATATCTACTCATTCTATTACCCTCTGAATATATATAAATATATAAATATATATGTGTAGTGGGTGTGTAGTGGGTGTGTGGTGGGTGTGTAGTGGGTGTGTAGTGGGTGTGTGTGGGTGTGTAGTGGGTGTGTGGTGGGTGTGTGGTGGGTGTGTGGTGGGTGTGTAGTGGGTGTGTGGTGGGTGTGTAGTGGGTTGTGTGGTGGTGTGTGGGTGTGTGGTGGTTGTGTGTGGGTGGTGTGTGTAGTGGGTGTGTGTGTAGTGGGTGTGTAGTGGTTGTGTGGTGGGTGTGTGGTGGTTGTGTAGTGGGTGTGTGGTGGGTGTGTAGTGGGTGTGTAGTGGGGTGTGTAGTGGTTGTGTGGTGGGTGTGTAGTGGGTGTGTGAGTGGACCAACAATAAAGGTAAAGCTTTACCAGATGCAATTTCTAAACCACTCTCCAAAAGACATCCATTTACACAAAATCACAAGACAATCGTATTCAATTTGCACACATCGACAGAGAGACGAAAGTCTAATTCAATTTTCACAAAACCGAGGGTTCATGGAACTGCTGTAACTAAAACAGGCAGGCACACTTTAGCACTACAGTGCAGTGAATAACTCATACAACGTCACCGTCCCAAATGGCACCCTATTCCCTATATAGTGCCCTACTTGGGACCCTATTCCCTATATAGTGCACTACTTGGGACCCTATTCCCTATATAGTGCACTACTTGGGACCCTATTCCCTATATAGTGCACGACTTGGCACCCTACTCCCTATATAGTGCACTACTTGGCACCCTATTCCTTATCATAGTGTGCTGCTTTTCAACAGAACATTTTCTGGCCCTGGCCTAAAGTAGTGCATCACATAGGGAATAGGTTGCCATTTTGGGATGCACAAAATACCTTCAGAAGTATGTTCCCCAGACATAAACCATAGCATCCTCCTCCCAGAGCAGAAGTGACAGATTCAAACTGTGTGCAGAGCTGTAAAGCAATTCAGTCACCCACTGAACTCCCCGAGCTGTCTCTCCGCATCTCACTCACACACACACACGCACACTGTGCAGTGCTCTGCTCCCATGGTGTCAGCCCATCTGTCTGCATCATACTGTACCACACCCCCAGCCCATCCTTCTGCATCATACTGTACACACCCCCAGCCCATCCTTCTGCATCATACTGTACACACCCCCAGCCCATCCTTCTGCATCATACTGTACCACACCCCCAGCCCATCCTTCTGCATCATACTGTACACACCCCCAGCCCATCCTTCTGCATCATACTGTACACACCCCCAGCCCATCCTTCTGCATCATACTGTACCACACCCCCAGCCCATCCTTCTGCATCATACTGTACACACCCCCAGCCCATCCGCAGCGTCACACACATACCCCAACATCACACACACACCCCAGCATCCCAGCCCATCCTCAGCATCACACACACACCCCAGCATCCCAGCCCATCCTCAGCATCACACACACCCCAGCATCCCAGCCCATCCTCAGCATCACACACACACCCCAGCATCACACACACACCCCAGCATCCCAGCCCATCCTCAGCATCACACACACACCCCAGCATCCCAGCACATCCTCAGCATCACACACACACCCCAGCATCACACACACACCCCAGCATCCCAGCACATCCTCAGCATCACACACACACACACCCCAGCATCAATGTTTCACGCCCCGAGTAGTGCAGCGGTCTAAGGCACTGCACGTCAGTGCTCGAGGCGTCACTACAGACCCTGGTTCGATTCCAGGCTGTATCACATCCGGCCGTGATTGGGAGTCACATAAGGGCAGCGGCGTCCGGGTTTGGCCGGTTTAGGCCGTCGTTGTAAAATAAGAATTTGTTCTTAACCGTCTTGCCTAGTTAAATAAATAATAATAATAATAAAATTTTAAAAATGATAATTTAAAAAAAGTTAAATCGCGCACACCCCCAGCCCATCCTTCTGCATCAGTGGCGCTGAGTCTTACTGACTGGGGACTTTTTGCTTTGGCACCAGCTTGGCACCACGGAAGCAAGAGCACAACACACACAACCCCATGCTGCTGAAACACAAACACATTACTCTCATGTCTAATAAAATAGTTACAGGGGGAGTCTCCACAGCTCTACTTAGCACAGAGAGACATCCCAAATGGCACCCTAATCCCTATATTTAGTCCAATAGTTTTGACCAGGGCCCATAGGTAACTGCACTATATATAAAGGGGATTAGATTGTTATTTGGGATGCGGCTACAGAGGGGATCATAATGAATTACTGCACCTGTTTAGACAAAGACTACCACTGTGTCTAACCTGTGATCTGTCAACACACATGATATCAGACCAAAGACTACCACTGTGTCTAACCTGTGATCTGTCAACACACATGATATCAGACCAAAGACTACCACTGTGTCTAACCTGTGATCTGTCAACACACATGATATCAGACCAAAGACTACCACTGTGTCTAACCTGTGATCTGTCAACACACATGATATCAGACCAAAGACTACCACTGTGTCTAACCTGTAATCTGTCAACACATGATATCAGACCAAAGACTACCACTGTGTCTAGACTGTCAAAGACTACCACTGTGTCTAACCTGTGATCTGTCAACACATGATATCAGACCAAAGACTACCACTGTGTCTAACCTGTGATCTGTCAACACATATGATATCAGACCAAAGACTACCACTGTGTCTAACCTGGAATCTGTCAACACACATGATATAAGACCAAAGACTACCACTGTGTCTAACCTGTGATCTGTCAACACACATGATATCAGACCAAAGACTACCACTGTGTCTAACCTGTGATCTGTCAACACATATGATATCAAACCAAAGACTACCACTGTGTCTAACCTGGAATCTGTCAACACACATGATATCAGACCAAAGACTACCACTGTGTCTAACCTGGAATCTGTCAACACATGATATCAGACCAAAGACTACCACTGTGTCTAACCTGGAATCTGTCAACACATGATATCAGACCAAAGACTACCACTGTGTCTAACCTGGAATCTGTCAACACATGATATCAGACCAAAGACTACCACTGTGTCTAACCTGGAATCTGTCAACACATGATATCAGACCAAAGACTACCACTGTGTCTAACCTGGAATCTGTCAACACATGATATCAGACCAAAGACTACCACTGTGTCTAACCTGGAATCTGTCAACACATGATATCAGACCAAAGACTACCACTGTGTCTAACCTGGAATCTGTCAACACATGATATCAGACCAAAGACTACCACTGTGTCTAACCTGTGATCTGTCAACACATATGATATCAGACCAAAGACTACCACTGTGTCTAACCTGGAATCTGTCAACACATGATATCAGACCAAAGACTACCACTGTGTCTAACCTGGAATCTGTCAACACATGATATCAGACCAAAGACTACCACTGTGTCTAACCTGGAATCTGTCAACACATGATATCAGACCAAAGACTACCACTGTGTCTAACCTGGAATCTGTCAACACATGATATCAGACCAAAGACTACCACTGTGTCTAACCTGGAATCTGTCCACACATGATATCAGACCAAAGACTACCACTGTGTCTAACCTGGAATCTGTCAACACATGATATCAGACCAAAGACTACCACTGTGTCTAACCTGGAATCTGTCAACACATGATATCAGACCAAAGACTACCACTGTGTCTAACCTGGAATCTGTCCACACACATGATATCAGACCAAAGACTACCACTGTGTCTAACCTGGAATCTGTCAACACATGATATCAGACCAAAGAATCTGTCAACACATGATACTACCACTGTGTCTAACCTGGAATCTGTCCACACATGATATCAGACCAAAGACTACCACTGTGTCTAACCTGGAATCTGTCCACACACATGATATCAGACCAAAGACTACCACTGTGTCTAACCTGGAATCTGTCAACACATGATATCAGACCAAAGACTACCACTGTGTCTAACCTGGAATCTGTCCACACATGATATCAGACCAAAGACTACCACTGTGTCTAACCTGGAATCTGTCCACACACATGATATCAGACCAAAGACTACCACTGTGTCTAACCTGTGATCTGTCAACACACATGATATCAGACCAAAGACTACCACTGTGTCTAACCTGGAATCTGTCAACACATATTTTTATTTTTTATTTTATTTCACCTTTATTTAACCAGGTAGGCTAGTTGATCTGAACACCATGATATCAGACCAAAGACTACCACTGTGAGAAACCTTTGATCTTCAACCAGATATCAGACCAAAGATTACCACTGTGTCGAATCTTTGATTTAACTGTCAGAACATGATATCAGACCAAAGACTACCACTGTGTCTAACCTGGAATCTGTCAACACATGATAGGCAGACCAAAGACTACCACTGTGTCTAACCTGGAATCTGTCAACACATGATATCAACCAAAGACTACCACTGTGTTAACCTGGAACCTTGTCAACACATGATATCACACCAAAGACTACCACTGTTTAACCAGGTAATCTGTCCACACACATGATATCAGACCAAAGACTACCACTGTGTCTAACCTGGAATCTGTCAACACATGATATCACACCAAAGACTACCACTGTGTTAACCTGGATTCTGTCAACACAGGATATCACACCAAGACTACCACTGTGTCTAACCTGTGATCTGTCAGGCATATTTTTATTTTATTTTTTTATTTCACCTTTATTTAACCAGGTAGGCTAGTTGAGAACAAGTTCTCATTTGCAACTGCGACCTGGCCAAGATAAAGCATAGCAGTGTGAACAGACAACACAGAGTTACACATGGAGTAAACAATTAGCAAGTCAATAACACAGTAGAAAAAAATGGGCAGTCTATATACAATGTGTGCAAAAGGCATGAGGAGGTAGGCGAATAATACAATATTGCAGATTAACACTGGAGTGATAAATGATCAGATGGGCATGTACAGGTAGAGATATTGGTGTGCAAAAGAGCAGAAAAGTAAATAAATAAAAACAGTATAAAAACAGTATGGGAATGAGGTAGGTGAAAAAGGGTGAGCTATTTACCTATAGACTATGTACAGCTGCAGCGATCGGTTAGCTGCTCGGATAGCTGATGTTTGAAGTTGGAGAGGAGATAAAAGTCTCCAACTTCAGCGATTTTTGCAATTCGTTCCAGTCACAGGCAGCAGAGTACTGGAACGAAAGGCGGCCAAATGAGGTGTTGGCTTTAGGGATGATCAGTGAGATACACCTGCTGGAGCGCGTGCTACGGATGGGTGTTGCCATCGTGACCAGTGAACTGAGATAAGGCGGAGCTTTACCTAGCATGGACTTGTAGATGACCTGGAGCCAGTGGGTCTGGCGACGAATATGTAGTGAGGGCCAGCCGACTAGAGCATACAAGTCGCAGTGGTGGGTGGTATAACGTGCTTTAGTGACAAAACGGATGGCACTGTGGTAGACTGCATCCAGTTTGCTGAGTAGAGTGTTGGAAGCCATTTTGTAGATGACATCGCCGAAGTCGAGGATCAGTAGGATAGTCAGTTTTACTAGGGTAAGCTTGGCAGCGTGAGTGAAGGAGGCTTTGTTGCGGAATAGAAAGCCGACTCTGGATTTGATTTTTGATTGGAGATGTTTGATGTGAGTCTGGAAGGAGAGTTTGCAGTCTAGCCAGACACCTAGGTACTTATAGATGTCCACATATTCAAGGTTGGAACCATCCAGGGTGGTGATGCTAGTCGGGCATGCGGGTGCAGGCAGCGATCGGTTGAAAAGCATGCATTTGGTTTTACTCGCGTTTAAGAGCAGTTGGAGGCCACGGAAGGAGTGCTGTATGGCATTGAAGCTCGTTTGGAGGTTGGATAGCACAGTGTCCAATGACGGGCCGAAAGTATATAGAATGGTGTCGTCTGTGTAGAGGTGGATCAGGGAATCGCCCGCAGCAAGAGCAACATCATTGATATATACAGAGAAAAGAGTCGGCCCGAGAATTGAACCCTGTGGCACCCCCATAGAGACTGCCAGAGGACCGGACAGCATGCCCTCTGATTTGACACACTGAACTCTGTCTGCAAAGTAATTGGTGAACCAGGCAAGGCAGTCATCCGAAAAAAACCGAGGCTGTTGAGTCTGCCGATAAGAATTTGGTGATTGACAGAGTCGAAAGCCTTGGCGAGGTCGATGAAGACGGCTGCACAGTACTGTCTTTTATCGATGGCGGTTATGATATCATTTAGTACCTTGAGTGTGGCTGAGGTGCAACCGTGACCGGCTCGGAAACCAGATTGCACAGCGGAGAAGGTACGGTGGGATTCGAGATGGTCAGTGACCTGTTTGTTGACTTGGCTTTCGAAGACCTTAGATAGGCAGGGCAGGATGGATATAGGTCTATAGCAGTTTGGGTCCAGGGTGTCTCCCCCTTTGAAGAGGGGGATGACTGCGGCAGCTTTCCAATCCTTGGGGATCTCAGACGATATGAAAGAGAGGTTGAACAGGCTGGTAATAGGGGTTGCGACAATGGTGGCAGATAGTTTCAGAAATAGCGGGTCCAGATTGTCAAGCCCAGCTGATTTGTACGGGTCCAGGTTTTGCAGCTCTTTCAGAACATCTGCTATCTGGATCTGGGTAAAGGAGAACCTGGAGAGGCTTGGGTGAGGAACTACGGGGCGGAGCTGTTGGCCGAGGTTGGAGTAGCCAGGCGGAAGGCATGGCCAGCCGTTGAGAAGTGCTTATTGAAGTTTTCGATAATCATGGATTTATCGGTGGAGACCGTGTTTCCTAGCCTCAGTGCAGTGGGCAGCTGGGAGGAGGTGCTCTTGTTCTCCATGGACTTCACAGTGTCCCAGAACTTTTTGGAGTTGGAGCTACAGGATGCAAACTTCTGCCTGAAGAAGCTGGCCTTAGCTTTCCTGACTGACTGCGTGTATTGGTTCCTGACTTCCCTGAACAGTTGCATATCACGGGGGCTATTCGATGCTATTGCAGTCCGCCACAGGATGTTTTTGTGCTGGTCGAGGGCAGTCAGGTCTGGAGTGAACCAAGGGCTGTATCTGTTCTTGGTTCTGCATTTTTTGAACGGAGCATGCTTATCTAAAATGGTGAGGAAGTTACTTTTAAAGAATGACCAGGCATCCTCAACTGACTGGATGAGGTCAATGTCCTTCCAGGATACACGGGCCAGGTCGATTAGAAAGGCCTGCTCACAGAAGTGTTTTAGGGAGCGTTTGACAGTGATGAGGGGTGGTCGTTTGACTGCGGCTCCGTGGCGGATACAGGCGATGAGGCAGTGATCGCTGAGATCCTGGTTGAAGACAGCGGAGGTATATTTGGAGGGCCAGTTGGTCAGGATGACGTCTATGAGGGTGCCCTTGTTTACAGAGTTAGGGTTGTACCTGGTGGGTTCCTTGATGATTTGAGTGAGATTGAGGGCATCTAGCTTAGATTGTAGGACTGCCGGGGTGTTAAGCATATCCCAGTTTAGGTCACCTGATATCAGACCAAAGACTACCACTGTGTCTAACCTGGAATCTGTCCACACATGATATCACACCAAAGACTACCACTGTGTCTAACCTGGAATCTGTCAACACATGATATCAGACCAAAGACTACCACTGTGTCTAACCTGGAATCTGTCAACACATGATATCACACCAAAGACTACCACTGTGTCTAACCTGGAATCTGTCCACACATGATATCAGACCAAAGACTACCACTGTGTCTAACCTGGAATCTGTCAACACATGATATCAGACCAAAGACTACCACTGTGTCTAACCTGGAATCTGTCCACACATGATATCACACCAAAGACTACCACTGTGTCTAACCTGGAATCTGTCAACACATGATATCAGACCAAAGACTACCACTGTGTCTAACCTGGAATCTGTCAACACATGATATCAGACCAAAGACTACCACTGTGTCTAACCTGGAATCTGTCAACACATGATATCAGACCAAAGACTACCACTGTGTCTAACCTGGAATCTGTCAACACATGATATCAGACCAAAGACTACCACTGTGTCTAACCTGGAATCTGTCCACACATAATATCAGATCCAATGAACAACATTGGAGACATATTTAGAATCCATGTGAGAACAAAGAGAAACAGAGTGTCTGTTAGTGTTAGGTCTGTAATCAGGGTTAGATAATCCCACACCATTAGGTCTGTAATCAGGGTTAGGGTTAGATAATCCCACACCGTTAGGTCTGTAATCAGGGTTAGGGTTAGATAATCCCACACCGTTAGGTCTGTAATCAGGGTTTGATAATCCCACACCGTTAGGTCTGTAATCAGGGTTAGATAATCCCACACTGTTAGGTCTGTAATCAGAGTTAGATAATCCCACACTGTTAGGTCTGTAATCAGAGTTAGATAATCCCACACTGTTAGGTCTGTAATCAGAGTTAGATAATCCCACACTGTTAGGTCTGTAATCATGGATAGATAATCCCACACCGTTTGGTCTGTAATCAGGGTTATATAATCCCACACCGTTAGGTCTGTAATCAGGGTTATATAATCCCACACTGTTAGGTCTGTAATCAGGGTTAGGGTTAGATAATCCCACACCGTTAGGTCTGTAATCAGAGTTAGATATTCCCACACTGTTAGGTCTGTAATCAGGGTTAGATAATCCCACACCGTTAGGTCTGTACTAAGGGTTAGATAATCCCACACCGTTAGGTCTGTAATCAGGGTTAGATAATCCCACACCGTTAGGTCTGTAATCAGGGTTAGATAATCCCACACTGTTAGGTCTGTAATCAGGGTTAGGGTTAGATAATCCCACACCGTTAGGTCTGTACTAAGGGTTAGATAATCCCACACTGTTAGGTCTGTAATCAGAGTTAGATAATCCCACACCGTTAGGTCTGTAATCAGGGTTAGATAATCCCACACCGTTAGGTCTCTAATCAGGGTTAGATAATCCCACACCGTTAGGTCTGTAATCAGGGTTAGATAATCCCACACCCTTAAATCAAATCAAATTTGATTCGTCACATACACATGGTCAGCAGAGGTTAATGCGAGTGTAGCGAAATGCTTGTGCTTCTAGTTCCGACAATACAGTAATAACCAACGAGTAATTTTACCTAGCAATTCCAAAACTACTACTTTATACACAAAAGTGTAAAGGGATAAAGAATATGTACATAAAGATATATGAATGAGTGATGGTACAGAATGGCATAGGCAAGATGCAGTAGATGGTATTGAGTACAGTATATACATATGAGATGAGTAATGTAGGGTATATAAACATAAAGTGGCATAGTTTAAAGTGGCTAGTGATATATATATATCACTAGCCACTTTAAACTATGTTTAAACCATATATATATCACATCTATATCTATATATAGGCCGGTTGGACATACCACCAAATTCTTTAAAACGATGTTGGAGGCAGCTTATGGTAGAATGAACATTACATTATCTGACAAAAGCTCTGGTGGACATTCCTGCAGTTAGCATGCCAATTGCACGATCCCTCAAAACTTGAGACATTTGTGGCATTTAGAGTGACCTTTTATCCCCCCAGCACAAGGTGCACCTGTGTAATGATCGTGCTGTTTAATCAGCCACACCTGTCAGGTGGATGGATTATCTTGGCAAAGGAGAAATGTTCACTAACAGGGACGTAAACAAATTTGTGCACAAAATATGAGAGAAATAAGCTTTTTTTTGTGCGTATTTCAGCTCACTTCGTTTAATAATTTTGTATTTTTCCTTACGTACTTTACACCAAATTAAAACTGCATTGTTGGTTAAGGGCTTGTAAGTAAGCATTTCCCGGTAAGGTCTACTCCACCTGTTGTCTTCAGGATAGTTAACCTCTGTCAATGTTATTCTGTAATATATTTATATATATTATATATATATAATATAGTATATTGTAATCACGTATTCAAGCTAATCCCATCTAAGTGTATTTATGACACAGGGTAGTGTAAGTTACACAATGTACATAATCACAACTAAAGCTCTCCTCACAAACAGTGCAATGATATTACGTTTTTATGAAAATTGTATTAACATTAGGCTATAGGCCTACGACAATAGCTACTGTATACCAGAGGTTTATTAGGCTATAGGCCTACGACAATAGCTACTGTATACCAGAGGTTTATTAGGCTATAGGCCTACGACAATAGCTACTGTATACCAGAGGTTTATTAGGCTATAGGCCTACGACAATAACTACTGTATACCAGAGGTTTATTAGGCTATAGGCCTACGACAATAGCTACTGTATACCAGAGGTTTATTAGGCTATAGGCCTACGACAATAGCTACTGTATACCAGAGGTTTATTAGGCTATAGGCCTACGACAATAGCTACTGTATACCAGAGGTTTATTAGGCTATAGGCCTACGACAATAGCTACTGTATACCAGAGGTTTATTAGGCTATAGGCCTACGACAATAGCTACTGTATACCAGAGGTTTATTAGGCTATAGGCCTACGACAATAGCTACTGTATACCAGAGGTTTATTAGGCTATAGGCCTACGACAATAGCTACTGTATACCAGAGGTTTATTAGGCTATAGGCCTACGACAATAGCTACTGTATACCAGAGGTTTATTAGGCTATAGGCCTACGACAATAGCTACTGTATACCAGAGGTTTATTAGGCTATAGGCCTACGACAATAGCTACTGTATACCAGAGGTTTATTAGGCTATAGGCCTACGACAATAGCTACTGTATACCAGAGGTTTATTAGGCTATAGGCCTACGACAATAGCTACTGTATACCACGTAGTCAGAGGTTTATTAGGCTTTACAAGCAGATCCTTAGAACTATAATTTATCTTCTCCTTCAGCACCACAAGTTGGTTCAACTACTTTAGTTAACATCACTGCCTGATCCTGGAACTGCTCTATCAACACCACAAGTTGGTTCAACTTCTTTAATTAACATCACTGCCTGATCCTGGAACTGCCCTATCAACACCACAAGTTGGTTCAACATCTTTAATTAACATCACTGCCTGATCCTGGAACTGCCCTATCAACACCACAAGTTGGTTCAACTACTTTAATTAACATCACTGCCTGATCCTGGAACTGCTCTATCAACACCACAAGTTGGTTCAACTACTTTAATTAACATCACTGCCTGATCCTGGAACTGCTCTATCAACACCACAAGTTGGTTCAACTTCTTTAATTAACATCACTGCCTGATCCTGGAACTGCCCTATCAACACCACAAGTTGGTTCAACTACTTTAATTAACATCACTGCCTGATCCTGGAACTGCCCTATCAACACCACAAGTTGGTTCAACTTCTTTAATTAACATCACTGCCTGATCCTGGAACTGCTCTATCAACACCACAAGTTGGTTCAACTTCTTTAATTAACATCACTGCCTGATCCTGGAACTGCTCTATCAACACCACAAGTTGGTTCAACTTCTTTAATTAACATCACTGCCTGATCCTGGAACTGCCCTATCAACACCACAAGTTGGTTCAACTACTTTAATTAACATCACTGCCTGATCCTGGAACTGCCCTATCAACACCACAAGTTGGTTCAACTTCTTTAATTAACATCACTGCCTGATCCTGGAACTGCCCTATCAACACCACAAGTTGGTTCAACTTCTTTAATTAACATCACTGCCTGATCCTGGAACTGCCCTATCAACACCACAAGTTGGTTCAACTTCTTTAATTAACATCACTGCCTGATCCTGGAACTGCCCTATCAACACCACAAGTTGGTTCAACTTCTTTAATTAACATCACTGGCTGATCCTGGAACTGCCCTATCAACACCACAAGTTGGTTCAACTTCTTTAATTAACATCACTGCCTGATCCTGGAACTGCTCTATCAACACCACAAGTTGGTTCAACTACTTTAATTAACATCACTGCCTGATCCTGGAACTGCCCTATCAACACCACAAGTTGGTTCAACTACTTTAATTAACATCACTGCCTGATCCTGGAACTGCTCTATCAACACCACAAGTTGGTTCAACTTCTTTAATTAACATCACTGGCTGATCCTGGAACTGCCCTATCAACACCACAAGTTGGTTCAACTACTTTAATTAACATCACTGGCTGATCCTGGAACTGCCCTATCAACACCACAAGTTGGTTCAACTACTTTAATTAACATCACTGCCTGATCCTGGAACTGCCCTATCAACACCACAAGTTGGTTCAACTTCTTTAATTAACATCACTGCCTGATCCTGGAACTGCCCTATCAACACCACAAGTTGGTTCAACTACTTTAATTAACATCACTGCCTGATCCTGGAACTGCTCTATCAACACCACAATTGGTTCAACTTCTTTAATTAACATCACTGGCTGATCCTGGAACTGCCCTATCAACACCACAAGTTGGTTCAACTTCTTTAATTAACATCACTGCCTGATCCTGGAACTGCTCTATCAACACCACAAGTTGGTTCAACTTGCATTTAATTAACATCACTGCCTGATCCTGGAACTGCCCTATCAACACCACAAGTTGGTTCAACATCTTTAATTAACATCACTGCTTTCCTGGAACTGCTCTTCAACACCACAAGTTGGTTCAACTACTTTAATTAACATCACTGGCTGATCCTGGAACTGCCCTATCAACACCACAAGTTGGTTCAACTACTTTAATTAACATCACTGCCTGATCCTGGAACTGCCCTATCAACACCACAAGTTGGTTCAACTACTTTAATTAACATCACTGCCTGATCCTGGAACTGCCCTATCAACACCACAAGTTGGTTCAACTGGTTAACATCACTGCCTGATCCTGGAACTGCTCTATCAACACCACAAGTTGGTTCAACTTTTTAATTAACATCACTGAGATCCTGGAACTGCTCTATCAACACCACAAGTTGGTTCAACTTAATTAACATCACTGCCTGATCCTGGAACTGCCCTATCAACACTATTGGTTCAACTACTTTAATTAACATCACTGCCTGATCCTGGAACTGCCCTATCAACACCACAAGTTGGTTCAACTACTTTAATTAACATCACTGCCTGATCCTGGAACTGCTCTATCAACACCATTTTATTGGTTCAATTCTTTAATTAACATCACTGCCTGATCCTGGAACTGCCCTATCAACACCACAAGTTGGTTCAACTTCTTTCAATTAACATCACTGCCTGATCCTGGAACTGCCCTATCAACACCACAGGTGGTTCAACTTCTTTAATTAACATCACTGCCTGATCCTGGAACTGCCCTATCAACACCACAAGTTGGTTCAACATCTTTAATTAACATCACTGCCTGATCCTGGAACTGCCCTATCAACACCACAAAGGGACTCTCCAATCATTTAGGCCTATAAACAGTCAGACTCATCACTTAATATTATTATTATTAATATAATAAATGGAAGATAATCACTTCTCACAATCGGGGCTCGTTTAAGTAATGTTACATTAAAGAATCAATGTCTGGCAAGAGCGCATAATGATTCATTTGCATTTCAAATAACAGAACCGAATACCATAGAAGGGGCTTTAACACTACGGTTACACCAAAAACACCTCCTTTCTAATGAGCTTTTAGGATGGTTAGCTGATGCTGAATAACACCTCCTTTCTAATGAGCTTTTAGGATGGTTAGCTGATGCTGAATAACACCTCCTTTCTAATGAGCTTTTAGGATGGTTAGCTGATGCTGAATAAAGTCCCGTCATTTTTTTTTTTATCATGAGTTGAAACTCAACAGAGCCACTAGGCAAGATAATACTCATTCCAAGGTTTTTCTTTATTTGTACTATTTTCTACATTGTAGAATAATAGTGACGACATCAACACTATGAAATAACACATATGGAGTCATGTAGTAACCAATAAAGCGTTAAACACATAGGAATATATTTTATATTTGAGATTCTTCACAGTAGCCACCCTTTGCCTTGATGACAGTTGTGCACACTCTTGACATTCTCTCAACCAGCTTCATGAGGGAGTCACCTGGAATGCATTTCAATTAACAGGTGTGCCTTGTTAAAAGATCATTTGTGGAATTTCTTTCCTTCTTAATGCATTTGAGCCACTCAGTTGTGTTGTGATGAGGTAGTGGTGGAACACAGAAGATAGTCCTATTTGGTAAAAGACCAAGTCCATATTATGGCAAGAACATCTTAAATAAGGAAAGAGAAACGACAGTCCATCATTACTGTAAGACATGAAGGTCAGTCAATCCGGAAAATGTCAAGAACTTTGAAATTTCCTTCAGGTGCAGTCGCAAAAACCATCAAGCGCTGAGGAAACTGGCTCTCATGAGGACCGCCACAGGAAGACGTAGAGATACCTCTGCTGCAGAGGATACGTTCATTAGAGTTACCAGCCTCAGAAATTGCAGTCCAAATAAAATGCTTCACAGAGTTCAAGTAACAGACACATCTCAACATCAACTGTTCAGAGGAGACTGCGTGAATCAGGTCTTCATGGTCGAATTGCTGCAAAGAAACCACTTCTAAAGGAGACCAATAAGAAGAAGAGACTTGCTTTGGCCAAGAAACACGAGCAATGGACATTTGACCAGCGGAAATCTGTCCTTTGGTCTGATGAGTCCAAGATATTTTTTTCCAAACGCTGTGTTTTGTGATATGCAGAGTACTGTAGGTGAACGGATGATCTCTGCATGTGTAGTTCCCACCGTGAAGCAGGGTACCACACTGCTAATAATGAGGGTGATGGTGTTGACGTTGTGCGTGACGATGCAGTCGTGGTTGAACAGGGAGTACACAGGAGGGGGACTAAAGCACACACCCCGAGAGAGGTCCCGTGTTGAGGGTCAGCGTGGCCGATGCATCAGGAAGTTCAGGATTCAGTTGTTTGGGTGGTGAGCTTGACTATGGTGTCGTGGTCGAGGTGGGAGAGGGCAGTGTAGAGTGCAATTCAAATAGCATCGTCTGTGGATCTGTTGGAGGCAATTGAGTGGATCTAGGGTGTTGATGTGTCATGACCAGCCTTTCAAAGCACTTCATAATTTCAGATGTGAGCGCTACAGGGTGATAGTAATTGTGTCAGGTTACCTTGGGAACAGGGAAAGGTGGTCAGCTTCAAACATAATTGGATTACAGACTGGGATTATCAGTCCCAAATGGCCCCCTTTTCCCTCGAAGTGCACAATTTTTTGACCAAAGTACATCAAAAGTAGTGCACTATGTTGGGATGCAACCCTAAAGTAAACAAGATGAGTGAACACTTCTCAAAATCGCCTCCTGTTTTTCAGAAGATACTCCACATCAGAGAAAACAAAATGGGAGGCATATATGGAATTCTAGTCTACGCCTGCAGAATGAATCATACATAAAATGTGGAAAAGTTTAAGGCTGCATCCCTACTTAGTACACTACTTTTGACCAGAACCCTATGGGTTGTGGTTAAAAGTAGTGCACTATAAAGGGAATAGGTTGCCATGTTGGACGTAGTGTTACTAATTTAAATGCTGGTCATGTCTTTAGGAGATGTGTTCTACTCTGTAGCAGTTACAGTCTTTTCTTTCCTTTGATATGTTTTCTGCCGCCTCTAACTTTCACATGTTTTTCTGGGCTCTTCAAGACGAGCCTCTTGCCTTCAAGCTATTTAACGAAATCAGATCGATGCTCAGACAGACATATGGACAGATAAAGGTTTTATGAGGAGGTTCACAACAATCCAAGAACCTCCAGGCTCTCTACTGTGGATCGTCAAGGAGCCCAACATGAACTAGAGTGGGGTATGTGTCTCCTGTCAGTCCAACTAGACTACAGAGTGGGACATCTGTCTCCTGTCAGTCCAACTAGACTACAGAGTGGGACATCTGTCTCCTGTCAGTCCAACTAGAGTACAGAGTGGGGACGTCTGTCTCCTGTCAGTCCAACTAGACTACAGAGTGGGGACGTCTGTCTCCTGTCAGTCCAACTAGACTACAGAGGGGGACATCTGTCTCCTGTCAGTCCAACTAGACTACAGAGTGGGACATCTGTCTCCTGTCAGTCCAACTAGACTACAGAGTGGGACATCTGTCTCCTGTCAGTCCAACTAGACTACAGAGTGGGACATCTGTCTCCTGTCAGTCCAACTAGACAACAGAGGGGGACGTCTGTCTCCTGTCAGTCCAACTAGACTACAGAGGGGGACGTCTGTCTCCTGTCAGTCCAACTAGACTACAGAGTGGGACATCTGTCTCCTGTCAGTCCAACTAGACTACAGAGTGGGACATCTGTCTCCTGTCAGTCCAACTAGACAACAGAGGGGGACGTCTGTCTCCTGTCAGTCCAACTAGACTACAGAGTGGGACATCTGTCTCCTGTCAGTCCAACTAGACAACAGAGGGGGACGTCTGTCTCCTGTCAGTCCAACTAGACTACAGAGGGGGACGTCTGTCTCCTGTCAGTCCAACTAGACTACAGAGTGGGACATCTGTCTCCTGTCAGTCCAACTAGACAACAGAGGGGGACGTCTGTCTCCTGTCAGTCCAACTAGACTACAGAGTGGGACATCTGTCTCCTGTCAGTCCAACTAGACAACAGAGGGGGACGTCTGTCTCCTGTCAGTCCAACTAGACTACAGAGGGGGACGTCTGTCTCCTGTCAGTCCAACTAGACTACAGAGTGGGACATCTGTCTCCTGTCAGTCCAACTAGAGTACAGAGTGGGGACGTCTGTCTCCTGTCAGTCCAACTAGACTACAGAGTGGGGACGTCTGTCTCCTGTCAGTCCAACTAGACAACAGAGTGGGACATCTGTCTCCTGTCAGTCCAACTAGACAACAGAGTGGGACATCTGTCTCCTGTCAGTCCAACTAGACAACAGAGTGGGACATCTGTCTCCTGTCAGTCCAAGTAGACTACAGAGTGGGACATCTGTCTCCTGTCAGTCCAACTAGACTACAGAGTGGGACATCTGTCTACTGTCAATCCAACTAGACAACAGAGGGGGACGTCTGTCTCCTGTCAGTCCAACTAGACTACAGAGTGGGACGTCTGTCTCCTGTCAGTCCAACTAGAGTACAGAGGGGGACGTCTGTCTCCTGTCAGTCCAACTAGAGTACAGAGGGGGACGTCTGTCTCCTGTCAGTCCAACTAGACAACAGAGTGGGACGTCTGTCTCCTGTCAGTCCAACTAGACTACAGAGTGGGACATCTGTCTCCTGTCAGTCCAACTAGACTACAGAGTGGGACATCTGTCTCCTGTCAGTCCAACTAGACTACAGAGTGGGACGTCTGTCTCCTGTCAGTCCAACGAGACTACAGAGTGGGACATCTGTCTCCTGTCAGTCCAACTAGACTACAGAGTGGGACATCTGTCTCCTGTCAGTCCAACTAGACTACAGAGTGGGACATCTGTCTCCTGTCAGTCCAACTAGACTACAGAGTGGGACATCTGTCTCCTGTCAGTCCAACTAGACAACAGAGTGGGACGTCTGTCTCCTGTCAGTCCAACTAGACTACAGAGTGGGACATCTGTCTCCTGTCAGTCCAACTAGACAACAGAGTGGGACATCTGTCTCCTGTCAGTCCAACTAGACAACAGAGTGGGACATCTGTCTCCTGTCAGTCCAACTAGACAACAGAGTGGGACATCTGTCTCCTGTCAGTCCAACTAGACTACAGAGTGGGGACGTCTGTCTCCTGTCAGTCCAACTAGACTACAGAGGGGGACGTCTGTCTCCTGTCTGTCCAACTAGACTACAGAGGGGGACGTCTGTCTCCTGTCAGTCCAACTAGACTACAGAGTCGGACATCTGTCTCCTCTCAGTCCAATTAGACTACAGAGTGGGACATCTGTCTCCTGTCAGTCCAACTAGACTACAGAGTGAGAGATCTGTCTCCTCTCAGTCCAATTAGACTACAGAGTGGGGTATCTGTCCTCATGTGTCCCAAATGGCACCATACTCCCTTTAAAGTTCACTACTTTAGACCAGAGTCCTAAGTGTCTATAGAAGGACAAGGGTACCATTAGGAATGCATATAGAGTAGAGATAAACTCTGTGCGTCTCAATTGTATATATTGTCCATAGAATCATCTTGTACTCCCTCAGCATCTAACAGTAGCAACACGTCTCAGATCGTTGAATGATTGAAGACTAAAATAAGCATCAGATATCAGAAAAAAAGGTTGTGGCTTGTCAGCGGGCAGCAGTAACCTCGCCGTTCGAGAAACCGGCCGGTAACCGGAGGGTTGCCGATTAAAATCCTGTGAGGCAGCAGCTGGAGGGTTACCGGCTTCAATATCCCATATGCCACCTACCGCTGTTGTGCCCTTGAGAAAGGGGCGTTACCCCTCAACTATGCTGCTCCCAGCTCGTGACGTGTGTTGTGTGTTAGGCTGGGTACTACTGAGACAGCAAAACATTCTATGGAATTTCTATGGACCAAAAAAGCAAGGATTGTATTATATTGTCCATGTTTTTGGGGTTAAAAACACATGTTTCAGCATCTAAGTAAATAACACAAAAAAACCCACAATCGAAGTCCATTTTTCTCACGATAAAACGCACTACAGGATGAGTAACATGGGACCATCGCAATGTCAATACGGTCAGTAAAAATGTCCATGGAAAAACGGCTCGATACGGTCAGTAAAAATGTCCATGGAAAAACGGCTCAATACGGTCAGTAAAAATGTCCATGGAAAAACGGCTCGATACGGTCAGTAAAAATGTCCATGGAAAAACGGCTCAATACGGTCAGTAAAAATGTCCATGGAAAAACGGCTCAATACGGTCAGTAAAAATGTCCATGGAAAAACGGCTCAATACGGTCAGTAAAAATGTCCATGGAAAAACGGCTCAATACGGTCAGTAAAAATGTCCATGGAAAAACGGCTCAATACGGTCAGTAAAAATGTCCATGGAAAAACGGCTCGATACGGTCAGTAAAAATGTCCATGGAAAAACGGCTCGATACGGTCAGTAAAAATGTCCATGGAAAAACGGCTCGATACGGTCAGTAAAAATGTCCATGGAAAAACGGCTCAATACGGTCAGTAAAAATGTCCATGGAAAAACGGCTCAATACGGTCAGTAAAAATGTCCATGGAAAAACGGCTCAATACGGTCAGTAAAAATGTCCATGGAAAAACGGCTCAATACGGTCAGTAAAAATGTCCATGGAAAAACGGCTCAATACGGTCAGTAAAAATGTCCATGGAAAAACGGCTCAATACGGTCAGTAAAAATGTCCATGGAAAAACGGCTCAATACGGTCAGTAAAAATGTCCATGGAAAAACGGCTCGATACCAATCACAGTTTCCAGCACTAACGATGGGAGTTGTAACTTTTAATGACTGACGATAACAAGGTTTCAGAAGAGGGAAAAACAGAACTCAAGTCCAGTTGCCAGGTTACTGTACAGCTCACAGCAAACAGCACAGACATCACTGAACCCATGTTGGAGCGTTTCAGTCACGAGATCAAACTACCGAAGGCAGGAAAAAGACTAAACAATGACTGTAAAAATGAGAGAACTGGAACCTTTCCTGGACGAACACCAACTACTCCGTGTAGGAGGAAGACAGCAAACAGTCCAACTTCACATTCAGAGAGCAGCACCCATGGGTTCTGCCCGACAAGTACAGATACGGAGAAATACTGATACAGTACCACCATGAGAAGGTGATGCATTCTGGAGCCAGAGACACTCTAGTACAAATCAGAGAACGATACTGGATCTTGCGTGCTAGGCAGCTAGTCAAGAGCACAGTGATAAGATGTATAGGGTGCAAGAGATTCAAGGCAAGGGCCGGACAGCAGGTCACTGCACCTTTACCAAAAGACAGAATAACTGAATCCCCACCATTCCAAGTCCGAGGTGTGGATTTTGCTGGACCGCTCTATGTGAAAGAACATGATTCTGTGATTCATACGTTGCACTGTTCACTTGTGCTGTAACCAGTAGCAGTGCATTTGGAGATGATCTCAGATCAGTCAACAGAGACATTCCTTCCAGTTCTCTGCTGCCAGTGACTGGAACGAATTGCAAAAATCGCTGAAGTTGGAGACTTTTATTTCCCTCACCAACTTCAAACATCTGCTATCTGAGCAGCTAACCGATCACTGCAGCTGTACATAGTCCATCTGTAAATAGCCCACCCAATATACCTACCTCATCCCCATACTGTTTTTATTTAATTTACTTTTCTGCTCTTTTGCACACCAGTATCACTACCAATATCACTACTTGCACATCATCATCTGCTCATTTATCACGCCAGTGTTAATCTGCTAAATTGTATTATTAGCTCCTATTGCCTACCTCCTCATGCATTTTGCACACAATGTATATAGACTTTCTTTCTTCTACTGTGTCATTGACTTGTTAATTGTGTTATTGGCTTGTTTACTGTTTACTCCTCCATGTGTAACTCTGTGTTGGTGTCTGTGTCACACTGCTTTGCTTTATTCTTGGCCAGGTTGCAGTTGTAAATGAGAACTTGTTCTCAACTAGCCTACTTGGTTAAATAAAGGATAAATAAAAACATCCTGTAAGTTCTGAAAAGATTCATCTCAATGAGAGGATTATGCTAAAGGTTATCTAAACCAGACAATGCAGAAACGTTCAAGAGAGCTGATCAGGACTTGAAAGAGCTGTGGAAGGCAATCGAAGAGCCACAACTCTTGCCGTTCTTCTCAGAAAGGGGCATCACCTGGAGGTTCATTGCCGCGCGAGCAGCCTGGTTGGGGCGGATTCTGAGAAAGACTCATCGGGTCACTGAAAATATGCCTGAGAAAGGTTCTTGGGAAAGTTTCCATCAACTTTGAAGAGATGTGCACAGTCCTGACAGAGGTTGAAGCTATCCTAAATTCTAGGCCTCTGACTTTTGTGCACAATGAAGTAGATGAACTACAACCCCTGACCCCAGCACACTTCCTGGTGGGTAAAAGACTAACCTCTTTGGCACCCAAGCCATTTCCAGCTGACACTCGGCACCCAAAGCTAAACAAGGAGGAAATGACACGCAGATGGAAGTACAGGCAGAAACGTGTGACCAGCTTCTGGAACAGTTGGCGAAGAGACAGAGTCAGTGCACCGCTGTGACACACCACAGCCCACCCCACTGAGAGTGGGGTGACGTTGCACTCGTCGGAGAAGATAACACACCACAGCCCACTCCACTGAGAGTGGGGTGACGTTGCACTCGTCGGAGAAGATAACACACCACAGCCCACTCCACTGAGAGTGGGGTGACGTTGCACTCGTCGGAGAAGATAAAACACAACTGCCCACTCCACTGAGAGTGGGGTGACGTTGCACTCGTCGGAGAAGATAACACACCACAGCCCACTCCACTGAGAGTGGGGTGACGTTGCACTCATCGGAGAAGATAACACACCACAGCCCACTCCACTGAGAGTGGGGTGACGTTGCACTCATCGGAGAAGATAACACACCACAGCCCACTCCACTGAGAGTGGGGTGACGTTGCACTCGTTGGAGAAGATAACACACCACAGCCCACTCCACTGAGAGTGGGGTGACGTTGCACTCATCGGAGAAGATAACACACCACAGCCCACCCCACTGAGAGTGGGGTGACGTTGCACTCGTCGGAGAAGATAACACACCACAGCCCACTCCACTGAGAGTGGGGTGACGTTGCACTCGTTGGAGAAGATAACACACCACAGCCCACCCCACTGAGAGTGGGGTGACGTTGCACTCGTTGGAGAAGATAACACACCCAGGCAAACCTGGAAACTAGGAAAGATTGAGGAACTGTTTCCAAGTCGAGATGGCCTAGTTAGGTCATGTTCAGACCGCACTGCTTCAAGGACTGTATTCAGGAGACCTATTCAGTTGATATACTGCTTAGAGAAAATTGAATGGTTTACAGTTAATTTGTAATTGTATTAGAATTCATGTGATGGCGATTGAGAGAACTACATACATATTTCTGTTGTATTGGTTAGTACTGGATTACGCTATTGACTGCAAGTACCAGAATGCCTTTGTGGCAGAAAATAAGGAGAACAAGACAGTTGTGTACACTGGCAACTTTCTTTTATTGTTTTTGTAGAATCTAAAGTTGTTAAATGTAAAGTGAACAAGTATTATTACTAAAAGAAGCTTTCATTTCACAACCCGACTGCCTGAGTCATTATTTTGAAGACAGTTATTATAAAGTTATTTGCTAATAAAGATCAATACAGAGAGAACGCAGAAGGATTGAAATATGTATTACTATTACTGCCTAGCTGGTAAAGAGAGGCCTTAGTTAATATAATAATAATATATTATTACTGCCTAGCTGGTAAAGAGAGGCCTTAGATAATATAATAATAATATATTATTACTGCCTAGCTGGTAAAGAGAGGCCTTAGATAATATAATAATAATATATTATTACTGCCTAGCTAGTAAAGAGAGGCCTTAGATAATATAATAATAATATATTATTACTGCCTAGCTGGTAAAGAGAGGCCTTAGATAATATAATAATAATATATTATTACTGCCTAGCTAGTAAAGAGAGGCCTTAGATAATATAATAATAATATATTATTACTGCCTAGCTGGTAAAGAGAGGCCTTAGATAATATAATAATAATATATTATTACTGCCTAGCTGGTAAAGAGAGGCCTTAGATAATATAATAATAATATATTATTACTGCCTAGCTGGTAAAGAGAGGCCTTAGATAATATAATAATAATATATTATTACTGCCTAGCTAGTAAAGAGAGGCCTTAGATAATATAATAATAATATATTATTACTGCCTAGCTAGTAAAGAGAGGCCTTAGATAATATAATAATAATATATTATTACTGCCTAGCTGGTAAAGAGAGGCCTTAGATAATATAATAATAATATATTATTACTGCCTAGCTAGTAAAGAGAGGCCTTAGATAATATAATAATAATATATTATTACTGCCTAGCTAAAGAGAGGCCTTAGGCCTAGCTGGTAAAGAGGCCTTAGATAATATAATAATAATATATTATTACTGCCTAGCTGGTAAAGAGAGGCCTTAGATAATATAATAATAATATATTATTACTGCCTAGCTAGTAAAGAGAGGCCTTAGATAATATAATAATAATATATTATTACTGCCTAGCTAGTAAAGAGAGGCCTTAGATAATATAATAATAATATATTATTACTGCCTAGCTGGTAAAGAGAGGCCTTAGATAATATAATAATAATATATTATTACTGCCTAGCTGGTAAAGAGAGGCCTTAGATAATATAATAATAATATATTATTACTGCCTAGCTGGTAAAGAGAGGCCTTAGATAATATAATAATAATATATTATTACTGCCTAGCTGGTAAAGAGAGGCCTTAGATAATATAATAATAATATATTATTACTGCCTAGCTAGTAAAGAGAGGCCTTAGATAATATAATAATAATATATTATTACTGCCTAGCTAGTAAAGAGAGGCCTTAGATAATATAATAATAATAATATATTATTAATAATATATTACTGCCTAGCTAGTAAAGAGAGAGGCCTTAGATAATATAATAATAATAATAATATATTATTAATAATATATTACTGCCTAGCTAGTAAAGAGAGGCCTTAGATAATATAATAATAATAATAATAATAATATTATTAATATAATAATAATATATTATTTGCTGTTTGGGGTTTTAGGCTGGGTTTATAATAATAATATATTATTACTGCCTACTAGCACTTAGATAATATAATATAATAATAATATATTATTACTGCCTATAATAAAAGGGCCTTAATATAATATAAATAATAATATATTTTACTGATTTGATTTAGTTAATATAATAATACTATATTATTACTGCCTAGCTAGTAAAGAGGCCTTAGATAATATAATAATAATAATAATAATAATATTATTACTGCCTAGCTGGTAAAGAGAGGCCTTAGATAATATAATAATAATAATATATTATTACTGCCTAGCTTAGCTAGTAAAGAGAGAGGCCTTAGATAATATAATAATAATAATAATATATTATTAATAATATATTATTACTGCCTAGCTAGTAAAGAGAGAGACCTTAGATAATATAATAATAATAATAATATATTATTAATAATATATTACTGCCTAGCTAGTAAAGAGAGAGGCCTTAGATAATATAATAATAATAATAATATATTATTAATAATATATTACTGCCTAGCTAGAACTATTATTTGTTGACAACACAGCAGAACTGGAGAGTAGAGTTGGTATAGTCCACCAACTACACCTAAACTAACAGTACTGTAGACTTGGTACAGTCCACCAACTACACCCCAACTAACAGTACTGTAGACTTGGTACAGTCCACCAACTACACCCCAACTAACAGTACCGTAGACTTGGTACAGTCCACCAACTACACCCCAACTAGCAGTACCGTAGACTTGGTACAGTCCACCAACTACACCCCAACTAGCAGTACCGTAGACTTGGTACAGTCCACCAACTACCCTCCAACTAGCAGTACCGTAGACTTGGTACAGTCCACCAACTACCCTCCAACTAGCAGTACCGTAGACTTGGTACAGTCCACCAACTACACCCCAACTAGCAGTACCGTAGACTTGGTACAGTCCACCAACTACACTCCAACTAGCAGTACCGTAGACTTGGTACAGTCCACCAACTACACCCCAACTAGCAGTACCGTAGACTTGGTACAGTCCACCAACTACACCCCAACTAACAGTACCGTAGACTTGGTACAGTCCACCAACTACACCCCAACTAGCAGTACCGTAGACTTGGTACAGTCCACCAACTACAACCGACTAGAACTAGTGTCTGTTGTCAACACAGCAGTTGATGTGGTTAAATACGTGAACACTGACAACGATCTCTTATGCTAACATACATCTTTGTCACTTCTCTTCTGTGCATCACTAATAATGTGGAAAACATTTAAAAACAAGTTGGGAGTCAATAGTTCACCGAGTTCATTGACAACTGAACAGTTTGATGTTCATTCCCTTAAAAAGACAACAGTGGAGTATTGAAGCAGACTTCTGAAGCAGAGCCTCATCTGCCATCCAGGGCACCTGATTCAGAGTCTAGTGGGTGAAGCCTTTAGAGGAGGAAATCAGAGTTTATCATCGGTCAGATCCAGCCATCGAAAGGAGGGGAGGAAGAGGGGAGGTGGTGGAGGAGAAGGGGGAGGAGGTGGAAGAGGGGAGGTGGTGGAGGAGAAGGGGGAGGAAGAGGGGAGGTGGTGGAGGAGAAGGGGGAGGGGAGGTGGTGGAGGAGGGGAGGGGGAGGGGGGTGGAGAAGGGGGAGGAGGAGGAGTAAGAGGGGATGTGGTGGAGGAGAAGGGGGAGGAGGAGGAGGGGAAGGGGGAGGAAGAGGGGAGGTGGTGGAGGAGAAGGGGGAGGAGGAGGAAAGGGGAGGAGGAGGGGGAAGGGGATGTGGTGGATGAGAAGGGGAGGAGGAGGAAAAGGGGATGTGGTGGAGGAGAAGGGTGAGGAGGAGGAAAAGGGGATGTGGTGGAGGAGAAGGAGGAGGAGGAAGAGGGGAGGTGGTGGAGGAGAAGGGGGGGAGGGGATGTGGTGGAGGAGAAGGGGGAGGAGGAGGAAGAAGGGAGGGGGAGGAGGAGGAAGAAGGGAGGTGGTGGAGGAGAAGAGGGAGGAGGGGATGTGGTGGAGGAGAGGGGATGTGGTGGAGGAGAAGGGGGAGGAGGTGGAGGAGGAAGAGGGAGGTGGTGGAGGAGAAGGGGAGGAGGTGGAGGAGGAAAAGGGGATGTGGTGGAGGAGAAGGGGAGGAGGGGATGTGGTGGAGGAGAAGGGGAGGAGGGGATGTGGTGGGGGAGAAGGGGGAGGAGGGGATGTGGTGGAGGAGAAGGGGAGGAGGGGATGTGGTGGAGGAGAAGGGGGAGGAGGGGATGTGGTGGAGGAGAAGGGTGAGGAGGAGGGGGATGTGGTGGAGGAGAAGGGGGAGAGGAGGAGGAGGAAGAGGGGATGGGGTGGAGAAGGGGGAGGAGGGGAGGAAGGGGGAGGTGGTGGAGGAGAAGGGGGAAGAGGGGAGGTGGTGGAGGAGAAGGGGGCGGAGGAGGAGGAGGAAGAGGGGAGGTGGTGGAGGAGGAAGAGGGAGGTGGTGGAGGAGAAGGGGGCGGAGGAGGTGGTGGAGGAGGAAGAGGGAGGTGGTGGAGGAGAAGGGGGCGGAGGAGGAGGAGGGGAAGTGCTGGAGGAGGAGGGGAAGTGCTGGAGGAGGAGGGGAAGTGCTGGAGGAGGAGGGGAGGTGGAGGAGGAGGGGAAGTGCTGGAGGAGGAGGGGAGGTGGTGGAGGAGGGGGAGGAGGAAGGGGGAGGTGGTGGATGTGGTGGTGGAGGAGGAGGAAGGGGGAGGTGGTGGAAGAGGTGGTGTTTAGCCGAAGGACCCATTATAAAGATGGCAGAGGGAGACTTTGAAGCAGCTAGCGGAGCTGTCGCTAAATAAAACATGGGGAGATCTCAGGGAATAAACGCAGGGCACCTATTGAAGCACCTGCAAGGCGGCACAGTACTATATGATTAATCTCTGCCCGACTGTCATATTCAGGTAGATAACTGGTGCTGCAGGAGAGGGATGCTTTGTGAGAGACTACAGCCTCATTCTGCTATCTCTGACAGGGAGGGAGAGAGAGAAAGGGGGGTGGAGGTAAAGAGAGGGAGGAGAGAGAAGGGGTGAAGGGAGAGAGAGGGAAAGAGAGGAGGGGTAGAGGAGAGAGAAGGAAAGAGAGGAGGGGTGAAGGGAGAGAGAGGGAAAGAGAGGAGGGATAGAGGAGAGAGAGGGAAAGAGAGGAGGGGTAGAGGAGAGGGGTGAAGAGGGGTGAAGAGGGAGAGTCTACAAAAGGGGGGAAAGCGAGGGAGAACAAGGGGGGGTGAGAGATAGAGGAGAGTGGCCCCCCTCAGTCTGCCTCTTCTCCTCCCCCGTCCGCCCTCTTTTTCCTTAGATCCCTGATGGTGCCGGCATTAGCAGCAGACTTGTTAACTAAACCTCACATTTAGCCAGGAGGGACGCCACTGCAGTAGACTTGTTAACTAAACTTCATATTTGGCCAGGAGGGACGACACTGAAACTGCAGTGTTTGAATTAATAAAAGACTAAAGAAGAGATTTAAGAGAATGTGGAATTTCAGCTCTTCACAGATGAAAGTTCTGCTAACACAGTGATTCTCTGCTGTCTGGATAAAAGACGGGGGAGACTTTTCTAACAGGGGCAGAAAGAATCTTAAATAATGTTGAGTTAACGTTCTTAATATCTGTAAGAGACTGCAAGGATATCGCCAATAAGGTTTTGGAAAGACCAGAAGAACAGCACAAGAAATGTCTGCAAATGAGAAGGAATATTCTTTCTCTTCCCTTCTCCTCCCTTCAACTCTTTTACTATTTGATCAGGGGAAGTTCAACTTAAGTTTAGATAAACAAACACCATATAAAACACCATATTAACAGACACTGAGACAAAACACCATATTAACACCATATTAACAGACACTGAGACTAAATACCATATTAACAGACACTGAGACTAAACACCATATTAACAGACACTGAGACTAAACACCATATTAACAGACACTGAGACTAAATACCATATTAACAGACACTGAGACTAAACACCATATTAACAGACACAGACTAAACACCATATTAACAGACACTGAGACTAAATACCATATTAACAGATACTGAGTCTAAACACCATATTAACACCATATTAACAGACACTGAGACTAAATACCATATTAACAGACACTGAGACTAAACACCATATTAACAGACACTGAGACTAAATACCATATTAACAGACACTGAGACTAAACACCATATTAACAGACACTGAGACTAAATACCATATTAACAGACACTGAGACTAAACACCATATTAACAGACACTGAGACTAAATACCATATTAACAGATACTGAGTCTAAACACCATATTAACACCATATTAACAGACACTGAGACTAAATACCATATTAACAGACACTGAGACTAAATACCATATTAACAGACACTGAGACTAAACACCATATTAACACCATATTAACAGACACTGAGACTAAACACCATATTAACACACAGACTAAATACCATAACAGACACTGAGACTAAACACCATATTAACAGACACTGAGACTAAACACCATATTAACAGACACTGAGACTAAATACCATATTAACAGACACTGAGACTAAACACCATATTAATACCATATTAACAGACACTGAGACTAAACACCATATTAACAGACACTGAGACTAAACACCATATTAACAGACACTGAGACTAAATACCATATTAACAGACACTGAGACTAAACACTATATTAACAGACACTGAGACTAAATACCATATTAACAGACACTGAGACTAAATACCATATTAACAGACACTGAGACTAAATACCATATTAACAGACACTGAGACTAAACACCATATTAACAGACACTGAGACTAAATACCATATTAACAGACACTGAGACTAAATACCATATTAACAGACACTGAGACTAAACACCATATTAACAGACACTGAGACTAAACACCATATTAACAGACACTGAGACTAAATACCATATTAACAGACACTGAGACTAAATACCATATTAACAGACACTGAGACTAAACACCATATTAACACCATATTAACAGACACTGAGACTAAACACCATATTAACAGACACTGAGACTAAACACCATATTAACAGACACTGAGACTAAATACCATATTAACACCATATTAACACCATATTAACAGACACTGAGACTAAATACCATATTAACAGACACTGAGACTAAACACCATATTAACACCATATTAACAGACACTGAGACTAAACACCATATTAACAGACACTGAGACTAAATACCATATTAACAGACACTGAGACTAAATACCATATTAACAGACACTGAGACTAAATACCATATTAACAGACACTGAGACTAAACACCATATTAACACCATATTAACAGATACTGAGACTAAACACCATATTAACAGATACTGAGACTAAATACCATATTAACAGACACTGAGACTAAACACCATATTAACACCATATTAACAGATACTGAGACTAAACACCATATTAACAGACACTGAGACTAAACACCATATTAACAGACACTGAGACTAAACACCATATTAACAGATACTGAGACTAAACACCATATTAACAGACACTGAGACTAAACACCATATTAACACCATATTAACAGACACTGAGACTAAACACCATATTAACACCATATTAACAGACACTGAGACTAAACACCATATTAACAGACACTGAGACTAAACACCATATTAACAGACACTGAGACTAAACACCATATTAACACCATATTAACAGATACTGAGACTAAACACCATATTAACAGACACTGAGACTAAATACCATATTAACAGACACAGACTAAATACCATATTAACAGACACTGAGACTAAACACCATATTAACAGACACTGAGACTAAACACCATATTAACAGACACTGAGACTAAATACCATATTAACAGACACTGAGACTAAACACCATATTAACAGACACTGAGACTAAACACCATATTAACAGACACTGAGACTAAATACCATATTAACACCATATTAACACCATATTAACACCATATTAACAGACACTGAGACTAAATACCATATTAACAGACACTGAGACTAAACACCATATTAACAGACACTGAGACTAAACACCATATTAACAGACACTGAGACTAAACACCATATTAACAGACACTGAGACTAAATACCATATTAACAGACACTGAGACTAAATACCATATTAACAGCCACTGAGACTAAACACCATATTAACAGACACTGAGACTAAACACCATATTAACAGACACTGAGACTAAACACCATATTAACAGACACAGACTAAACACCATATTAACAGACACTGAGACTAAACACCATATTAACAGACACTGAGACTAAATACCATATTAACAGACACTGAGACTAAACACCATATTAACAGACACTGAGACTAAATACCATATTAACAGACACTGAGACTAAATACCATATTAACACCATATTAACAGACACTGAGACTAAATACCATATTAACAGATACTGAGACTAAACACCATATTAACACCATATTAACAGACACTGAGACTAAACACCATATTAACAGACACTGAGACAAAACACCATATTAACACCATATTAACAGACACTGAGACTAAATACCATATTAACACCATATTAACAGACACTGAGACTAAACACCATATTAACAGACACTGAGACTAAATACCATATTAACAGACACTGAGACTAAATACCATATTAACACCATATTAACAGACACTGAGACTAAACACCATATTAACAGACACTGAGACTAAACACCATATTAACACCATATTAACAGACACTGAGACTAAACACCATATTAACACCATATTAACAGACACTGAGACTAAACACCATATTAACAGACACTGAGACTAAATACCATATTAACAGACACTGAGACTAAATACCATATTAACACCATATTAACAGACACTGAGACTAAACACCATATTAACAGACACTGAGACTAAACACCATATTAACACCATATTAACAGACACTGAGACTAAACACCATATTAACAGACACTGAGACTAAACACCATATTAACAGACACTGAGACTAAATACCATATTAACAGATACTGAGACTAAACACCATATAAACACCATATTAACAGACACTGAGACTAAACACCATATTAATACCATATTAACAGACACTGAGACTAAATACCATATTAACAGATACTGAGACTAAACACCATATAAACACCATATTAACAGACACTGAGACTAAACACCATATAAACACCATATTAACAGATACTGAGACTAAACACCATATTAACAGACACTGAGACTAAACACCATATTAACAGACACTGAGACTAAACACCATATTAACAGACACTGAGACTAAACACCATATTAACAGACACTGAGACTAAATACCATATTAACAGATACTGAGACTAAATACCATATTAACACCATATTAACAGATACTGAGACTAAACACCATATAAACACCATATTAACAGATACTGAGACTAAATACCATATTAACACCATATTAACAGATACTGAGACTAAACACCATATAAACACCATATTAACAGATACTGAGACTAAATACCATATTAACACCATATTAACAGATACTGAGACTAAATACCATATTAACACCATATTAACACCATATTAACAGACACTGAGACTAAACACCATATTAACAGATACTGAGACTAAACACCATATTAACAGATACTGAGACTAAATACCATATTAACAGACACTGAGACTAAACACCATATTAACACCATATTAACAGATACTGAGACTAAATACCATATTAACACCATATTAACAGATACTGAGACTAAACACCATATAAACACCATATTAACAGATACTGAGACTAAATACCATATTAACACCATATTAACAGATACTGAGACTAAATACCATATTAACACCATATTAACAGATACTGAGACTAAATACCATATTAACACCATATTAACACCATATTAACAGACACTGAGACTAAACACCATATTAACAGACACTGAGACTAAATACCATATTAACAGATACTGAGACTAAACACCATATTAACAGATACTGAGACTAAATACCATATTAACAGACACTGAGACTAAACACCATATTAACAGACACTGAGACTAAACACCATATTAACAGACACTGAGACTAAACACCATATTAACAGACACTGAGACTAAATACCATATTAACACCATATTAACAGACACTGAGACTAAATACCATATTAACACCATATTAACAGACACTGAGACTAAATACCATATTAACACCATATTAACAGACACTGAGACTAAATACCATATTAACACCATATTAACAGACACTGAGACTAAACACCATATTAACAGACACTGAGACTAAACACCATATTAACAGACACTGAGACTAAATACCATATTAACACCATATTAACAGACACTGAGACTAAATACCATATTAACACCATATTAACAGACACTGAGACTAAATACCATATTAACACCATATTAACAGACAGACTAAATACCATATTAACAGACACTGAGACTAAACACCATATTAACAGACACTGAGACTAAATACCATATTAACAGACACTGAGACTAAATACCATATTAACAGACACTGAGACTAAACACCATATTAACAGACACTGAGACTAAATACCATATTAACAGACACTGAGACTAAATACCATATTAACAGACACTGAGACTAAATACCATATTAACAGACACTGAGACTAAACACCATATTAACACCATATTAACAGACACTGAGACTAAATACCACATTAACAGACACTGAGACTAAACACCATATTAACACCATATTAACAGACACTGAGACTAAATACCATATTAACAGACACTGAGACTAAACACCATATTAACAGACACAGACTAAACACCATATTAACAGACACTGAGACTAAATACCATATTAACAGATACTGAGTCTAAACACCATATTAACACCATATTAACAGACACTGAGACTAAATACCATATTAACAGACACTGAGACTAAACACCATATTAACAGACACTGAGACTAAATACCATATTAACAGACACTGAGACTAAACACCATATTAACAGACACTGAGACTAAATACCATATTAACAGATACTGAGTCTAAACACCATATTAACACCATATTAACAGACACTGAGACTAAACACCATATTAACACCATATTAACAGACACTGAGACTAAACACCATATTAACAGACACTGAGACTAAACACCATATTAACAGACACTGAGACTAAATACCATATTAACAGACACTGAGACTAAATACCATATTAACACCATATTAACACCATATTAACACCATATTAACAGACACTGAGACTAAACACCATATTAACAGACACTGAGACTAAAACACCATATTAACAGACACTGAGACTAAACACCATATTAACAGACACTGAGACTAAACACCATATTAACAGACACTGAGACTAAACACCATATTAACAGACACTGAGACTAAACACCATATTAACAGACACTGAGACTAAATACCATATTAACAGACACTGAGACTAAACACCATATTAACAGACACTGAGACTAAATACCATATTAACAGACACTGAGACTAAATACCATATTAACAGACACTGAGACTAAATACCATATTAACAGACACTGAGACTAAACACCATATTAACAGACACTGAGACTAAATACCATATTAACAGATACTGAGACTAAACACCATATTAACACCATATTAACAGACACTGAGACTAAACACCATATTAACAGACACTGAGACTAAACACCATATTAACACCATATTAACAGACACTGAGACTAAATACCATATTAACAGATACTGAGACTAAACACCATATTAACACCATATTAACAGACACTGAGACTAAACACCATATTAACAGACACTGAGACTAAACACCATATTAACAGACACTGAGACTAAATACCATATTAACAGACACTGAGACTAAATACCATATTAACAGACACTGAGACTAAACACCATATTAACAGACACTGAGACTAAATACCATATTAACAGACACTGAGACTAAATACCATATTAACACCATATTAACAGACACTGAGACTAAACACCATATTAACACCATATTAACAGACACTGAGACTAAACACCATATTAATACCATATTAACAGACACTGAGACTAAATACCATATTAACAGATACTGAGACTAAACACCATATAAACACCATATTAACAGACACTGAGACTAAACACCATATTAATACCATATTAACAGACACTGAGACTAAATACCATATTAACAGATACTGAGACTAAACACCATATAAACACCATATTAACAGACACTGAGACTAAATACCATATTAACACCATATTAACAGACACTGAGACTAAACACCATATAAACACCATATTAACAGATACTGAGACTAAACACCATATTAACAGATACTGAGACTAAACACCATATTAACAGACACTGAGACTAAACACCATATTAACAGACACTGAGACTAAATACCATATTAACAGACACTGAGACTAAACACCATATTAACACCATATTAACACCATATTAACAGATACTGAGTCTAAATACCATATTAACACCATATTAACAGATACTGAGACTAAACACCATATTAACAGACACTGAGACTAAACACCATATTAACAGACACTGAGACTAAACACCATATTAACAGATACTGAGACTAAACACCATATTAACAGACACTGAGACTAAACACCATATTAACAGACACTGAGACTAAATACCATATTAACAGACACTGAGACTAAACACCATATTAACAGATACTGAGACTAAACACCATATTAACAGACACTGAGACTAAACACCATATTAACAGACACTGAGACTAAATACCATATTAACACCATATTAACAGACACTGAGACTAAACACCATATTAACACCATATTAACAGACACTGAGACTAAACACCATATTAACAGACACTGAGACTAAATACCATATTAACACCATATTAACAGACACTGAGACTAAATACCATATTAACACCATATTAACAGACACTGAGACTAAACACCATATAAACACCATATTAACAGATACTGAGACTAAACACCATATTAACAGACACTGAGACTAAATACCATATTAACAGATACTGAGACTAAATACCATATTAACACCATATTAACAGATACTGAGACTAAACACCACATTAACAGACACTGAGACTAAACACCATATTAACACCATATTAACAGACACTGAGACTAAACACCATATAAACACCATATTAACAGATACTGAGACTAAATACCATATTAACACCATATTAACACCATATTAACAGACACTGAGACTAAACACCATATTAACAGATACTGAGACTAAACACCATATAAACACCATATTAACAGATACTGAGACTAAATACCATATTAACACCATATTAACACCATATTAACAGACACTGAGACTAAACACCATATTAACAGACACTGAGACTAAATACCATATTAACAGATACTGAGACTAAATACCATATTAACAGATACTGAGACTAAATACCATATTAACAGACACTGAGACTAAACACCATATTAACACCATATTAACAGATACTGAGACTAAATACCATATTAACACCATATTAACAGATACTGAGACTAAACACCATATAAACACCATATTAACAGATACTGAGACTAAATACCATATTAACACCATATTAACAGATACTGAGACTAAATACCATATTAACACCATATTAACAGACACTGAGACTAAATACCATATTAACAGATACTGAGACTAAACACCATATTTTTATTTTATTTATTTATTTTTATTTCACCTTTATTTAACCAGGTAGGCTAGTTGAGAACAAGTTCTCATTTGCAACTGCGACCTGGCCAAGATAAAGCATAGCAGTGTGAACAGACAACACAGAGTTACACATGGAGTAAACAATTTAGCAAGTCAATAACACAGTAGAAAAAATGGGCAGTCTATATACAATGTGTGCAAAAGGCATGAGGAGGTAGGCGAATAATACAATTTTGCAGATTAACACTGGTGATAAATGATCAGATGGGCATGTACAGGTAGAGATATTGGTGTGCAAAAGAGCAGAAAAGTAAATAAATAAAAACAGTATAAAAACAGTATGGGAATGAGGTAGGTGAAAAAGGGTGAGCTATTTACCAATAGACTATGTACAGCTGCAGCGATCGGTTAGCTGCTCGGATAGCTGATGTTTGAAGTTGGTGAGGGAGATAAAAGTCTCCAACTTCAGCGATTTTTGCAATTCGTTCCAGTCACAGGCAGCAGAGTACTGGAACGAAAGGCGGCCAAATGAGGTGTTGGCTTTAGGGATGATCAGTGAGATACACCTGCTGGAGCGCGTGCTACGGATGGGTGTTGCCATCGTGACCAGTGAACTGAGATAAGGCGGAGCTTTACCTAGCATGGACTTGTAGATGACCTGGAGCCAGTGGGTCTGGCGACGAATATGTAGTGAGGGCCAGCCGACTAGAGCATACAAGTCGCAGTGGTGGGTGGTATAAGGTGCTTTAGTGACAAAACGGATGGCACTGTGATAGACTGCATCCAGTTTGCTGAGTAGAGTGTTGGAAGCCATTTTGTAGATGACATCGCCGAAGTCGAGGATCGGTAGGATAGTCAGTTTTACTAGGGTAAGCTTGGCAGCGTGAGTGAAGGAGGCTTTGTTGCGGAATAGAAAGCCGACTCTGGATTTGATTTTTGATTGGAGATGTTTGATGTGAGTCTGGAAGGAGAGTTTGCAGTCTAGCCAGACACCTAGGTACTTATAGATGTCCACATATTCAAGGTTGGAACCATCCAGGGTGGTGATGCTAGTCGGGCATGCGGGTGCAGGCAGCGATCGGTTGAAAAGCATGCATTTGGTTTTACTCGCGTTTAGGAGCAGTTGGAGGCCACGGAAGGAGTGCTGTATGGCATTGAAGCTCGTTTGGAGGTTGGATAGCACAGTGTCCAATGACGGGCCGAAAGTATATAGAATGGTGTCGTCTGCGTAGAGGTGGATCAGGGAATCGCCCGCAGCAAGAGCAACATCATTGATATATACAGAGAAAAGAGTCGGCCCGAGAATTGAACCCTGTGGCACCCCCATAGAGACTGCCAGAGGACCGGACAGCATGCCCTCCGATTTGACACACTGAACTCTGTCTGCAAAGTAATTGGTGAACCAGGCAAGGCAGTCATCCGAAAAACCGAGGCTGTTGAGTCTGCCGATAAGAATTTGGTGATTGACAGAGTCGAAAGCCTTGGCGAGGTCGATGAAGACGGCTGCACAGTACTGTCTTTTATCGATGGCGGTTATGATATCATTTAGTACCTTGAGTGTGGCTGAGGTGCACCCGTGACCGGCTCGGAAACCAGATTGCACAGCGGAGAAGGTACGGTGGATTCGAGATGGTCAGTGACCTGTTTGTTGACTTGGCTTTCAAAGACCTTAGATAGGCAGGGCAGGATGGATATAGGTCTATAGCAGTTTGGGTCCAGGTGTCTCCCTTTGAAGAGGGGATGACTGCGGCAGCTTTCAATCCTTGGGGATCTCAGACGATATGAAAGAGAGGTTGAACAGGCTGGTAATAGGGGTTGCGACAATGGCGGCAGATAGTTTCAGAAATAGCGGGTCCAGATTATCAAGCCCAGCTGATTTGTACGGGTCCAGGTTTTGCAGCTCTTTCAGAACATCTGCTATCTGGATTTGGGTAAAGGAGAACCTGGAGAGGCTTGGGTGAGGAACTACGGGGGCGGAGCTGTTGGCCGAGGTTGGAGTAGCCAGGCGGAAGGCATGGCCAGCCGTTGAGAAGTGCTTATTGAAGTTTTCGATAATCATGGATTTATCGGTGGAGACCGTGTTTCCTAGCCTCAGTGCAGTGGGCAGCTGGGAGGAGGTGCTCTTGTTCTCCATGGACTTCACAGTGTCCCAGAACTTTTTGGAGTTGGAGTTACAGGATGCAAACTTCTGCCTGAAGAAGCTGGCCTTAGCTTTCCTGACTGACTGCGTGTATTGGTTCCTGACTTCCCTGAACAGTTGCATATCACGGGGCTATTCGATGCTATTGCAGTCCGCCACAGGATGTTTTTGTGCTGGTCGAGGGCAGTCAGGTCTGGAGTGAACCAAGGGCTGTATCTGTTCTTGGTTCTGCATTTTTTTTGAACGGAGCATGCTTATCTAAAATGGTGAGGAAGTTACTTTTAAAGAATGACCAGGCATCCTCAACTGACGGGATGAGGTCAATGTCCTTCCAGGATACACGGGCCAGGTCGATTAGAAAGGCCTGCTCACAGAAGTGTTTTAGGGAGCGTTTGACAGTGATGAGGGTGGTCGTTTGACTGCGGCTCCGTGGCGGATACAGGCGATGAGGCAGTGATCGCTGAGATCCTGGTTGAAGACAGCGGAGGTATATTTGGAGGGCCAGTTGGTCAGGATGGCGTCTATGAGGGTGCCCTTGTTTACAGAGTTAGGGTTGTACCTGGTGGGTTCCTTGATGATTTGAGTGAGATTGAGGGCATCTAGCTTAGATTGTAGGACTGCCGGGGTGTTAAGCATATCCCAGTTTAGGTCACCTAACAGAACAAACTCTGAAGCTAGATGAGGGGCGATCAATTCACAAATGGTGTCCAGGGCGCAGCTGGGAGCTGACGGGGGTCGGTAGCAGGCGGCAACAGTGATAGACTTGTTTCTGGAGAGAGTAATTTTCAAAATTAGTAGTTCAAACTGTTTGGGTATGGACCTGGAAAGTATGACATTACTTTGCAGGCTATCTCTGCAGTAGACTGCGACTCCGCCCCCTTTGGCAGTTCTATCTTGACGGAAGATGTTATAGTTGGGTATGGAAATCTCTGAATTTTTGGTGGCCTTCCTGAGCCAGGATTCAGACACGGCAAGGACATCAGGGTTAGCAGAGTGTGCTAAAGCAGTGAGTAAAACAAACTTAGGGAGGAGGCTTCTGATGTTGACATGCATAAAACCAAGACTTTTTCGATCACAGAAGTCAACAAATGAGGGTACCTGGGGGCATGCAGGGCCTGGGTTTACCTCCACATCACCCGCGGAACAGAGAAGGAGTAGTATGAGGGTGCGGCTAAAGGCTATCAAAACTGGTCGCCTAGAGCGTTGGGGGCAGAGGATAAGAGGAGCAGGTTTCTGGGCATGGTAGAATATATTCAGGGCATAATGCGCAGACAGGGGTATGGTGGGGTGCGGGTACAGCGGAGGTAAGCCCAGGCACTGGGTGATGATGAGAGAGGTTGTATCTCTGGACATGCTGGTTGTAATGGGTGAGGTCACCGCATGTGTGGGGGGTGGGACAAAGGAGGTAACAGGGGTATGCAGAGTGGATCTAGGGCTCCATTGTGAACTAAAACAATGATAACTAACCTGAACAACAGTATACAAGGCATATTGACATTTGGGAGAGACATACAGCGAGGCATACAGTAATCACAGGTGTTGAATTGGGAAAGCTAGCTAAAAACAGTAGGCGAGGCTAATCAGCTAGCACAACAAACAGCAGGTAAAATGGCGTTGACTAGGCAACTGGGCCGACAGATAAACAAACAAGCAGAATGGGGTACCGTGATTAATGGAAAGTCCAGCGTGCGTCAGCTATGTAGCCAAGAAATCAGTGTCCAGGGGGCAGCGGTGGATGGGCAGGGAAGCTGGGCTGGCGAGTGTTATCCAGGTTTTTTTATATTTTTTTTTTTTTTTTTTTTTTTAAACTAACAATGACTAAATAGCTTGTAGCTAGTTAGCTGGTTAGCGTCTGGAGGTTCTTGAGTGTGTCATAAAAATAAATCAAAATTAAAAGTGATAGCGAATCCGTATCACAGTGGGTGAGGCAGGTTTCCGGAAGGTATAAACAAATAAAAATCAAAGAGAGAGAAAGTAAATGGGTTCAGAAGTGTTTGGGATGAGGTGAGTCAGATGGTTAGCAGGCCTGTGCTAACAAGCTAACAGTTCGTAGGCCCGGGCTAGACAAGCTAGCCGTTAGCAGGCCGAATAGCAAGTAGGGAGATAGCGAGGGCTAGAGAGCTAACCTTTGGGGACGTCGCGATGGGGTGAGTCTGTTTATTCCTCTTCTTGCGGTGGCATTGACAGACCGGTCGTGGGCCCGGGTAATTGTAGCCCAGGATTATGCTACAGGAGCTCTGGTGAGCTGGAGATACAGCGTTTCAGAAAGCTCGCGGGCCTTGGCCAGCAGATGGGTCTTTGGCGATGTCGCAACGAAAAAGCCTGTTGAAACCACCTCGGACGATTATGTCGGCGGACCAGTCGTGATGGATCGGGCGGCGCTCCGTGTCGGCAGTAAAGGGTCCAGGCCAATTGGCAAAAGAGGTATCGTTGGGCCTCTTCGGCTAGTCGGGAGATGGGCTTAGCTCAAGGCTAACTGTAGCTTGTTTTGGGCCAGAGACGTTGGCCAGGAGTAGCCACTCGGAATTGCAGCTAGCTAGTTGCGATGATCCGGTGTAAAGGTTCAGAGCTTGCGGTAGGAATCCGGAGATGTGGTAGAGAAAGAGCAGTCTGATATGCTCTGGGTTGATGTCGCGCTGGTGTTCTAGTTAGCTTAGAAGACCGCTAGCAATGGCTAACTGAGTACGAGCTAGTAGCTAGTTGCTGGCTAGCTTCTGATGGTGGCTCCGGATCTAATGTAAAGTATAGAAAAGGCGGATCCGTACCACATTGGGTGATGCGGGTTGCAGGAGAGTATATTCAGCTCTAGTTTGAGAGTGAGATTAAAATATGTACGAAATATATACAGAAAAATAAACGAAGAAAACTATATTTACACTAGACAGGACGGGACAAGACAAAACATACGTACGACTGCTACGCCATCTTGGAAAATGCCATATTAACAGATACTGAGACTAAATACCATATTAACAGACACTGAGACTAAACACCATATTAACAGACACTGAGACTAAACACCATATTAACAGACACTGAGACTAAATACCATATTAACACCATATTAACAGACACTGAGACTAAATACCATATTAACACCATATTAACAGACACTGAGACTAAATACCATATTAACACCATATTAACAGACACTGAGACTAAACACCATATTAACAGACACTGAGACTAAATACCATATTAACACCATATTAACAGACACTGAGACTAAATACCATATTAACACCATATTAACAGACACTGAGACTAAACACCATATTAACAGACACTGAGACTAAACACCATATTAACAGACACTGAGACTAAATACCATATTAACAGACACTGAGACTAAACACCATATTAACAGACACTGAGACTAAACACCATATTAACAGATACTGAGACTAAATACCATATTAACAGACACTGAGACTAAACACCATATTAACAGACACTGAGACTAAATACCATATTAACACCATATTAACAGACACTGAGACTAAACACCATATTAACAGACACTGAGACTAAATACCATATTAACAGATACTGAGTCTAAACACCATATTAACACCATATTAACAGACACTGAGACTAAATACCATATTAACAGACACTGAGACTAAATACCATATTAACAGACACTGAGACTAAACACCATATTAACACCATATTAACAGACACTGAGACTAAACACCATATTAACAGACACTGAGACTAAACACCATATTAACAGACACTGAGACTAAATACCATATTAACAGACACTGAGACTAAATACCATATTAACAGATACTGAGACTAAATACCATATTAACAGATACTGAGACTAAATACCATATTAACAGACACTGAGACTAAACACCATATAAACACCATATTAACAGACACTGAGACTAAATACCATATTAACAGACACTGAGACTAAATACCATATTAACAGACACTGAGACTAAATACCATATTAACAGACACTGAGACTAAATACCATATTAACAGACACTGAGACAAAACACCATATTAACAGACACTGAGACTAAATACCATATTAACACCATATTAACAGACACTGAGACTAAATACCATATTAACAGACACTGAGACTAAATACCATATTAACAGACACTGAGACTAAACACCATATTAACAGACACTGAGACTAAACACCATCTTAACAGACACGGAGACAGAATGGTGAGCTCAATAGTTTAGTCTACATGCTGAGAGACGGCAGTTCAAGACCCACAAGGGACATGACACTGTCAATATTTCTTACAATACTATCGGGTCTTGATAATGTGAAACATTCCACACGTTATGATCATGTCCTTCTCCTCCCACTAACAACCCATGATATTGAACCACACTGAGATGAGTTGTCAGCTCTCGTCCAGAGAGCAGCTTCCTCCGTCTCTAATGTGGATCCATCCTGACGTACACATCGTCCAGAGATCAGCTTCCTCCGTCTCTAAAGTGACGGAGGAAGCTGTATATACTATATATACTGTATACCCTATATACTATATATACTATATACCCTATATATACTATATACCCTATATATACTGTATACCCTATATACTATATATACTGTATACCCTATATACTATATATACTGTATACCCTATATACTATATATACTGTATACCCTATATACTATATACCCTGAAAACTATATACCCTATATACTATATATACTGTATACCCTATATACTATATATACTGTATACACTATATACTATATACCCTGAAAACTATATACCCTTTAAACTGTATACCTTGAAAACTATATACTATATATATTGTATACCCTATATACTATATAGCCTATACACTACACACTATATACTCTATATACTGTATACCCTATATACTCTATATACTGTATACCCTACATACTATATAGCCTATACACTACACACTATATACTCTATATACTGTATACCCTATATACTCTATATACTGTATACCCTACATACTATATAGCCTATACACTACATCCTGACGTACACATCGTCCAGAGAGCAGCTTCCTCCATCTCTAATGTGGATCCATCCTGACGTACACATCGTCCAGAGAGCAGCTTCCTCCATCTCTAATGTGGATCCATCCTGACGTACACATCGTCCAGAGAGCAGCTTCCTCCGTCTCTAATGTGGATCCATCCTGACGTACACATCGTCCAGAGAGCAGCTTCCTCCGTCTCTAATGTGGATCCATCCTGACGTACACATCGTCCAGAGAGCAGCTTCCTCCGTCTCTAATGTGGATCCATCCTGACGTACACATCGTCCAGAGAGCAGCTTCCTCCGTCTCTAATGTGGATCCATCCTGATGTACACATCGTCCAGAGAGCAGCTTCCTCCGTCTCTAACGTGGATCCATCCTGACGTACACATCGTCCAGAGAGCAGCTTCCTCCGTCTCTAATGTGGATCCATCCTGACGTACACATCGTCCAGAGAGCAGCTTCCTCCGTCTCTAAGGTGGATCCATCCTGACGTACACATCGTCCAGAGAGCAGCTTCCTCAGTCTCTAACGTGGATCCATCCTGACGTACACATCGTCCAGAGAGCAGCTTCCTCCGTCTCTAACGTGGATCCATCCTGACGTACACATCGTCCAGAGAGCAGCTTCCTCCGTCTCTAACGTGGATCCATCCTGACGTACACATCGTCCAGAGAGCAGCTTCCTCAGTCTCTAACGTGGATCCATCCTGACGTACACATCGTCCAGAGAGCAGCTTCCTCCGTCTCTAACGTGGATCCATCCTGACGTACACATCGTCCAGAGAGCAGCTTCCTCCGTCTCTAACGTGGATCCATCCTGACGTACACATCGTCCAGAGAGCAGCTTCCTCAGTCTCTAACGTGGATCCATCCTGACGTACACATCGTCCAGAGAGCAGCTTCCTCCGTCTCTAACGTGGATCCATCCTGACGTACACATCGTCCAGAGAGCAGCTTCCTCCGTCTCTAATGTGGATCCATCCTGACGTACACATCGTCCAGAGAGCAGCTTCCTCCGTCTCTAACGTGGATCCATCCTGACGTACACATCGTCCAGAGAGCAGCTTCCTCCGTCTCTAAGGTGGATCCATCCTGACGTACACATCGTCCAGAGAGCAGCTTCCTCCGTCTCTAATGTGGATCCATCCTGACGTACACATCGTCCAGAGAGCAGCTTCCTCAGTCTCTAATGTGGATCCATCCTGACGTACACATCGTCCAGAGAGCAGCTTCCTCAGTCTCTAATGTGGATCCATCCTGACGTACACATCGTCCAGAGAGCAGCTTCCTCAGTCTCTAATGTGGATCCATCCTGACGTACACATCGTCCAGAGAGCAGCTTCCTCCGTCTCTAATGTGGATCCATCCTGACGTACACATCGTCCAGAGAGCAGCTTCCTCAGTCTCTAATGTCGATCCATCCTGACGTACACATCGTCCAGAGAGCAGCTTCCTCAGTCTCTAATGTCGATCCATCCTGATGTACACATCGTCCAGAGAGCAGCTTCCTCAGTCTCTAATGTCGATCCATCCTGATGTACACATCGTCCAGAGAGCAGCTTCCTCCGTCTCTAATGTGGATCCATCCTGACGTACACATCGTCCAGAGAGCAGCTTCCTCCGTCTCTAACGTGGATCCATCCTGACGTACACATCGTCCAGAGAGCAGCTTCCTCAGTCTCTAATGTCGATCCATCCTGATGTACACATCGTCCAGAGAGCAGCTTCCTCAGTCTCTAATGTCGATCCATCCTGATGTACACATCGTCCAGAGAGCAGCTTCCTCCGTCTCTAACGTGGATCCATCCTGACGTACACATCCAGGACTTCTATTTAGAAACTATTTATCGTCCAGATCTCTACAGGGGGAACACATTTTAGAGACAAAAAAGGGAAGGTACCCTGAAAACTATATACCCTATATACTATATATACACTATATAACCTATATACTATATATACTGTATACCCTATATACTATATATACTATATACCCTATATACTATATATACTATATACCCTATATACTATATATACTATATACCCTATATACTATATATACTGTATACCCTATACACTGTATACCCTATATACTATATATACACTGTATACCCTATATACTATATATACACTGTATACCCTATATACTATATATACACTGTATACCCTATATACTATATATACTGTATACCCTATATACTATATATACTGTATACCCTATATACTATATATACTGTATACCCTATATACTATATATACTGTATACCCTATATACTATATATACTGTATACCCTATATACTATATATACTATATACCCTATATACCCTATATATACTGTATACCCTATATACTATATATACTGTATACCCTATATACTATATATACTGTGTACCCTATATACTATATATACTGTATACCCTATATACTATATACCCTGAAAACTATATACCCTTTAAACTGTATACCTTGAAAACTATATACTATATATATTGTATACCCTATATACTATATAGCCTATACACTACACACTATATACTCTATATACTGTATACCCTATATACTCTATAGCCTATACACTACACACTATATACTCTATATACTGTATACCCTATATACTCTATATACTGTATACCCTACATACTATATAGCCTATACACTACACACTATATACTCTATATACTGTATACCCTACATACTATATAGCCTATACACTACACACTATATACTCTATATACTCTATATACTGTATACCCTACATACTATATAGCCTATACACTACACACTATATACTGTATACCCTACATACTATATAGCCTATACACTACACACTATATACTCTATATACTGTATACCCCATATACTCTATATACGGTATACCCTACATACTATATAGCCTATACACTACACACTATATACTCTAAATACTGTATACCCTACATACTATATAGTCTATACACTACACACTATATACTCTATACCAATATACTATATAGCCTATACAATACACACTATATACTCTATATACTGTATACCCTATATACTATATAGCCTATACACTACACACTATATACTCTATATACTGTATACCCTATATACTCTATACCCTATAAACTATATAGCCTATACACTACACATTATATACTCTATATACTGTATACCCGATATACTATATAGCCTATACACTACACACTATATACTCTATATACTGTATACCCTATATACTCTATATACTGTATACCCTACATACTATATAGCCTATACACTACACACTATATACTCTATATACTGTATACCAATATACTATATAGCCTATACACTACACACTATATACTCGATATACTGTATACCCTATATACTATATAGCCTATACACTACACACTATATACTCTATATACTGTATACCCTATATACTCTATTAACTGTATACCCTATATACTATATAGCCTATACACTACACACTATATACTCCATATACTGTATACCCTATACTCTATATACCCTATATAACCAATATACTGTATTCCCTATACCCTATATACTGTACACCCTATACTCTACATCCTACACCCTATACTCTATACCTTATATACTCTATATCCTATACCCTATAAACTATATCCTATACCCTAGTCTCTAGACCCTACACTCTATATACTGTATACCCTATAACAATATACTGTATTCCCTCTACTGTATAGCCTATACTCTACATCCTGTATACTCTATATACTATACCCTATATATTTAATACCCTATACTCTATATACTGAGTACCCAATACCCTATCTTACACCATATACCCTATTTTATTTTATTTATTTTATTTAACCTTTATTTAACCAGGAAGGGCTCATTGAGATTTAAAATCTATTTTTCAAGAGCGCCCTGGCCAAGATAGGCAGCACCAAGTCATTACAAAAACAAAAATGACAGACAGACAACATGAAAAACTACAAGTAATCCAGTAAAAACCATTGAATTCACAAGAGTATAAAACAGCAAATTAAAAACATTGACAGGTCAGGGAATCAGCCTCAAAACCCTTCATCAGTGATTTAAATACACCAATCGGGACAAGTTCTTCCACTTTAAAAGTATTTTGTAAGGCGTTCCAAGACGATGGCACAGAGGACATAAAAGCCCTTTTACCAAATTCAGTTGGGACATTTGGAACAGTTAGCAGGATAAAGTCCAGCGAACGAAGAGACGACCCACCACATTTCTGAACAATAAAAAGGTAGTAAACCCAAAAAAGGCTTTGTAAATAAAAGTATACCAGTGACTGAGCCTACGAGAGACTAGAGAAGACCAGCCAACCCTAGTATACAAAGTGCAGTGGTGCGTAAGGGTTTTGCAGTTTAAAATACATCTCAAAGTGCCATGGTAAAGGGTGTCAATTGATCTCGAACACTGAGTGGAAGCATTCACATATAAAATATCCCCATAGTCTAGTAAAGGCATAAATGTAGCTGATACTAGCCTCCTTCTGGCTTCAAAAGAAAAACAGGCCTTATTCCTAAAATAAAATCCCAATTGCAGCTCATTTCTTTTGTAAATTGTTGAATATGCAATTTAAAAGAGAGGCCGTCATCAATTAAAATTCCAAGATATTTATATGCAGTATACACTGTATACTGTATGCCCTGTACTGTATACCATATATCCTATACTCTATATCCCATACCCTATGCACTCTATACTCTGCATACTGTATACCCTATACTTGATATACACTATATCCTATACTCCATACCTTAGACTCTATATCCTATACACCCTATTCTCCATAATGTATACCCTATACATTAAACATCATATACTCTATACCCTATACATTAAATACTATATACTCTATACCCTAAACATCATATACTCTATACCCTATACATTAAACATCATATACTCTATACCCTATACCCTAAACATCATATACTCTATACCCTAAACATCATATACTCTATACCCTAAACATCATATACTCTATACGCTAAACATCATATACTCTATACACTAAACATCATATACTCTATACCCTATACGCTAAACATCATATACTCTATACACTAAACATCATATACTCTATACCCTATACGCTAAACATCATATACTCTATACTCTAAACATCATATACTCTATACCCTATACACTAAACATCATATACTATATACCCTATATACTAAACACTATATACTCAATACCCTAAACATCATATACTCTATACCCTAAACACTAAACATCATATACTCTATACCCTATACATTATATACTCTATACCCTATACATCATATACTCTATACCCTATACATTATATACTCTATACCCTAAACACTATATACTCTATATACTGTATACCCTATATACTCTATATACTGTATACCCTACATACTATATAGCCTATACACTACACACTATATACTGTATACCCTATATACTCTGTATACTGTATACCCTATATACTATATAGCCTATACAATACGCACTATAGACTCTAAATACTGTATACCCTACATACTATATAGCCTATACACTACACACTGTATACTCTATATACTGTATACCCAATATACTCTATACCCTATACCCTAAACATCATATACTCTATACCCTATACACTAAGCATCATATACTCTATACTCTAAACATCATATACTCTATACCCTATACCCTAAACATCATATACTCTATACCCTATACCCTAAACATCATATACACTAAACACTATATACCCTATACCCTAAACATCATATACTCTATACCCTATACCCTAAACATCATATACACTAAACACTATATACTCTATACCCTAAACATCATATACTCTATACCCTATACACTAAACATCATATACTCTATACCCTATACGCTAAACATCATATACTCTATACTCTAAACATCATATACTCTATACCCTATACCCTAAACATCATATACACTAAACACTATATACCCTATACATCATATACTCTATACCCTAAACATCATATACTATATACCCTATACCCTAAACATCCTATACTCTATACCCTATACACTAAACACTATATACTCTATACACTAAACATCATATACTCTATACCCTATACGCTAAACATCATATACTCTATACTCTAAACATCATATACTCTATAAACTATACCCTAAACATCATATACTCTATACCCTACACCCTCTACACCCTATATATATTTCGCAACAAAGCATCCTTCACTCATGCTGCCAAACATACCCTTGTAAAACTGACCATCCTACCAATCCTCGACTTTGGCGATGTCATTTACAAAATAGCCTCCAATACCCTACTCAACAAATTGGATGCAGTCTATCACAGTGCCATCCGTTTTGTCACCAAAGCCCCATATACTACCCACCATTGCGACCTGTACGCTCTCGTTGGCTGGCCCTAACTTCATACTCGTCGCCAAATCCACTGGCTCCATGTCATCTACAAGACCCTGCTAGGTAAAGTCCCCCCTTATCTCAGCTCGCTGGTCACCATAGCATCTCCCACCTGTAGCACACGCTCCAGCAGGTATATCTCTCTAGTCACCCCCAAAACCAATTCTTTCTTTGGCCGCCTCTCCTTCCAGTTCTCTGCTGCCAATGACTGGAACGAACTACAAAAATCTCTGAAACTGGAAACACTTATCTCCCTCACTAGCTTTAAGCACCAACTGTCAGAGCAGCTCACAGATTACTGCACCTGTACATAGCCCACCTATAATTTAGCCCAAACAACTACCTCTTTCCCTACTGTATTTAATTAATTAATTAATTTAGCTCCTTTGCACCCCATTATTTTTATTTCTACTTTCCACATTCTTCCATTGCAAAACTACCATTCCAGTGTTTTACTTGCTATATTGTATTTACTTTTCCACCATGGCCTTTTTTTGCCTTTACCTCCCTTATCCCTTACCTCCCACCTCATTTTCTGACATCGTATATAGACTTGTTTATACTGTATTATTGACTGTATGTTTGTTTTACTCCATGTGTAACTCTGTGTCGTTGTATCTGTCGAACTGCTTTGCTTTATCTTGACCAGGTCGCAATTGTAAATGAGAACTTGTTCTCAACTTGCCTACCTGGTTAAATAAAGGTGAAATAAAAAATAAAAAATAAATATATACCCTAGACTCTATACCCTATATATCCCCTAGACTCTATACCCTAGACCCTAGACTCACTACACTATATCCTCTATATCCCCTATACCCTAGAGTCTATATCCTACACCCCATATACTCTATACCCTAGACCATATAGTCTATATCCTACACCCTATATACTCTGTACCCTAGACCCTACACTCACTACACTATATCCTCTATACCCTATATCCCATACTCTTAGTGACTGCTTGAGATACACAGTACGCCTCCTCCACACTCACAACAGATACTATATTCACAAACACAAAGAACACAGTACCGATCTGCCCCCGAGGAGAAACAGACTGCAGTCCTCGGTCTGTCCCCTGACAGAGTAGGGGGTACTGCATGGCCTTTCTGAATGTACCTATGTGTGTGTGTGTGTGTGTGTGTGTGTGTGTGTGTGTGTGTGTGTGTGTGTGTGTGTGTGTGTGTGTGTGTGTGTGTGTGTGTGTGTGTGTGTGTGTGTGTGTGTGTGTGTGTGTGCGTGTGCGTACAACAGAGAGAATTGCAAGGAATTTCTGAATTGACCCATATTTGATAATGTACTTCAGGCAGAATTCAAAGCGTACATTAATGATAGAGACGGATTAGAGCTGGGAGACTAGAGCTGGGAGACTAGAGCTGGGAGACTAGAGCTGGGAGACTAGAGCTGGGAGACACAGACTAGAGCTGGGAGACACAGACTAGAGCTGGGAGACTAGAGCTGGGAGACACAGACTAGAGCTGGGAGATTAGAGCTGGGAGAGTAGAGCTGGGAGACTAGAGCTGGAAGACAAGAGCTGGGATGCACAGACTAGAGCTGGGAGACAGACTAGAGTTGGGAGACACAGACTAGAGCTGGGAGACACAGACTAGAGCTGGGAGACACAGACTAGAGCTGGGAGACACAGACTAGAGCTGGGAGACACAGACTAGAGCTGGGAGACACAGACTAGACTGGGAGACACAGACTAGACTGGGAGACACAGACTAGAGCTGGGAGACACAGACTATAGCTGGGAGACTAGAGCTGGGAGACACAGACAAGAGCTGGGAGAGTTGAGCTGGAAGACACAGACTAGAGCTGGGAGACGCAAACTAGAGCTGGGAGGGTAGAACTCGGAGACAGAGACTATAGCTGTGAGACTAGAGCTGGGAGACACAGACTAGAGCTGGGAGACTAGAGCTGGAAGATGCAGACTAGAGTTGGGAGACTAAAACTGGAAGACGCAGACTAGAGCTGGAAGACTCGAGCTCGGAGACTGAGACTACAGCTGGGAGAAACAGACTAGACAGCATAGAGTTCTCTCTCTCAGAGATGTTACTTAACAGCATAGAGTTCTCTCTCTCAGAGATGTTACTTAACAGCATAGAGTTCTCTCTCTCAGAGATGTTACTTAACAGCATAGAGTTCTCTCTCTCAGAGATGTTACTTAACAGCATAGAGTTCTCTCTCTCAGAGATGTTACTTAACAGCATAGAGTTCTCTCTCTCAGAGATGTTACTTAACAGCATAGAGTTCTCTCTCTCAGAGATGTTACTTAAGAGCATAGAGTTCTCTCTCTCTCAGAGATGTTACTTAACAGCATAGAGTTCTCTCTCTCTCAGAGATGTTACTTAAGAGCATAGAGTTCTCTCTCTCTCAGAGATGTTACTTAACAGCATAGAGTTCTCTCTCTCTCAGAGATGTTACTTAAGAGCATAGAGTTCTCTCTCTCTCAGAGATGTTACTTAACAGCATAGAGTTCTCTCTCTCTCAGAGATATTACTTAACAGCATAGAGTTCTCTCTCTCTCAGAGATGTTACTTAACAGCATAGAGTTCTCTCTCTCAGAGATGTTACTTAAGAGCATAGAGTTCTCTCTCTCAGAGATGTTACTTAACAGCATAGAGTTCTCTCTCTCAGAGATGTTACTTAACAGCATAGAGTTCTCTCTCTCTCAGAGATGTTACTTAACAGCATAGAGTTCTCTCTCTCAGAGATGTTACTTAACAGCATAGAGTTCTCTCTCTCTCAGAGATGTTACTTAACAGCATAGAGTTCTCTCTCTCTCAGAGATGTTACTTAACAGCATAGAGTTCTCTCTCTCAGAGATGTTACTTAACAGCATAGAGTTCTCTCTCTCAGAGATGTTACTTAACAGCATAGAGTTCTCTCTCTCAGAGATGTTACTTAACAGCATAGAGTTCTCTCTCTCTCAGAGATGTTACTTAACAGCATAGAGTTCTCTCTCTCAGAGATGTTACTTAACAGCATAGAGTTCTCTCTCTCTCAGAGATGTTACTTAACAGCATAGAGTTCTCTCTCTCTCAGAGATGTTACTTAACAGCATAGAGTTCTCTCTCTCTCAGAGATGTTACTTAACAGCATAGAGTTCTCTCTCTCTCAGAGATGTTACTTAACAGCATAGAGTTCTCTCTCTCTCTCAGAGATGTTAGTTAACAGCATAGAGTTCTCTCTCTCTCAGAGATGTTACTTAACAGCATAGAGTTCTCTCTCTCTCAGAGATGTTACTTAACAGCATAGAGTTCTCTCTCTCAGAGATGTTACTTAACAGCATAGAGTACTCTCTCTCAGAGATTACTTAACAGCATAGAGTTCTCTCTCTCAGAGATGTTACTTAAGAGCATAGAGTTCTCTCTCTCAGAGATGTTACTTAAGAGCATAGAGTTCTCTCTCTCAGAGATGTTACTTAACAGCATAGAGTTCTCTCTCTCAGAGATGTTACTTAAGAGCATAGAGTTCTCTCTCTCAGAGATGTTACTTAACAGCATAGAGTTCTCTCTCTCTCAGAGATGTTAGTTAAGAGCATAGAGTTCTCTCTCTCTCAGAGATGTTACTTAACAGCATAGAGTTCTCTCTCTCTCAGAGATGTTACTTAACAGCATAGAGTTCTCTCTCTCAGAGATGTTACTTAAGAGCATAGAGTTCTCTCTCTCAGAGATGTTACTTAAGAGCATAGAGTTCTCTCTCTCAGAGATGTTACTTAACAGCATAGAGTTCTCTCTCTCAGAGATGTTACTTAACAGCATAGAGTTCTCTCTCTCAGAGATGTTACTTAACAGCATAGAGTTCTCTCTCTCAGAGATGTTACTTAACAGCATAGAGTTCTCTCTCTCAGAGATGTTACTTAAGAGCATAGAGTTCTCTCTCTCAGAGATGTTACTTAACAGCATAGAGTTCTCTCTCTCAGAGATGTTACTTAAGAGCATAGAGTTCTCTCTCTCAGAGATGTTACTTAACAGCATAGAGTTCTCTCTCTCTCAGAGATGTTAGTTAAGAGCATAGAGTTCTCTCTCTCTCAGAGATGTTACTTAACAGCATAGAGTTCTCTCTCTCTCAGAGATGTTACTTAACAGCATAGAGTTCTCTCTCTCAGAGATGTTACTTAAGAGCATAGAGTTCTCTCTCTCAGAGATGTTACTTAAGAGCATAGAGTTCTCTCTCTCAGAGATGTTACTTAACAGCATAGAGTTCTCTCTCTCAGAGATGTTACTTAACAGCATAGAGTTCTTTCTCTCTCAGAGATGTTACTTAACAGCATAGAGTTCTCTCTCTCAGAGATGTTACTTAACAGCATAGAGTTCTCTCTCTCAGAGATGTTACTTAACAGCATAGAGTTCTCTCTCAGAGGTGATACGTACCAGCATAGAGTTCTCTCTCAGAGGTGATACGTACCAGCATAGAGTTCTCTCTCAGAGGTGATACGTACCAGCATAGAGTTCTCTCTCTCGTTGAAGGGCTGTGGTTCAGTAAAAAACTCTGTGTTGTGGTCCAGTCTGCCATGGCCTCCGTACTGCACCTCATCACTGTCCAGCTTGATGGTGTATCTGTGTGGGGTCAAAGGTTAAGGAACACTGGCATAAAGAGAAATGGAAAAAGATGGAGATAGAGGGAACACAAGAACGGTGATGAGGAAGAGACAGGAAAGGAGGAACACAAGAAGGGTGATGAGGAAGAGACAGGAAAGGAGGAACACAAGAAGGGTGATGAGGAAGAGACAGGAAAGGAGGAACATAAGGGTGATGAGGAAGAGACAGGAAAGGAGGAACATAAGGGTGATGAGGAAGAGACAGGAAAGGAGGAACATAAGGGTGATGAGGAAGAGACAGGAAAGGAGGAACATAAGGGTGATGAGGAAGAGACAGGAAAGGAGGAACATAATGGTGATGAGGAAGAGACAGGAAAGGAGGAACACAAGAAGGGTGATGAGGAAGAGACAGGAAAGGAGGAACATAATGGTGATGAGGAAGAGACAGGAAAGTAGGAACATAAGGGTGATGAGGAAGAGACAGGAAAGGAGGAACATAATGGTGATGAGGAAGAGACAGGAAAGGAGGAACACAAGAAGGGTGATGAGGAAGAGACAGGAAAGGAGGAACATAATGGTGATGAGGAAGAGACAGGAAAGGAGGAACACAAGAAGGGTGATGAGGAAGAGACAGGAAAGGAGGAACATAAGAAGGGTGATGAGGAAGAGACAGGAAAGGAGGAACACAAGAAGGGTGATGAGGAAGAGACAGGAAGGGAGGAACATAAGGGTGATGAGGAAGAGACAGGAAAGGAGGAACATAAGGGTGATGAGGAAGAGACAGGAAGGGAGGAACATAAGGATGATGAGGAAGAGACAGGAAAGGAGGAGCACAAGAAGGGTGATGAGGAAGAGACAGGAAGGGAGGAACATAAGGGTGATGAGGAAGAGACAGGAAGGGAGGAACATAAGGGTGATGAGGAAGAGACAGGAAAGGAGGAACATAAGGGTGATGAGGAAGAGACAGGAAAGGAGGAACATAAGAAGGGTGATGAGGAAGAGACAGGAAAGGAGGAACATAAGAAGGGTGATGAGGTAGAGACAGGAAGGGAGGAACATAAGAAGGGTGATGAGGAAGAGACAGGAAAGGAGGAGCATAAGAAGGGTGATGAGGAAGAGACAGGAAAGGAGGAACATAAGGGTGATGAGGAAGAGACAGGAAAGGAGGAACATAAGAAGGGTGATGAGGAAGAGACAGGAAAGGAGGAACATAAGAAGGGTGATGAGGAAGAGACAGGAAAGGAGGAACATAAGAAGGGTGATGAGGAAGAGACAGGAAAGAAGGAACATAAGGGTGATGAGGAAGAGACAGGAAAGGAGGAACACAAGGGTGATGAGGAAGAGACAGGAAAGGAGGAACATAAGGGTGATGAGGAAGAGACAGGAAAGGAGGAGCACAAGAAGAGTGATGAGGAAGAGACAGGAAAGGAAGAGCACAAGGGTGATGAGGAAGAGACAGGAAAGGAGGAACACAAGAAGGGTGATGAGGAAGAGACAGGAAGGGAGGAACATAAGGGTGATGAGGAAGAGACAGGAAAGAAGGAACATAAGGGTGATGAGGAAGAGACAGGAAAGGAGGAACACAAGGGTGATGAGGAAGAGACAGGAAAGGAGGAACATAAGGGTGATGAGGAAGAGACAGGAAAGGAGGAGCACAAGAAGAGTGATGAGGAAGAGACAGGAAAGGAAGAGCACAAGGGTGATGAGGAAGAGACAGGAAAGGAGGAACACAAGAAGGGTGATGAGGAAGAGACAGGAAGGGAGGAACACAAGAAGGGTGATGAGGAAGAGACAGGAAAGGAGGAACATAAGGGTGATGAGGAAGAGACAGGAAAGGAGGAACACAAGAAGGGTGATGAGGAAGAGACAGGAAGGGAGGAACATAAGGGTGATGAGGAAGAGACAGGACAGGAGGAACACAAGAAGAGTGATGAGGAAGAGACAGGAAAGGAAGAGCACAAGGGTGATGAGGAAGAGACAGGAAAGGAGGAACACAAGAAGGGTGATGAGGAAGAGACAGGAAAGGAGGAGCACAAGAAGGGTGATGAGGAAGAGACAGGAAAGGAGGAACACAAGAAGGGTGATGAGGAAGAGACAGGAAGGGAGGAACATAAGGGTGATGAGGAAGAGACAGGAAAGGAGGAACATAAGGGTGATGAGGAAGAGACAGGAAAGGAGGAACATAAGGGTGATGAGGAAGAGACAGGAAAGGAGGAACATAAGGGTGATGAGGAAGATACAGGAAGGGAGGAACATAAGGGTGATGAGGAAGAGACAGGAAGGGAGGAACATAAGGGTGATGAGGAAGAGACAGGAAAGGAGGAACATAATGGTGATGAGGAAGAGACAGGAAAGGAGGAACATAATGGTGATGAGGAAGAGACAGGAAAGGAAGAGCACAAGGGAAACCTTCCTCCAACTACACACCTCCCTGTTATGCTGTGTGACTGACAACACCGGCCCACATTAACACACAGTCCAATAGGAAAGTGTCTGAACCGTGCAGCTCAACAGATTAATTTATGACATAAATAATGTATTTCATCAAACAAACAAAACAAAACAAATCTCTGTGTCTTTGCTACACTGACTCAATGAAATATTAAATAAAGTAATTTCCTTTGACTCGTGTAGGGAAAGAAACAGAGGAGTGAAGTACGTGAGCAGGCTATTGGGGGGGGGGATTTGGTTCTACACTTTTATTTGTACGATCCCTCTTGTTCTCCTGAACTTGTAATCAGTCAAAGTCTGTACCGAATGGAACCCTATTCCCTACATAGTGCGCACTCCTTTTGACTACAGCCCTACGTGCCCTGGTTAAAAAATAGTGCACTATAAAGACTTGGAATAGGGTTTAATTCAGGACAAATCTAGGGTAGATTGATGGCTTGGCCCACTGGGCATTATATTCTCTATGCATGTGAGAGCCTTGTGCCAATACAACCAACAAGGTACTATAGTTAACAGGGTGTCAGTGAAATATATCATATGTATGGTCCAAATATGACGACATATGCATGTCAAATGTAAATATTTAATATATACCTATACGCTATGGGTATATAACGATATTGGCCTGTGGTAGCTACATGACAAGGAGAGAAGGAGAGGAGAGGAATGGGGATAGAGAGAGAGATAAAGAGAGAGAGATAAAGAGAGATAAAGAGAGAGAGAGAATAGATGAATTGGACCTGGGAGGCTCTTCTCTCTCTGTGGTGTTTTGTTTACCTTTGTCTCTCTGAGCACCTCAATAGACAGGATAGTAGATCTGAGTCCAAAATGACACCCTAATTCCTTATACTTTCCACCACTCTGGTCAAAAGTAGTGCGCTATCTTGGGAATAGAGTGCCATTTGGGACGCACTCCTAGGTAACAAACAACCAGGAGCTTGGCGGGAAGGAACACATGCAAACTGGATCCTAATTGGCTAGGTGAAAATCACCTCATCTCCCCATAGGCCAGTCTGAGGAAGGAGTCAGTTGGAGTCAGATCCTCAAACACTTCCTGGTTCTGCCCCAGGGCCGGGGAACATTCTACTTGTCTGCTTTGATAGCCATGATTAAAAAGAAAGAAGCTCTGCTCAGTGTGTGCATTATTTCTACTGAGAAAGACATACACACTCCTCCTCCCCCCTCTCCCTCTCTTCCTCTCCCCATCTCCTCCTCCGTCACTTCCTCTCCCCTCCCCCTCTCTTCCTCTCCCCTCCCTATCTCCTCCTCCCTCACTTCCTCTCCCCTCCCTATCTCTTCCTCTCCCCTCCCTATCTCCCTCTCTTCCTCTCCCCTCCCTATCTCCTCCTCCCTCACTCCTCCCCATCTCCCTCTCTCCTCCCCCACTCCCCATCTCCCTCTCTCCTCCCCATCTCCCTCTCTCCTCCCCCACTCCCCATCTCCCTCTCTCCTCCCCATCTCCCTATCTCCTCCCCCCCCGTCACCCTCTCTTCCTCCCCCACTCCCTATCTCCTCCCCCTCTCCCTCTCTTTCTCCCCCCCCACTCCCTCTCCACCCCCTCTCCCCTCTCCTCCCTACCTCCTCCCCCTCTCCCTCTCCCCTCTCTTTCCCCCTCTCCCTCTCCACCCCCTCTCCCACTCTCCTCCCTACCTCCTCCCCCTCTCCCTCTCCCCTCCCCCTCTCTCCTCCCTATTTCCTCCTCCCTCTCTTCCTCTCCCCTCCCTATCTCCTCCCTCTCTTCCTCACTCCTCCCCATCTCCCTCTCTCCTCCCCACTCCCCATCTCCCTCTCTCCTCCCCCACTTCCCATCTCCCTCTCTCCTCCCCCCCTTCCCATCTCCCTCTCTCCTCCCCCACTTCCCATCTCCCTCTCTCCTCCCCCACTTCCCATCTCCCTCTCTCCTCCCCCACTTCCCATCTCCCTCTCTCCTCCCCCACTTCCCATCTCCCTCTCTCCTCCCCCACTTCCCATCTCCCTCTCTCCTCCCCCACTTCCCATCTCCCTCTCTCCTCCCCCACTTCCCATCTCCCTATCTCCTCCCCCACTTCCCATCTCCCTCTCTCCTCCCCCACTTCCCATCTCCCTCTCTCCTCCCCCACTTCCCATCTCCCTCTCTCCTCCCCCACTTCCCATCTCCCTATCTCCTCCCCCGTCTCCCTCTCTTCCTCTCCCCTCCCTATCTCCTCCTCCCTCTCCCCTCCCTATCTCCTCCTCCCTCTCCCTCTCTTCCTCTCCCCATCTCCCTCTCTCCTCCCCCACTCCCTATCTCCTCCCCCTCCCCCTCTCCCTCTCTTCCCCCTCTCCCTCTCTTTCCCCCTCTTTCTCCCCCCCCCCCACTCCCTCTCCACCCCCCTCTCCCACTCTCCTCCCTACCTCCTCCCCCTCTCCCTCTCCCCTCTCTTTCCCCCTCTCCCTCTCTTTCTCCCCACCCCACTCCCTCTCCACCCCCTCTCCCACTCTCCTCCCTACCTCCTCCCCCTCTCCCTCTCCCCCCTCTCCCTCTCCCCCTCCCTATCTCCCCTCCCTATCTCCTCCCCTCCCTATCTCCTCCCCCTATCTCCTCCCCCTCTCCCTCTCCTCCCCCTCTCCCTCTCCCCTCCCTCCCCCTCCCTATCTCCTCCCCCTATCTCCTCCCCCTCTCCATCTCCTCCCCCTCTCCCTCTCCCCTCCCTCTCCCCTCCCTATCTCCTCCCCCTCTCCCTTCCCTATCTCCTCCCCCCTCTAACTTCCCTATCTCCTCCCCCTCTCCCTTCCCTATCTCCTCCCCCCTCTCCCTCTCCCCTCGCTATCTCCTCCCCCCTCTCCCTCTCCCCTCCCTCCTCTCCCTTCCCTCTCTCCTTCCCCCTCTCTATCTCCTCCCCCCTCTCCCTCTCCCCTCCCTCATCCCTATCTCCTCCCCCCTCTCCCTCCCTATCTCCTCCCCCCTCTCCCTCCCTATCTCCTCCCCCCTCTCTCTCCCTATCTCCTCCCCCCTCTCTCTCCCTATCTCCTCCCCCTCTCTCTATCTCCTCCCCCCTCTCCCCACCCTATCTCCTCCTCCCTCTCTTCATCTCCTCCTCCCTCACTATCTCCCCCCCTCCCCTCCCTATCTCCCTCTCCCCCTCTCCCTCTCTCCTCCCCACTCACTCTCTTCCCCCTCTCCCTCTCTTCCCCCTCTCCCTCTCTTCCCCCTCCCTCTCTTCCTCTCCCCCACTCCCTCTCTTCCCCCTCCCTCTCTTCCTCTCCCCACTCCCTCTCTTCCCCCTCCCTCTCTTCCTCTCCCCCACTCCCTATCTCTTCCCCCTCTTCCACTCTCCTCCCTATCTCCTCCTCCCCAACTCCCTCTCTCCCTCTCTCCTCCCCCACTCCCTCTCCCCTCCCTCTCTTCCTCTCCCCTCCCTCTCTTCCTCCCCATCTCCCTATCTCCCTCTCTCCTCCCCCACTCCCTATCTCCCCCTCTCCTCCCCCACTCCCTATCTCCTCTCTCCCTCTCTCCTCCCCCACTCCCTCTCCTCCCCCACTCCCTATCTCCCTCTCTCCCTCTCTCCTCCCCCACTCCCTCTCCTCCCCCACTCCCTATCTCCCTCTCTCTTCCCCCACTCCCTATCTCCCTCTATCCTCCCCCCTCTCCCTCTCTCCTCCCCCTCTCCCTCTCCCCTCCATATCTCCCTCTCTCTTCCCCCACTCCCTATCTCCCTCTCTCCTCCCCCTCTCCCTCTCCCCTCCCTATCTCCCTCTCTCTTCCCCACTCCCTCTCCCTCCCTATCTCCCTCTCTCTTCCCCCACTCCCTCTCCCCTCCCTATCTCCTCTCCCATCTCCTCCCCCCTCTCCCTCTCTCCCTCTATCCTCTACCGCTCCCTATAGTCTCCCCCTCTCTCGCTCCCTCTCTCGCTCCCCCTCTACCTCACCTTTCCCCCTCTCCCTCTCTCCTCCCCCTCTCCCTCACCCTTCTCCCTTTCCTCCTGTCCCTCACCCTCTCTCCTCCCCCTCACCCTTCTCCCTTTCCTCCTCTCCCTCACCCTCTCCCTCCTCCCTTTCCTCCTCTCCCTTTCCTCCTTACATTAGAGAATCCTGACAAAATCCTCATTTTTTTTGTTGTTGTGGATATTTAAGGATGGTTCTAAAAAATAAAACATTGTAATAAAATCTCCCAGGAATCGTAACGTAAAGCAAAGGTGAGAATCAACAGACTCAAAGACTCCCGACAGGAATATGACCTTATCCTGGTGATTTCAATTCAGTTGATACCACAGTGGAGTATATGATTAGTTAGATAATGACTGACGAGATAATGAACATTGTTATCCTACCATCTACACATCGCAATTCATTCAAGGCTCATTTAAAAGCTGATTTCAAACCATCTGGCTGCAATCCAGCAACCAAAGACATTAAATAACCTTATGCCTCTTCTCTGTGTGTGTGTGTGTGTGTGTGTGTGTGTGTGTGTGTGTGTGTGTGTGTGTGTGTGTGTGTGTGTGTGTGTGTGTGTGTGTGTGTGTGTGTGTGTGTGTGTGTGTGTGTCTGTGTCTGTGTGTGTGTGTGTGTGTGTGTGTGTGTTGTTCATATGCTGAATTGTAAATGGAGGACAGTTAATTTGATGTTCCCTGGCCAACATTGTCTGGGGTAAGTGGAGCTCCAGGAGGCATTCAACAATGAGGTTGGTGTTATTGTCTACAGATGGCCGCTATAACAGCCTGCAGTTCAGCTGTGAATGAGGTTGGTGTTATTGTCTACAGATGGCCGCTATAACAGCCTGCAGTTCAGCTGTGAATGAGGTTGGTGTTATTGTCTACAGATGGCCGCTATAACAGCCTGCAGTTCAGCTGTGAATGAGGTTGGTGTTATTGTCTACAGATGGCCGCTATAACAGCCTGCAGTTCAGCTGTGAATGAGGTTGGTGTTATTGTCTACAGATGGCCGCTATAACAGCCTGCAGTTCAGCTGTGAATGAGGTTGGTGTTATTGTCTACAGATGGCCGCTATAACAGCCTGCAGTTCAGCTGTGAATGAGGTTGGTGTTATTGTCTACAGATGGCCGCTATAACAGCCTGCAGTTCAGCTGTGAATGAGGTTGGTGTTATTGTCTACAGATGGCCGCTATAACAGCCTGCAGTTCAGCTGTGAATGAGGTTGGTGTTATTGTCTACAGATGGCCGCTATAACAGCCTGCAGTTCAGCTGTGAATGAGGTTGGTGTTATTGTCTACAGATGGCCACTATAACAGCCTACAGTTCAGCTGTGAATGAGGTTGGTGTTATTGTCTACAGATGGCCGCTATAACAGCCTGCAGTTCAGCTGTGAATGAGGTTGGTGTTATTGTCTACAGATGGCCGCTATAACAGCCTGCAGTTCAGCTGTGAATGAGGTTGGTGTTATTGTCTACAGATGGCCACTATAACAGCCTGCAGTTCAGCTGTGAATGAGGTTGGTGTTATTGTCTACAGATGGCCGCTATAACAGCCTGCAGTTCAGCTGTGAATGAGGTTGGTGTTATTGTCTACAGATGGCCGCTATAACAGCCTGCAGTTCAGCTGTGAATGAGGTTGGTGTTATTGTCTACAGATGGCCGCTATAACAGCCTGCAGTTCAGCTGTGCATGAGGTTGGTGTTATTGTCTACAGATGGCTGCTATAACAGCCTGCAGTTCAGCTGTGCATGAGGTTGGTGTTATTGTCTACAGATGGCCGCTATAACAGCCTGCAGTTCAGCTGTGAATGAGGTTGGTGTTATTGTCTACAGATGGCCACTATAACAGCCTGCAGTTCAGCTGTGAATGAGGTTGGTGTTATTGTCTACAGATGGCCACTATAACAGCCTGCAGTTCAGCTGTGAATGAGGTTGGTGTTATTGTCTACAGATGGCCGCTATAACAGCCTGCAGTTCAGCTGTGAATGAGGTTGGTGTTATTGTCTACAGATGGCCGCTATAACAGCCTGCAGTTCAGCTGTGAATGAGGTTGGTGTTATTGTCTACAGATGGCCGCTATAACAGCCTGCAGTTCAGCTGTGAATGAGGTTGGTGTTATTGTCTACAGATGGCCGCTATAACAGCCTGCAGTTCAGCTGTGAATGAGGTTGGTGTTATTGACTACAGATGGCCGCTATAACAGCCTGCAGTTCAGCTGTGAATGAGGTTGGTGTTATTGTCTACAGATGGCCGCTATAACAGCCTGCAGTTCAGCTGTGAATGAGGTTGGTGTTATTGTCTACAGATGGCCGCTATAACAGCCTGCAGTTCAGCTGTGAATGAGGTTGGTGTTATTGTCTACAGATGGCCGCTATAACAGCCTGCAGTTCAGCTATGAATGAGGTTGGTGTTAGTCTACAGATGGCCGCTATAACAGCCTGCAGTTCAGCTGTGAATGAGGTTGGTGTTATTGTCTACAGATGGCCGCTATAACAGCCTGCAGTTCAGCTGTGAATGAGGTTGGTGTTATTGTCTACAGATGGCCACTATAACAGCCTGCAGTTCAGCTGTGAATGAGGTTGGTGTTATTGTCTACAGATGGCCACTATAACAGCCTGCAGTTCAGCTGTGAATGAGGTTGGTGTTATTGTCTACAGATGGCCGCTATAACAGCCTGCAGTTCAGCTGTGAATGAGGTTGGTGTTATTGTCTACAGATGGCCACTATAACAGCCTGCAGTTCAGCTGTGCATGAGGTTGGTGTTATTGTCTACAGATGGCCGCTATAACAGCCTGCAGTTCAGCTGTGAATGAGGTTGGTGTTATTGTCTACAGATGGCCGCTATAACAGCCTGCAGTTCAGCTGTGAATGAGGTTGGTGTTATTGTCTACAGATGGCCACTATAACAGCCTACAGTTCAGCTGTGAATGAGGTTGGTGTTATTGTCTACAGATGGCCGCTATAACAGCCTGCAGTTCAGCTGTGAATGAGGTTGTTGTTATTGTCTACAGATGGCTGCTATAACAGCCTGCAGTTCAGCTGTGAATGAGGTTGGTGTTATTGTCTACAGATGGCCGCTATAACAGCCTGCAGTTCAGCTGTGAATGAGGTTGTTGTTATTGTCTACAGATGGCAGCTATAACAGCCTGCAGTTCAGCTGTGAATGAGGTTGGTGTTATTGTCTACAGATGGCCGCTATAACAGCCTGCAGTTCAGCTGTGAATGAGGTTGGTGTTATTGTCTACAGATGGCCGCTATAACAGCCTGCAGTTCAGCTGTGAATGAGGTTGTTGTTATTGTCTACAGATGGCTGCTATAACAGCCTGCAGTTCAGCTGTGAATGAGGTTGGTGTTATTGTCTACAGATGGCCGCTATAACAGCCTGCAGTTCAGCTGTGAATGAGGTTGTTGTTATTGTCTACAGATGGCAGCTATAACAGCCTGCAGTTCAGCTGTGAATGAGGTTGGTGTTATTGTCTACAGATGGCCACTATAACAGCCTGCAGTTCAGCTGTGAATGAGGTTGGTGTTATTGTCTACAGATGGCCGCTATAACAGCCTGCAGTTCAGCTGTGAATGAGGTTGTTGTTATTGTCTACAGATGGCCGCTATAACAGCCTGCAGTTCAGCTGTGAATGAGGTTGGTGTTATTGTCTACAGATGGCTTCTATAACAGCCTGCAGTTCAGCTGTGAATGAGGTTGGTGTTATTGTCTACAGATGGCCGCTATAACAGCCTGCAGTTCAGCTGTGAATGAGGTTGGTGTTATTGTCTACAGATGGCCGCTATAACAGCCTGCAGTTCAGCTGTGAATGAGGTTGGTGTTATTGTCTACAGATGGCCGCTATAACAGCCTGCAGTTCAGCTGTGAATGAGGTTGGTGTTATTGTCTACAGATGGCCGCTATAACAGCCTGCAGTTCAGCTGTGAATGAGGTTGGTGTTATTGTCTACAGATGGCCGCTATAACAGCCTGCAGTTCAGCTGTGCATGAGGTTGGTGTTATTGTCTACAGATGGCCGCTATAACAGCCTGCAGTTCAGCTGTGAATGAGGTTGGTGTTATTGTCTACAGATGGCCGCTATAACAGCCTGCAGTTCAGCTGTGAATGAGGTTGGTGTTATTGTCTACAGATGGCCACTATAACAGCCTACAGTTCAGCTGTGAATGAGGTTGGTGTTATTGTCTACAGATGGCCGCTATAACAGCCTGCAGTTCAGCTGTGAATGAGGTTGGTGTTATTGTCTACAGATGGCCGCTATAACAGCCTGCAGTTCAGCTGTGAATGAGGTTGGTGTTATTGTCTACAGATGGCCGCTATAACAGCCTGCAGTTCAGCTGTGAAGTATTGTAATGAATACAGGCTTTGTCAATAGGGGGAAGATTTAGGAAAATGGTCAATTCTGAAGCACTGAGCCGACCCCATCGCTTCCTACCCACCCCCATCACTCATTACCCCTACCTACCCACCCCCATCTCTCATTATCCCTACCTACCCACCCCCATCACTCATTACCCCTACCTACCCACCCCCATCACTCATTACCCCTACCTACCCACCCCCATCTCTCATTACCCCTACCTACCCACCCCCATCTCTCATTAACCCTACATACCCACCCCCATCGCTCATTACCCCTACCTACTGCACCCCCATCTCTCATTACCCCTACCTACCCACCCCATCACTCATTACCCCTACCTACCCACCCCCATCTCTCATTACCCCTACCTACCCACCCCCATCTCTCATTACCCCTACCTACCCACCCCCATCGCTCATTACCCCTACCTACCCACCCCCATCGCTCATTACCCCTACCTACCCACCCCCATCGCTCATTACCCCTACCTACCCACCCCC
>NC_068438.1:49691548-49811548 GCF_023373465.1 Oncorhynchus keta
ACAGAACTGACAGAACAGAGCTAGAGTAGAGACAGACAGACAGAACTGACAGAACAGAGCTAGAGTAGAGACAGACAGACAGAACTGACAGAACAGAGCTAGAGTAGAGACAGACAGACAGAAAGACAGAACAGAGCTAGAGTAGAGACAGACAGACAAAACTGACAGAACAGAGCTAGAGTAGAGACAGACAGACAGAACTGACAGAACAGAGCTAGAGTAGAGACAGACAGACAGAACTGACAGAACAGAGCTAGAGTAGAGACAGACAGACAGAACAGAGCTAGAGTAGAGACAGACAGACAGAACTGACAGAACAGAGCTAGAGTAGAGACAGACAGACAGAACTGACAGAACAGAGCTAGAGTAGAGACAGACAGACAGAACTGACAGAACAGAGCTAGAGTAGAGACAGACAGACAGAAAGACAGAACAGAGCTAGAGTAGAGACAGACATACAGAACTGACAGAACAGAGCTAGAGTAGAGACAGACAGACAGAACAGAGCTAGAGTAGAGACAGACAGACAGAACTGACAGAACAGAGCTAGAGTAGAGACAGACAGACAGACAGACAGACAGACAGACAGACAGACAGACAGACAGACAGACAGACAGACAGAACTGACAGAACTGACAGAACAGAGCTAGAGTAGAGACAGACAGACAGAACTGACAGAACAGAGCTAGAGTACAGACAGACAGAACTGACAGAACAGAGCTAGAGTACAGACAGACAGACAGACAGACAGACAGACAGACAGACAGACAGACAGACAGACAGAACAGAGCTAGAGTACAGACAGACAGACAGAACTGACAGACAGACAGACAGACAGACAGACAGACAGACAGACAGACAGACAGACAGACAGACAGACAGAACAGAGCTAGAGTACAGACAGACAGACAGACAGACAGACAGACAGACAGACAGACAGACAGAACAGAGCTAGAGTACAGACAGACAGACAGACAGACAGAGCTAGAGTAGAGACAGACAGAACTGACAGAACAGAGCTAGAGTAGAGACAGACAGAACTGACAGAACAGAGCTAGAGTAGAGGCAGACAGAACTGACAGAACAGAGCTAGAGTAGAGACAGACAGAACTGACAGAACAGAGCTAGAGTAGAGACAGACAGACAGACAGAACAGAGCTAGAGTAGAGACAGACAGACAGACAGACAGACAGACAGACAGACAGACAGACAGACAGACAGAACTGACAGAACTGACAGAACAGAGCTAGAGTACAGACAGACAGACAGACAGAATAGAACAGAGCTAGAGTAGAGACAGACAGAACTGACAGAACAGAGCTAGAGTAGAGACAGACAGAACTGACAGAACAGAGCTAGAGTAGAGACAGACAGACAGAACTGACAGAACAGAGCTAGAGTAGAGACAGACAGACAGAACAGAGCTAGAGTAGAGACAGACAGACAGAACTGACAGAACAGAGCTAGAGTAGAGACAGACAGAACTGACAGAACAGAGCTAGAGTAGAGACAGACAGACAGAACTGACAGAACAGAGCTAGAGTAGAGACAGACAGACAGAAAGACAGAACAGAGCTAGAGTAGAGACAGACAGACAGAACTGACAGAACAGAGCTAGAGTAGAGACAGACAGACAGAACTGACAGAACAGAGCTAGAGTAGAGACAGACAGACAGAACTGACAGAACAGAGCTAGAGTAGAGACAGACAGACAGAACAGAGCTAGAGTAGAGACAGACAGACAGAACTGACAGAACAGAGCTAGAGTAGAGACAGACAGACAGAACTGACAGAACAGAGCTAGAGTAGAGACAGACAGACAGAACTGACAGAACAGAGCTAGAGTAGAGACAGACAGACAGAAAGACAGAACAGAGCTAGAGTAGAGACAGACATACAGAACTGACAGAACAGAGCTAGAGTAGAGACAGACAGACAGAACAGAGCTAGAGTAGAGACAGACAGACAGAACTGACAGAACAGAGCTAGAGTAGAGACAGACAGACAGACAGACAGACAGACAGACAGACAGACAGACAGACACAGACAGACAGAACTGACAGAACTGACAGAACAGAGCTAGAGTACAGACAGACAGACAGACAGACAGACAGACAGACCAGAACAGAACAGAGCTAGAGTAGAGACAGACAGAACTGACAGAACAGAGCTAGAGTAGAGACAGACAGAACTGACAGAACAGAGCTAGAGTAGAGACAGACAGAAATGACAGAACAGAGCTAGAGTAGAGACAGACAGACAGACAGACAGAACAGAGCTAGAGTAGAGACAGACAGACAGACAGACAGACAGACAGACAGACAGACAGACACAGACAGACAGAACTGACAGAACTGACAGAACAGAGCTAGAGTACAGACAGACAGACAGACAGACAGACAGACAGACCAGAACAGAACAGAGCTAGAGTAGAGACAGACAGAACTGACAGAACAGAGCTAGAGTAGAGACAGACAGAACTGACAGAACAGAGCTAGAGTAGAGACAGACAGAAATGACAGAACAGAGCTAGAGTAGAGACAGACAGACAGACAGACAGAACAGAGCTAGAGTAGAGACAGACAGACAGACAGACAGAACAGAGCTAGAGTAGAGACAGACAGACAGACAGACAGACAGACAGACAGACAGACAGACAGACAGACAGACAGACAGACAGACAGACAGACAGACAGACAGACAGACAGAACAGACAGAACTGACAGAACAGAGCTAGAGTACAGACAGAACAGACAGAGCAGACAGACAGAGACAGAGCAGACCAGACAGAGAACAGAGCTAGAGACAGAGACAGACAGAACAGAGCTACAGAACAGAGCTAGACAGACAGAGACAGACAGAACTGACAGAACAGAGCTAGAGACAGAGACAGACAGAAATGACAGACAGACAGAGACAGACAGACAGACAGACAGACAGACAGACAGACAGACAGACAGACAGACAGACAGACAGACAGACAGACAGACAGACAGAGCTACAGACAGACAGACAGACAGACAGACAGACAGACAGACAGACAGACAGACAGACAGACAGACAGACAGACAGACAGACAGACAGACAGACAGACAGACAGACAGACAGACAGACAGACAGACAGACAGACAGACAGACAGACAGACAGACAGACAGACAGACAGACAGACAGACAGACAGACAGACAGACAGACAGACAGACAGACAGACAGACAGACAGACAGACAGACAGACAGACAGACAGACAGACAGACAGACAGACAGACAGACAGACAGACAGACAGACAGACAGACAGACAGACAGACAGACAGACAGACAGACAGACAGACAGACAGACAGACAGACAGACAGACAGACAGACAGACAGACAGACAGACAGACAGACAGACAGACAGACAGACAGACAGACAGACAGACAGACAGACAGACAGACAGACAGACAGACAGACAGACAGACAGACAGACAGACAGACAGACAGACAGACAGACAGACAGACAGACAGACAGACAGACAGACAGACAGACAGACAGACAGACAGACAGAACAGACAGACAGAACAGACAGAAACAGACAGAACAGACAGAACAGACAGAACAGAACAGAGCTAGAGTAGAGACAGACAGAACTGACAGAACAGAGCTCAGAGCAGCTTGGGTGGACAGCCGAGATAAACCATTTGAAACAGAATCAGAGAGCGTTAGAGAGTGAAAAGCCTCAGGTGACCATGATGGAGGGGGCAGGACAACAAGACTTTAAACATCATGCAACTCCCAGTCCAGGTGTGGAGCAGGAGAGCTAATGTCCTTTCAGGATGTTGTGTGTGAAACAGCATACAGAATGTAATGGAAAAGCACTCTGAACCGGTTGGATCTTGTTGTTTACCTCTTCTTCCTCTGAGTGGCGCGTTCATCTGTCTTCTGCTCTAATTGGTTCCTCCACACACGCACACACACATTTACCACACACACCCCGTGGCGTCGGAGCACACACACACACACACACACGACACACACACACACACACACACACACACACACACACACACACACACACACACACACACACACACACACATTTACCACACACACCCCGTGGCGTCGGAGCACGCACACACACACACACACACACACACACACACACCACACACCACACACTTGACTGTACAATGTTTACAGTGGTGCTTTATAATGACAGCCATTTATTCGTGTTCCCGACTTCAGAGAGCATCTCCTCACACATCAGAGCAATGCACCGGAAGGGAGAGACGAGGCCCCAGGTAAATGGAAATAAACAGTCCAACATGGCACTGGAAACGCAACTGTGTGTGTGTGTGTGTGTGTGTGTGTGTGTGTGTGTGTGTGTGTTCTGACGCTACGGGGTGTGTGTGTGTGTGTGTGTGTGTGTGTGTGTGTGTGTTCCGGCGCTACGGGTGTGTGTGTGTGTGTGTGTGTGTGTGTGTTCTGACGCTACGGGGTGTGTGTGTGTGTGTGTGTGTGTGTGTGTGTTCCGACGCTACGGGGTGTGTGTGTGTGTGTGTGTGTGTGTGTGTGTGTGTGTGTGTGTGTGTGTGTGTGTGTTCCGGCGCTACGGGGTGTGTGTGTGTGTGTGTGTGTGTTCCGGCGCTACGGGGTGTGTGTGGTAAATGTGTCGTGTGTGTGTGTGTGTGTGTTCCGATGCTACGGGGTGTGTGTGGTAAATGTGTCGTGTGTGTGTGTGTGTGTGTGTGTGTGTGTGTTCCGATGCTACGGGGTGTGTGTGGTAAATGTGTTGTGTGTGTGTGTGAACCCAGGTACCTAGGATGTTTTGTGCATTTATACCCACAGATCCCGCCCAGCCTCCCACCTACCCTACCCCCCCCACACACACACACACACACACACACACACACACACACACACACACACACAGGACACTCATATATAGCCATAAGGATACTTCCCAGGCGAGGCCACAGCCACCCTGTAGTTGGTCTGGCTCCTGGTTGGGTGGAAGTTCAACAGAAACAGCACGTTGCCTCTCTCGAACACTATCACCTTGTCTCCCTCGTGCCTGGCACTCACAAACGCCTGCAAGGAACACAGTGACAGGAGAAACCTTTCAGTAACGTACCACATCCCCCTCATCAATACAAGGAACACAGACACATCACCCTCATCAATACAAGGAACACAGTCACATCACCCTCATCAATACAAGGAACACAGTCACATCACCCTCATCAATACAAGGAACACAGTGACATCACCCTCATCAATACAAGGAACACAGACACATCACCCTCATCAATACAAGGAACACAGTCACATCACCCTCATCAATACAAGGAACACAGTCACATCACCCTCATCAATACAAGGAACACAGTCACATCACCCTCATCAATACAAGGAACACAGTCACATCACCCTCATCAATACAAGGAACACAGACACATCACCCTCATCAATACAAGGAACACAGTCACATCACCCTCATCAATACAAGGAACACAGTCACATCACCCTCATCAATACAAGGAACACAGTCACATCACCCTCATCAATACAAGGAACACAGACACATCACCCTCATCAATACAAGGAACACAGTCACATCACCCTCATCAATACAAGGAACACAGTGACATCACCCTCATCAATACAAGGAACACAGACACATCACCCTCATCAATACAAGGAACACAGTCACATGACCCTCATCAATACAAGGAACACAGACACATCACCCTCATCAATACAAGGAACACAGTGACATCGCCCTCATCAATACAAGGAACACAGTCACATCCCCCTCATCAATACAAGGAACACAGTCACATCACCCTCATCAATACAAGGAACACAGTCACATCGCCCTCATCAATACAAGGAACACAGTCACATCGCCCTCATCAATACAAGGAACACAGTCACATCACCCTCATCAATACAAGGAACACAGTCACATCACCCTCATCAATACAAGGAACACAGTCACATCACCCTCATCAATACAAGGAACACAGTCACAACCCCCTCATCAATACAAGGAACACAGTCACAACCCCCTCATCAATACAAGGAACACAGTCACAACCCCCTCATCAATACAAGGAACACAGTCACATCACCCTCATCAATACAAGGAACACAGTCACATCGCCCTCATCAATACAAGGAACACAGTCACATGAGGAAACCGTTCAGCCATTATTAACGTCATCGATACTCAACGATGTCAGTTTTTTGTTACTACCTATCAATCAACAGAAGTTTCATAGCATCACTGTGGACGAGCTTTATTTCTGTCCAAAAAAAAACACATGTCGAAAACCACTGAGATAAATCGTCCAGTTTAAAAGTTATAGGAAGTTTCATGTTGAAATAGACATATGTACGAGGGTGATTGGCAGTTTATTCCCTAAACTCCATCCCATCCAATCCTCCCTCTATCCCTCCGCCTGTCTGTCCAATCACAAAAGAGCTTATCTCTCACTCAACAGTGAATATTCTAGCTATGTAATTGGCTGGGGGAGAGGGGGGAGTAAGGCATCGTGGGAAACCGGACTGAGCTATAAATAGTTGTCTGGGTGACATTGTTAATCTCCCCTAATAACACGTTAACAGTAGCTGGATACGTGCTAAATGGCACCCTACTACGTATGGGTCCTGGTCAAAAGTAGTGCACATTACACAGCCATGTTAACCCAGTCTAACAGCATTACACAGCCATGTTAACCCAGTCTAACAGCATTACACAGCTATGTTAACCCAGTCTAACATTACACAGCCATGTTAACCCAGTCTAACATTACACAGCCATGTTAACCCGGTCTAACATTATTACACAGCTATGTTAACCCAGTCTAACATCATTACACAGCTATGTTAACTCAGTCTAACATCATTACACAGCCATGTTAACCCAGTCTAACATTATACAGCCACGTTAACCCAGTCTAACATCATTACACAGCCATGTTAACCCAGTCTAACATTACACAGCCATGTTAACCCAGTCTAACATCATTACACAGCCATGTTAACCCAGTCTAACATTATACAGCCATGTTAACCCAGTCTAACATTATACAGCCATGATAACCCAGTCTAACATCACTACAGAGCCATGTTAACCCAGTCTAACATCATTACAGAGGCATGTTAACCCAGTCTAACATCATTACACAGCCATGTTAACCCAGTCTAACATTATACAGCCATGTTAACCCAGTCTAACATTATACAGCCATGTTAACCCAGTCTAACATCATTACACAGCCATGTTAACCCAGTCTAACATTATACAGCCATGTTAACCCAGTCTAACATCATTACACAGCCATGTTAACCCAGTCTAACATCATTACACAGCCATGTTAACCCAGTCTAACATTACACAGCCATGTTAACCAAGTCTAACATCATTACACAGCCATGTTAACCCAGTCTAACATTATACAGCCATGTTAACCCAGTCTAACATTATACAGCCATGATAACCCAGTCTAACATCACCACAGAGCCATGTTAACCCAGTCTAACATTACACAGCCATGTTAACCCAGTCTAACATTATACAGCCATGTTAACCCAGTCTAACATCACTACAGAGCCATGTTAACCCAGTCTAACATTATACAGCCATGTTAACCCAGTCTAACATCATTACACAGCTATGTTAACCCAGTCTAACATCATTACACAGCTATGTTAACCCAGTCTAACATTATACAGCCATGTTAACCCAGTCTAACATTATACAGCCATGTGAACCCAGTCTAACATTATACAGCCATGTTAACCCAGTCTAACATTATACAGCCATGTTAACCCAGTCTAACATTATACAGCCATGTTAACCCAGTCTAATATTACACAGCCATGTTAACCCAGTCTAACATTATACAGCCATGTTAACCCAGTCTAACATTATACAGCCATGTTAACTCAGTCTAACATTACACAGCCATTTTAACCCAGTCTAACATTACACAGCCATGTTAACTCAGTCTAACATTATACAGCCATGTTAACTCAGTCTAACATTACACAGCCATTTTAACCCAGTCTAACATTATACAGCCATGTTAACCCAGTCTAACATCACTACAGAGCCATGTTAACCCAGTCTAACATCACTACAGAGCCATGTTAACCCAGTCTAACATTATACAGCCATGTTAACTCAGTCTAACATTACACAGCCATGTTGTTAACCCAAGTACCTGCTGCCTGTATGTTCACCTACAGGCCCTTCACTCACTTAGCTTTACTTAGGGTGCAATTTGGGATGGATCAGTCTACCCTCAATAGACTGATCCAGTTGGGAGAGCAACACTGCCCGCCCACTACCCTACTAATGCATAGCTCCAACACAACTTCCAAACCCACCTCTAAACACCAATAGCAACTGAGCCCTTTGGTCTGGGGGGAATGAGGCAACATTAAACCAAAGTCAGAATCATGCTCACTATGCAGAATAACCAAGGCAATGTATTGATTGGGGAGGCGGGTAGCCTAGTGGTTAGAGCGCTGGCCCAGTAACCGAAAGGTTGCTAGATCGAATCCCCGAGCTGACAAGGTAAAAATCTGATGTTCTGCCCCCTGAACAAGGCAGTTAAACCACTGTTCCTAGGCTGTCATTGAAAATAAGAAATTGTTCTTAACAGACACGCCTAGTTAAATAAAGATTAAATAAAGAAATACAAAAAATGGATACACTACTGAAATAATTCAATGCGCTGGCACCATGTGATTTGGATATATTGTTGTCTCCATCCTCTTGCCTTTTGTTCTGTTGTCTGTGCCCAATTATGTTTGTAACATGTTGTGTGCTGCTACCATATTGTGCTGCTGCCATGTTGTGTTGCTACTATGCTGTTGTCATGTGTGTTGCTGTCATGCTGTGTTGCTACTATGCTGTTGTCACGTGTGTTGCTGCCATGCTGCGTTGTTGTCTTATAGGTCTCTCTTTATGGAGTGGTGTGTTGTCTCTCTTGTTGTGATGTGTGTTTTGTCCTATATTTATTGTTTATTTTTTATCCCCTGTCCCCGCAGGAGGCCATTTTGCCTTTTGGTGGTATGTTGTCTTTGTAAATAAGAGTTGTCCGGTTAAATAACGGTTAAACAAAATAAAATAAAGAAATTGCATGATCAGTTGTTGGCTAGACCTTTGAATGGATAAAAGCATCTGCTAAATGGCAGAAGTAACAATAGTAGTAGTAGTAGTAGTAACAGTAACAATAGTAGTAACAGTAACAATAGTAGTAACAGTAACAATAGTAGTAGTAGTAGTAGTAACAGTAACAATAGTAGTAGTAGTAGTAGTAACAGTAACAATAGTAGTAACAGTAACAATAGTAGTAACAGTAAAAATAGTAGTAGTAGTAGTAACAGTAACAATAGTAGTAGTAGTAACAGTAACAATAGTAGTAGTAGTAACAGTAACAATAGTAGTAGTAGTAACAGTAACAATAGTAGTAACAGTAACAATAGTAGTAACAGTAACAATAGTAGTAGTAGTAACAGTAACAATAGTAGTAACAGTAACAATAGTAGTAACAGTAACAATAGTAGTAACAGTAACAATAGTAGTAACAGTAACAATAGTGGTAGTAGTAGTAACAGTAACAATAGTAGTAGTAGTAACAGTAACAATAGTAGTAACAGTAACAATAGTAGTAACAGTAACAATAGTAGTAACAGTAACAATAGTAGTAACAGTAACAATAGTAGTAACAGTAACAATAGTAGTAACAGTAACAATAGTGGTAGTAGTAGTAACAGTAACAATAGTAGTAACAGTAACAATAGTAGTAACAGTAACAATAGTAGTAACAGTAACAATAGTAGTAACAGTAACAATAGTAGTGACAGTAACAATAGTAGTAACAGTAACAATAGTAGTAACAGTAACAATAGTAGTAACAGTAACAATAGTAGTAACAGTAACAATAGTAGTAGTAGTAACAGTAACAATAGTAGTAGTAGTAACAGTAACAATAGTAGTAACAGTAACAATAGTAGTAGTAGTAACAGTAACAATAGTAGTAACAGTAACAATAGTAGTAACAGTAACAATAGTAGTAACAGTAACAATAGTGGTAGTAGTAGTAACAGTAACAATAGCAGTAACAATAACAATAGTGGTAGTAACGGTAACAATAGTAGTAGTAGTAGTAACAGTAACAATAGTAGTAACAGTAACAATAGTAGTAACAGTAACAATAGTGGTAATAGTAGTAGCAGTAACAATAGTAGTAACAGTAACAATAATAGTAGTAGTAACAGTAACAATAGTAGTAGTAGTAACAGTAACAATAGTGGTAACAGTAACAATAGTAGTAGTAGTAACAGTAACAATAGTAGTAACAGTAACAATAGTAGTAGTAGTAACAGTAACAATAGTAGTAATAGTAACAATAGTAGTAGTAGTAGTAGTAGTAGTAGTAGTAGTAGTAGTAACAGTAATAATAGTAGCAGTAGTAACAGTAAAAATAGTAGTAGTAGTAACAGTAACAATAGTAGTAACAGTAACAATAGTAGTAACAGTAACAATAGTGGTAACAGTAACAATAGTAGTAACAGTAACAATAGTAGTAGTAGTAACAATAGTAGTAGCAGTAACAGTAACAATAGTAGTAGCAGTAACAATAGTAGTAACAGTAACAATAGTAGTAACAGTAACAATAGTAGTAGTAGTAACAATAGTAGTAGTAGTAACAGTAACAACAGTAGTAGTAGTAACAGTAACAATAGTAGTAACAGTAACAATAGTAGTAACAGTAACAATAGTAGTAGTAGTAACAGTAACAATATTAGTAACAGTAACAATAGTAGTAGTAGTAACAGTAACAATAGTAGTAACAGTAACAATAGTAGTAATAGTAACAATAGTAGTAGTAGTAACAGTAACAACAGTAGTAGTAGTAACAGTAACAATAGTAGTAACAGTAACAATAGTAGTAGTAGTAACAGTAACAATAGTAGTAACAGTAACAATAGTGGTAACAGTAACAATAGTAGTAACAGTAACAATAGTAGTAGTATTAACAATAGTAGTAGTAGTAACAGTAACAGTAGTAGTAGTAACAGTAACAATAGTAGTAACAGTAACAATAGTAGTAACAGTAACAATAGTAGTAGTAGTAGTAACAGTAACAATAGTAGTAACAGTAACAGTAGTAGTAACAGTAGTAGTAACAGTAACAATAGTAGTAACAGTAACAGTAGTAGTAACAGTAACAATAGTAGTAGTAGTAACAGTAACAATAGTAGTAGTAGTAACAGTAACAATAGTAGTAACAGTAGTAGTAACAGTAACAATAGTAGTAACAGTAGTAGTAACAGTAACAATAGTAGTAACAGTAACATTAGTAGTAACATTAGTAGTAACAGTAACAGTAGTAGTAACAGTAACAATAGTAGTAGTAGTAACAGTAACAATAGTAGTAGTAGTAGTAGTAACAGTAACAATAGTAGTAGTAGTAACAGTAACAATAGTAGTAGTAGTAACAGTAACAATTGTAGTAACAGTAACAATAGTAGTAGTAGTAACAGTAACAATAGTAGCAACAGTAACAATAGTAGTAGTAGTAGTAACAGTAACAATAGTAGTAACAGTAACAATAGTAGTAACAATAGTAGTAACAGTAACAATAGTAGTAGTAGTAACACAAGTAGTACCAGTAACAATAGTAGTAGCACTAGTAGTAACAGTAACAATAGTAGTAACAGTAATAATAGTAGTAACAGTAACAATAGTAGTAGTAGTAACACTAGTAGTAACAGTAACAATAGTAGTAGTAGTAACACAAGTAGTACCAGTAACAATAGTAGTAGCACTAGTAGTAACAGTAACAATAGTAGTAGTAGTAACACTAGTAGTACCAGTAACAATAGTAGTAGCACTGGTAGAACCAGTAACAATAGTAGTAACAGTAACAATAGTAGTAACAATAGTAGTAACAGTAACAATAGTAGTAGTAGTAACACAAGTAGTACCAGTAACAATAGTAGTAGCACTAGTAGTACCAGTAACAATAGTAGTAACAATAGTAGTACCAGTAACAATAGTAGTAACAATAGTAGTAACAGTAACAATAGTAGTAGTAGTAACACTAGTAGTAACAGTAACAATAGTAGTAACAATAGTAGTAGTAGTAACAGTAACAATAGTAGTAGTAGTAACATTAACAATAGTAGTAACAGTAACAATAGTAGTAACAGTAACACTAGTAGTAACAGTAACAATAGTAGTAGTAGTAACAATAGTAGTAGCAGTAACAGTAACAATAGTAGCAGTAGTAGTAGTAGTAGTAGTAGTAGTAACAATAGTAGTAGAAATAACAGTAACAATAGTAGTAGTAGTAATAGTAGTAGTAGTAGTAACAGTAACAATAGTAGTAGTAGTAGTAGTAGTAACAATAGTAGTAGTAGTAGTAGTAACAGTAACAATAGTAGTAGTAGTAGTAGTAACAGTAACAATAGTAGTAGTAGTAGTAGTAACAGTAACAATAGTAGTAGCAGTAACAATAGTAGTAGTAGTAGTAGTAGTAGTAGTAGTAGCAGTAACAGTAACACTAGTAGTAGCAGGAACACTAGTAGTAACAATAGTAGTAGTAGTAACAGTAACAATAGTAGTAACAATAGTAGTAACAATAGTAGTAGTAGTAACAGTAACAATAGTAGTAACAGTAACAATAGTAGTAACAGTAACAATAGTAGTAACACTAGTAGTAACAATAGTAGTAACAGTAACAATAGTAGTAGCAGGAACACTAGTAGTAACAATAGTAGTAGTAGTAGTAAAAGTAACAATAGTAGTAACAATAGTAGTAGTAGTAACAGTAACAATAGTAGTAACAATAGTAGTAACAATAGTAGTAGTAGTAACAGTAACAATAGTAGTAACAATAGTAGTAACAATAGTAGTAGTAGTAGTAACAGTAACAATAGTAGTAACAATAGTAGTATCAGTAACAATAGTAGTAATCAAATCAAATCAAATGTATTTATATAGCCCTTCGTACATCAGCTGATATCTCAAAGTGCTGTACAGAAACCCAGCCTAAAACCCCCAACAGCAAGCAATGCAGGTGTAGAAGTAGTAACAGTAGTAGTAGCAGTAACACTAGTAGTAACAATAGTAGTAACAATAGTAGTAGCAGTAACAATAGTAGTAACAATAGTAGTAGCAGTAACAATAGTAGTAGCAGTAACACTAGTAGTAACAATAGTAGTAGCAGTAACACTAGTAGTAACAGTAACAATAGTAGTAACAGTAGTAGTAGCAGTAACACTAGTAGTAACAATAGTAGTAACAGTAGTAGTAGCAGTAACACTAGTAGTAACAGTAGTAGTAACAATAGTAGTAACAGTAACAATAGTAGTAGTAGTAGTAGTAGTAGTAGTAGTAGTAGTAGTAACACTAGTAGTAACAATAGTAGTAACAATAGTAGTAACAGTAACAATAGTAGTAACAGTAACAATAGTAGTAGTAGTAGTAGTAGTAGTAGTAGTAGTAGTAGTAGTAGTAACACTAGTAGTAACAATAGTAGTAACAGTAACAATAGTAGTAACAGTAACAATCATAGTAGTAGTAACAGTAGTAGTAGTAACAGTAACAACAGTAGTAGTAGTAACAGTAACAATAGTAGTAACAGTAACAATAGTAGTAGTAGTGGTAGTAACAGTAGTAGTAACAGTAACAATCATAGTAGTAGTAACAGAAGAGTGGTGGCTGTTATAGCAGCAATGTTCCTACATCTAGTGGAAAGCCTTCCCAGAAGAGTGGAGGCTGTTATAGCAGCAATGTTCCAACATCTAGTGGAAAGCCTTTCCAGAAGAGTGGAGGCTGTTATAGCAGCAATGTTCCTACATCTAGTGGAAAGCCTTCCCAGAAGAGTGGAGGCCGTTACAGCAGCAATGTTCCAACATCTAGTGGAAAGCCTTCCCAGAAGAGTGGTGGCTGTTATAGCAGCAATGTTCCTACATCTAGTGGAAAGCCTTCCCAGAAGAGTGGTGGCTGTTATAGCAGCAATGTTCCTACATCTAGTGGAAAGCCTTCCCAGAAGAGTGGAGGCTGTTACAGCAGCAATGTTCCTACATCTAGTGGAAAGCCTTCCCAGAAGAGTGGTGGCTGTTATAGCAGCAATGTTCCTACATCTAGTGGAAAGCCTTCCCAGAAGAGTGGTGGCTGTTATAGCAGCAATGTTCCTACATCTAGTGGAAAGCCTTCCCAGAAGAGTGGTGGCTGTTATAGCAGCAATGTTCCAACATCTAGTGGAAAGCCTTCCCAGAAGAGTGGAGGCTGTTATAGCAGCAATGTTCCTACATCTAGTGGAAAGCCTTCCCAGAAGAGTGGAGGCCGTTACAGCAGCAATGTTCCTACATCTAGTGGAAAGCCTTCCCAGAAGAGTGGAGGCTGTTATAGCAGCAATGTTCCAGCATCTAGTGGAAAGCCTTCCCAGAAGAGTGGAGGCTGTTATAGTAGCAAAGGGGGGACAAACTCCATTTTAATGCCCATGATTTTGGAATGAGATGTTTGATAGCAGGTGTCCACATACTTTTGGCCATCTAGTGTGTGTAGGCTATGTGTACCGTTTTAAATGTATCTAGTTCTGTCTTTGAACTGTTCTTGTCTATTAATATTCTGTATTATGTCATGTTTAATGATTTGTGTGGACCCCAGGAAGAGTGCCAACATGTCTGTGTTCTTGTCTGTCTGTCTGCCTGTCTGCCTGTCTGTCTGTCTGTCTGCCTGTGTCTGTCTACCTGTGTCTGTCTGCCTGCCTGCCTGTCTGTCCGCCTGTCCTCCCTCCCTCCCTCCCTCCCTCCCTCCCTCCCTCCCTGTCTGTCTGTCTGTCTGTCTGTCTGTCTGTCTGTCTGTCTGTCTGCCTGTCTGTCTGCCTCCTCCATGTGGGGATGACAGAAGGTATCTGTCTGTCTGTCTGACTCCTCCATGTGGGAATAGGGTAAGGGATGACAGAAGGTATCTGTCTGTCTGTCTGCCTCCTCCATGTGGGAATAGGGTAAGGGATGACTGAAGGTATCTGTCTGTCTGCCTCCTCCATGTGGGAATAGGGTAAGGGATGACAGAAGGTATCTGTCTGTCTGTCTGCCTCCTCCATGTGGGGATGACAGAAGGTATCTGCCTGTTTTCACTGGTGCAGAAAGGAAAGGAAATGGACAGGAAATATATGTGTCGTGGTTATACTGAACACACAAATGTAAAATAAGTAGAGGGCCGACTGTGGCCGACTGTGGGCGACTGTGGGCTACTGTGGGCGACTGTGGCCGACTGTGGGCGACTGTGGGCGACTGTGGCCGACTGTGGCCGACTGTGGCCGACTGTGGGCGACTGTGGCCGACTGTGGCCGACTGTGGCCGACTGTGGGCGACTGTGGGCGACTGTGGGCGACTGTGGGCGACCGTGGGCGACCGTGGGCGACCGTGGGCGACCGTGGGCGACCGTGGGCGACCGTGGGCGACCGTGGGCGACCGTGGCAGACTGTGGGCGACTGTGGCAGACTGTGGGAGACTGTGGGCGACTGTGGGCGACTGTGGGCGACTGTGGGCGACTGTGGGCGACTGTGGGCGACTGTGGGCGACTGTGGGCGACTGTGGGCGACCGTGGGCGACCGTGGCCGACTGTGGGCGACCGTGGCCGACTGTGGCCGACTGTGGGTATATATCTGCATGGAACTGTGTGTCCTTAGAGATACTACAACCAGGCAGTCATATTTTTCCTCAGTGTGTGTGTGAGCGTGCATGCAGCTGTGTGTGTGTGTGTATGTGCATGCAGCTGTGTGTATGTGTGTGTGTGAGTGTGCATGTAGCTGTGTGTGTGTGAGCGTGCATGTCGCTGTGAACGTGTGTGAGCGTGTGTGTGTGTGTGAGCGTGTGTGTGTGTGCGTGCATGTAGCTGTGTGTGTGTGTGAGCGTGTGTGCGTGCGTGCGTGCGTGCGTGTGTGCGTGCGTGCGTGTGTGCGTGTGTGAGCGTGTGTGAGCGTGTGCGTGCGTGTGCGTGCGTGCGTGTGCGTGTGTGCGCGTCCTTACCGGTGGTGCAGCCAGCCAGCCGTACTTGTCCTCGGTACGGTTCATGTCCCGGTCAAAGTTATAGAGCTGTTTGTAACGGAGGTGGTCAGTGTCCAGCAGGTTGTACTGACGCCTGGCGTAGTGATAACTCTCATTATTACCCTTCCTAGGGAAGTCCAGCCACTCTGGGTGGCCGAACTCATTACCTGAAGAAAAAAAACACAAAATCACAAAAGACACGTTTATTATGTTTAAAGGGGGCAATCTGAGATTGCATCCATTTATTTTATGAAACGTTTAAATTAATTATATATATATAGCCATTAATTCATGAAGAATATCATTTGGAAATGCCTCATGAGCTTATTTCAACAGTTTTACCCAAAATAGAAGCATTAACCCATTACAGTCTAAGCCCTGTCTAAACTGGGGGAGGGGAAGCTGTATGTTTTCAAACCAAGGATCATTTTGATGTTTGAATTTTAAGACTTTTAAAGCTTGAAGTATTTAAACAAGTATATATATTTAATACAAAAAACATTTGGCCTTACTGCTACAGTATAAGCCCATAGAAACACATTGAATAACAGAATCACTACATTGAACAACAGACAGTCCTTACTGCTATTAGAAACACATTGAATAACAGATAGTCCTTACTTCTATTAGCCCACACAAACACAATGAATAACAGATAGTCCTTACTGCTATTAGCCAATAGAAACACATTGAATAACAGACAGTCCTTACTGCTATTAGCCAATAGAAACACATTGAATAACAGATAGTCCTTACTGCTATTAGCCAATAGAAACGCATTGAATAACAGATAGTCCTTACTGCTATTAGCCCATAGAAACACATTGAATAACAGATAGTCCTTACTGCTATTAGCCAATAGAAACGCATTGAATAACAGATAGTCCTTACTGCTATTAGCCAATAGAAACACATTGAATAACAGATAGTCCTTACTGCTATTAGCCCATAGAAACACATTGAATAACAGATAGTCCTTACTGCTATTAGCCCATAGAAACACATTGAATAACAGATAGTCCTTACTGCTATTAGCCCATAGAAACACATTGAATAACAGATAGTCCTTACTGCTATTAGCCCATAGAAACACATTGAATAACAGATAGTCCTTACTGCTATTAGCCCATAGAAACACATTGAATAACAGTTAGTCCTTACTGCTATTAGCCCATAGAAACACATTGAATAACAGTTAGTCCTTACTGCAGAGAGTCCACCAAATAATCTAAAGGAAGTTTGTTCTGAAGTGCATTCGGAAAGTATTCAGACCCCTTGACTTATTTACATAAGTATTCAGACCCCTTGACTTATTTACATAAGTATTCAGACCCCTTGACTTATTTACATAAGTATTCAGACCCCTTGACTTATTTACATAAGTATTCAGACCCCTTGACTTATTTACATAAGTATTCAGACCCCTTGACTTATTTACATAAGTATTCAGACCCCTTGACTTATTTACATAAGTATTCAGACCCTTTGACTTATTTACATAAGTATTCAGACCCCTTGACTTATTTAAATAAGTATTCAGACCCCTTGACTTATTTAAATAAGTAGTCAGACCCCTTGACTTATTTGCATAAGTATTCAGACCCCTTGACTTATTTACATAAGTATTCAGACCCCTTGACTTATTTACATAAGTATTCAGACCCCTTGACTTATTTACATAAGTATTCAGACCCCTTGACTTATTTACATAAGTATTCAGACCCTTTGACTTATTTACATAAGTATTCAGACCCCTTGACTTATTTAAATAAGTATTCAGACCCCTTGACTTATTTGCATAAGTATTCAGACCCCTTGACTTATTTGCATAAGTATTCAGACCCCTTGACTTATTTACATAAGTATTCAGACCCCTTGACTTATTTACATAAGTATTCAGACCCCTTGACTTATTTACATAAGTATTCAGACCCCTTGACTTATTTAAATAAGTAGTCAGACCCCTTGACTTATTTAAATAAGTAGTCAGACCCCTTGACTTATTTACATAAGTATTCAGACCCCTTGACTTATTTAAATAAGTATTCAGACCCCTTGACTTATTTAAATAAGTAGTCAGACCCCTTGACTTATTTGCATAAGTATTCAGACCCCTTGACTTATTTACATAAGTATTCAGACCCCTTGACTTATTTACATAAGTATTCAGACCCCTTGACTTATTTACATAAGTATTCAGACCCTTTGACTTATTTACATAAGTATTCAGACCCCTTGACTTATTTAAATAAGTAGTCAGACCCCTTGACTTATTTGCATAAGTATTCAGACCCCTTGACTTATTTACATAAGTATTCAGACCCCTTGACTTATTTACATAAGTATTCAGACCCTTTGACTTATTTACATAAGTATTCAGACCCCTTGACTTATTTACATAAGTATTCAGACCCCTTGACTTATTTACATAAGTATTCAGACCCCTTGACTTATTTACATAAGTATTCAGACCCCTTGAATTATTTACATAAGTATTCAGACCCCTTGACTTATTTACATAAGTATTCAGACCCCTTGACTTATTTACATAAGTATTCAGACCCTTTGACTTATTTACATAAGTATTCAGACCCCTTGACTTATTTACATAAGTATTCAGACCCCTTGACTTATTTACATAAGTATTCAGACCCCTTGACTTATTTAAATAAGTATTCAGACCCCTTGACTTATTTAAATTAGTCAGACCCCTTGACTTATTTAAATAAGTAGTCAGACCCCTTGACTTATTTACATAAGTAGTCAGACCCCTTGACTTATTTACATAAGTATTCAGACCCCTTGAATTATTTACATAAGTATTCAGACCCCTTGACTTATTTACATAAGTATTCAGACCCCTTGACTTATTTACATAAGTATTCAGACCCCTTGACTTATTTACATAAGTATTCAGACCCCTTGACTTATTTACATAAGTATTCAGACCCCTTGACTTATTTACATAAGTATTCAGACCCCTTGACTTATTTACAAATATTCAGACCCCCTTGACTTATTTACATAAGTATTCAGACCCCTTGACTTATTTACATAAGTATTCAGACCCCTTGACTTATTTACATAAGTATTCAGACCCCTTGACTTATTTACATAAGTATTCAGACCCCTTGACTTATTTACATAAGTATTCAGACCCTTTGACTTATTTACATAAGTATTCAGACCCCTTGACTTATTTAAATAAGTATTCAGACCCCTTGACTTATTTACATAAGTATTCAGACCCCTTGACTTATTTACATAAGTATTCAGACCCCTTGACTTATTTACATAAGTATTCAGACCCCTTGACTTATTTACATAAGTATTCAGACCCTTTGACTTATTTACATAAGTATTCAGACCCCTTGACTTATTTACATAAGTATTCAGACCCTTTGACTTGACTTTTGACTTTTTCTGCATCATGTTACATTACGTCTTTATTCTAAAATGGATTAAATTATATATTTTACCTCATCAATCTACACACAAAACCCCATAACGACCAAGTGAAAACAGGTTTTTAGAAATGTTTGCAAAAAAACCCACAAACAAAACACCGTATTTACGTAAGTATTCAGACCCTTTGCAATGAGATGTGAAATTGAGCTCAGGTGCATCCTGTTTCCATTGATCATCCTTGAGATGTTTCTACAACTTGATTGGAGTCCACCTGTGGCAAATTCAATCGACTGGACATGATTTGGAAAGACACAAACCTGTCTAAATAAGGTCCCACAGTTGACAGTACATGTCAGAGCAAAAACCAAGCCATGAGGTAGATGGAATTGTCTGTAGAGCTCTGAGACAGGATTGTGTCGAGGGGGGGGAGTGAACCCCCAAAACTTCTGCAGCATTGAACACGGTGGCCTCCATCATTCTTAAATGGAAGACGTTTGGAACCACAAAGACTCTTACCCGGTCAAACTGAGCAATCGGGGGAGAAGAGCCTTGGTTAGGAAGGTGACCAAGAACCCGATGGTACTCTGACAAAGCTCCAGAGTTCCCCTGTGAAGATGGGAGAACCTTCCAGAAGGACAATCACCTCTGCAGCACTCGACCAATCAGGCCTTTATCGTAATGGACAGACGGAAGCCAATCTTCAGTAAAAGGCACATGACAGCCCGCTTGGAGTTTGCCAAAAGGCATCTAAAGGACTCTCAGACCATGAGAAACAAGATTGAACTCTTTGGCCTGAATGCCAAGCGTCACATCTGGAGGAAACCTGAAACAATCCCTACGGTGAAGCATGGTGGTGGCAGCATCATGCTGTGGGGATATTCTTCAGTGGCAGGGACTGGGAGATTAGTCAGGGTCGAGGGAAAGATGAACAGAGCAAAGTACACAGAGATTGTTGAAGAAAACCTACTCCAGAGCACTCAGGACCTCAAACTGGGCCAAAGGTTCACCTTCCAACAGGACAAGAACCCTAAGCACACAGCCAAGACAACGCAGGAGTGGCTTCGGGACAAGTATCTCAATGTCCTTGAGTGGCCCAGTCAGATCGTCTTGAAACCGGTTGAACATCTCGAGAGGACTGAAAACAGCTGTGCAGTGACGCTCCCCAACGAACCTGACAGAGCTTGAGAGGATCTGCAGAGAAGAATGGGAGAAACTCCCCAAATACAGGTGTGCCAAGCTAGTAGTGTTATACCCAAGAAGACTCAAGGCTGTAATCGCTGCCAAAAGGTGCTTCAACAAAGTACTGAGTAAAGGGTCTCAATACTTATGCAAATTTCACCTGCTTTTTTTTATATTTTTAACGCATTTGCAAACATTTCCTAAAAACATGTTTTTGTTTTGTTATTATGGGTTAGTGTATCGATTGATGAGGGGAGAAAAAAAAACAATTTAATTTTAAAATAAGTCTGTAACGTAACAAAATGTGGAAAAAAAAAGTCAAGGGGGTCTGAATATCAGAGACATAAGACAGATCAGGAAACACTTAGTAGTTTCTTCTCCGTAACCCACTCCGTACGTAACCCACTCCGTACGTAACCCACTCCGTACGTAACCCACTCCGTACGTAACCCACTCCGTACGTAACCCACTCCGTACGTAACCCACTCCGTACGTAACCCACTCCGTACGTAACCCACTCCGTACGTAACCCACTCCGTACGTAACCCACTCCGTACGTAACCCACTCCGTACGTAACCCACTCCGTACGTAACCCACTCCGTACGTAACCCACTCCGTACGTAACCCACTCCGTACGTAACCCACTCCGTACGTAACCCACTCCGTACGTAACCCACTCCGTACGTAACCCACTCCGTACGTAACCCACTCCGTACGTAACCCACTCCGTACGTAACCCACTCCGTACGTAACCCACTCCGTACGTAACCCACTCCGTACGTAACCCACTCCGCACGTAACCCACCCGCACGTACCCACCCGTACGCAACCCACCCGTACGTAACCCACTCCGTACGTAACCCACTACGTAACCCACTACGTAACCCACTACGTCGTAACCCACTCCCCACCCGTAACCCACCCGTCAACCCACTCCGTACGTAACCCACTCCGTACGTAACCCACTACGTACGTAACCCACTACGTACGTAACCCACTCCGTACGTAACCCACTCCGTACGTAACCCACTCCGTACGTAACCCACTCCGTACGTAACCCACTCCGTACGTAACCCACTCCGTACGTAACCCACTACGTACGTAACCCACTCCGTACGTAACCCACTCCGTACGTAACCCACTCCGTACGTAACCCATTATTTATGGCACTAAACAGCCCTGTCAAATCAAACCAAATGTTATTGGTCACATACACATGGTTAGCAGATGTTAATGTGAGTGTAGCGAAATGCTTGTGCTTCTAGTTCCGACTGTTGCAGTAATATCTAACAAGGAATCTAACAATACCACAACAACTACCTGATACACACAAGTGTAAAGGGATGGAATAAGAATATGTGCATATAAATATATGGATGAGTGATGACTGAGCGGCATAGGCAAGATGCAATAGATGGTATAAATTACAGTATATACACGAGATGAGTAATGTAAGATATGTAAACATGATTAAAATGGCATTATTTAAAGTGACTACTGATACCTTTATTAAAGTGGCTAATGATTGAGTCTGTATGTAGGCAACAGTGTCCCTATGTTAGTGATGGCTGTTTAACAGTCTAATGGCCTTGAGATAGAAGCTGTATTTTCAGTCTCTAGGTCCCCGCTTTGATGCACCTGTACTGGCCTCGCCTTTTGGATGGTAGAGGGGTGAACAGGCAGTGGCTCGGGTGGTTGTTGTCCTTGATGATCTTTTTGGCCTTCCTGTGACATCGGATGGTGTAGGTGTCATGGAGGGCAGGTAGTTTGCCCCCGGTGCTCTGTTGGGCAGACCGCACCACCCTCTGGAGAGCCTTGCGGTTGATGGCGGTGCAGTTGCCGTACCAGGCGGTGATACAGCCCAACAGGATGCTTTCAATTGTGCATCTGTAAAAGTTTGTGAGGGTTTTGGGTGACAAGCCAAATTTCTTCAGCCTCCTGAAGTTGAAGAGGTGCTGTTGCGCCTTCTTCACCACGTTGTCTGTGTGGGTGGACCAATTCAGTTTGTCTGTGATGTGTATACCGAGGAACTTAACACTTTCTACCTTCTCCACTACTGTTCCGTCAATGTGGGTAGGGCGGTGCTCCCTCTGCTGTTTCCTGAAGTCCACGATCATCTCCTTTGTTTGGTGGACGTTGAGTGAGAGGTTGTTTTCCTGACACCACATTCCGAGTGCCCCTCACCTCCTCCCTGTAGGCCGTCTCGTCGTTGTTGGTAATCAAGCACACTACTGTTGTGTCGTCTGCAAACTTGGTGATTGAGGCGTGTGTGGCCACGCAGTCATGGGTGAACAGGAAGTACAGGAGAGGAGAGAGGGCTGAGCACACACCCTTGTGGTGCCCCAGTGTTGAGGATCAGCGAAGTGGAGATGTTGTTTCCTGCCTTCACCACCTGGTGGCGGCCCGTCAGAAAGTCCAGGACACAATTACATAGGGAGGGGGTGGAGACCCAGGGGCTTAAGCTTGATGATGAGCTCGGAGGGTACTATAGTGTTGAATGCTGAGCTGTAGTCAATGAACAACATTCTTACATAGGTATTCCTCTTGTCCAGATGGGATAGGGCAGTGTGTAGTGTGATGGCGATCACATCGTCTGTGGATCTATTGGGGCGGTAAGCAAACTGAAGTGGGTCTAGGGTGTCAGGTAAGGTAGAGGTGATATGATCCTTGACTAGTCTCTCAAAGCACTTCATGATGACAGAAGTGAGTGCTATGTGGAGTCCTTTAGTTCAGTTATCTTTGACCGTTTGGTATGGGAACAATGGTGGCCATCTTGAAGCATGTGGGGACAGCAAACTCGGACAACACATCCCGAGAGAGCCATGTTTCCATAAAGCGGAGGATGCTACAATCTCTGACGTCTCTCTGGAAGGCAACCCTTGCCCTAACTTCGTCCACTTTGTTGTCAAGAGACTGGACATTGGCGAGTAATACTCGGAAGCGGTGGGTGGTGTGCACACCTTCAAAGTCTGACCAGGAGGCTGCTCCGTCTACCTCTTCTGCGGGATGTTGTTTTGGGTCGGCCTCTGGAATCAGATCCAGGGTGGAGGTCCGAACAAAGGATTCGCTTCGGGAAAGTTGTATTCCTGGTTGAAATGATGGGAAATTTTCATCCCTTTATTTCCAATACTTATTACTTATTCTCGGCTGTATGTAATAACTGTATGTAATAACTGTATGTAATAACTGTATGTAATAACTGTATGTAATAACTGTATGTAATAACGCTTAAGATTTCCTGGGCTTACAATGTAAGAAATAATACAGAAAAAAAAATGAAATACTGCGTAGTTTTCTAAACCGGGGGAGGGGGTCTATTCAATGAATTGCTTTAAGAAGGTCATACCAAGGATCATTTTGCAATCTGAACACTTGAAATATCCCCCCAAAAATGTTATAAAACAATTATTTGATGAAAAATTGTATTTGGCCTTTACTGCTATTAACCCATACAAATGCAGTTTCACTACACAGATAGTCCCCCTAAAAACATTTCTAAATGAAGTTTGTTCTGAAGTGTCTGTCCCATATCTTAGAGATATAAGAACTACATGTATTTAACCCCTCAGTTTTGGCACTTAACAGTTTCCATATACTATACTTCCATTTAAAAAAAAAAAATGTAACTGGTACCGAGGGACCTTCCGATGAGTCTTGTGAGGGCGTCCTAGAGTAAAACCAACAGAAATGTACATGTTCGTGAGAGTCTCACCTTTCCATAGAGAGGTCATAATCGTTTAGGATCGCTACAGACGATTTTGTAAGACCGATTCTTGGGATGCCTCATGGTCTGACAAAACACCACTCTATCTCTGACACTTTTACCCCTCAGATGAGGAAGTGCGACAGTGGATTGAGGACACGTCCAATGCAACACAAAAAACCCAGATCTCTCGAGCGTAAACTGACAGATTTTTTTATGGGGATATTTGTATTATGCTAATTAGATATCCGCGGAGGCGAGGACATCGACAGCAGGGGGATTTAACCACCATTTACCCTCTCATAAACCAATATAATTAGTTTGTATCTATTTGAAGGAATCATCATTAAATACATATGTAAAAAATGGATTCCATCTATATTCACCCAAGAAAAAAAGTATATTTTTCAATAGAGACACATAATTAATCAACGTTTAATCCACTATTAAATACTACTGCTGTATACTCTAATCTGAAGTTAATTACATTTTTTTATTTAATTTCAAAACAACACAAAGTTCACAGGGGGCCCGAGGCCACCGCGGCCCACCTTTTTTATCAAGGTAACACAATTTAACGTTGAACAACAGTCTTGATGACAAACTAAGACAAAACTCTCACAAGTTGTCCTCCCTTAACGTGCCCTCACCAGCATCCCCAGAATGATGCCCTCTTTCATGCAGAAACCACATCAAAGCTGCTGAACCAAAAGGAATCTATTATCTCCATAAAAGACAGTCGGGGGGAGCTACTGCACAAACCAACTCCCTGAGCTTTCATTGCAGCCTCAGAGTTTTCCTGCTCCCGATGTAAGTTATGCAGAATTAATTCAGCGGGATATTTATACCATTTGTTCATAATGGAGAGTTAGAAACAGTTTGAAACTTTCAGATGATTCCGAGGAAAGAAAGAGGAGACTACGTTCCAAATGGCGCCCTACTCCCTACACAGAGCGAACCATATGGGAAGGGGTAAAAAGTAGTGCACCAAATAGGGAATAGGGTACCATTGTTTGACACAGCAACAGAAACTCATTGATGGAGATCATCATCTAAATCCATTTTCATGAGTAACTTCCTGTTTCAGAGTAGGTAGAGGGAGGAAGAGAGGACATACACAGAGGAGGAGGAGGAGGAGGAGGAGGAGAGGAGGAGAGGACATACAATGAGAGAGAGGAGGAGGAGGGGAGGGGAGAGGAGGAGGAGAGGACAGACACAGAGGGAAAGCAGGAGGAGGAGAGGCAAGACGAGGCAAGGTGGAGAAGAGGAGAGACAGGGAGAGAGAAGGAGGAGGAGAGGACAGACACAGAGGGAGAGGGGAGGAGAGGTGAGACAGGGCAAGGTGGAGAAGAGGAGAGACAGGGAGAGGAGGAGAGGGAGAGGAGGAGGAGAAGGAGAGGACAGATACAGAGGGAGAGGAGGAGGAGAGACAGAAGAGGAGATAGAGGGAGAGGAGAGAGGAAAGAGAGAGGACAGATACAGAGGGAGAGGAGGAGGAGAGACAGAAGAGGAGATAGAGGGAGAGGAGAGAGGAAAGAGAGAGGACAGATACAGAGGGAGAGGAGGAGGAGAGACAGAAGAGGAGATAGAGGGAGAGGAGAGAGGAAAGAGAGAGGACAGATACAGAGGGAGAGGAGGAGGAGAGACAGAAGAGGAGATAGAGGGAGAGGAGAGAGGAAAGAGAGAGGAGAAACAACAGAGGGAGATGAGGAGAAGAGGAGAGGGGTGGAGAGGGGAGACAGGAGGAGAGGAGACGAGGAGGAGAGGAGATGAGGAAGAGAGGAGACAGAGGGAGAGGAGGAGGAGGAGCGAGGGAGGGAGAGGAGGAGGAGGAGAGAGGGAGGGAGAGGAGGAGGAGGAGAAGAGGAGACAGAGAGGAGGAGGAGAAGAAACAACAGGACGGAGGTAGAGACTAGACAGGGTTAGAAACAGAGTGGAATGGCGTGTCTGAATCAATGAAAGCCTGTGTAACTGTATGGAACAACAGCAACGCCAGGCGACCAGGCAGCCTGTCTGTCAGCCAGAGTGATGAGATAATGAATCCGTCATCCGACGGCAAGACAACATCATAAAACAACCGTTGCCATAATTGAATTCCAGGAAGGAAATAAACATGTTGACAAGAGGAGGAGGAGGAGGGAAAAGGCATGAACATATAACTGAATCTAGTTGTTTATTCAGTAAAGATGGAAGAGAAGAAAGAGAGAGAGGAGAGAGAATATAGGGGCGGGGGGGGTAAAAAAAGAGAGAGCAGGAGAGAGTGGTGGTCTTGCCTGTGGGGAATGGACAGGCAGTTCTAATGAAATACATTAGCTACCTGTTACAGAAGGTACGAAATAATACTGCCAACCACACACACACACACACACACACACGCACACACACGCGCACACACGCACACACAATTGTCTTTCCCTGTCACGCCATCTCTACACTAATAACAATCCTCCCAAACTGCACAGAAACAGGACAGAAACAGAAACATTCAACAAATGCCAATCAAAAGGAAGAAGCTCAGTATATTCTCTATATATTCAACAGTCCTCTCTGTACAACCTACTCCACAGAGAGGACTGTTGTGTGCAGAGAGGACTGTTGTGTACAGAGAGGACTGTCGTGCAGAGAGGACTGTTGTGTACAGAGAGGACTGTCGTGCAGAGAGGACTGTCGTGCAGAGAGGACTGTTGTGTACAGAGAGGACTGTTGTGTACAGAGAGGACTGTTGTACAGAGAGGACTGTTGTGTACAGAGAGGACTGTTGTGTACAGAGAGGACTGTTGTACAGAGAGGACTGTTGTGTACACAGAGGACTGTCGTGCGCACAGAGGACTGTTGTGTGCAGAGAGGACTGTTGTGTGCAGAGAGGACTGTTGTGTGCAGAGAGGACTGTTGTGTACAGAGAGGACTGTTGTGTACAGAGAGGACTGTTGTGTACAGAGAGGACTGTTGTGTACAGAGGACTGTTGTACACAGAGGACTGTTGTGTACACAGAGGACTGTTGTGTACACAGAGGACTGTTGTGTGCACAGAGGACTGTTGTGTGCACAGAGGACTGTTGTGTGCAGAGAGGACTGTTGTGTACAGAGAGGACTGTTGTGTACAGAGAGGACTGTTGTGTACAGAGAGGACTGTTGTGTACAGAGAGGACTGTTGTGTACAGAGAGGACTGTTGTGTACAGAGAGGACTGTTGTGTACACAGAGGACTGTTGTGTACACAGAGGACTGTTGTGTACACAGAGGACTGTTGTGTACACAGAGGACTGGTGTACACAGAGGACTGGTGTACACAGAGGACTGTTGTGTACACAGAGGACTGTTGTGTACACAGAGGACTGTTGTGTACACAGAGGACTGGTGTACACAGAGGACTGGTGTACACAGAGGACTGTTGTGTACACAGAGGACTGGTGTACACAGAGGACTGGTGTACACAGAAGACTGTTGTGTACACAGAAGACTGTTGTGTACACAGAGGACTGTTGTGTACACAGAGGACTGGTGTACACAGAGGACTGTTGTGTTTAACATTTTTATTTCACCTTTATTTAACCAGGTAGGCTAGTTGAGAACAATTTCTCATTTGCAACTGCGACCTGGCCAAGATAAAGCATAGCAGTGTGAACAGACAACACAGAGTTACACATGGAGTAAACAATTAACAAGTCAATAATACAGTAGAAAAAAAGGGGAGTCTATATACATTGTGTGCAAAATGCATGAGGAGGTAGGCGAATAATTACAATTTTGCAGATTAACACTGGAGTGATAAATGATCAGATGGTCATGTACAGGTAGAGATATTGGTGTGCAAAAGAGCAGAAAAGTAAATAAATAAAAACAGTGTGGGGATGAGGTAGGTGAAAATGGGTGGGCTATTTACCAATAGACTATGTACAGCTGCAGCGATCGGTTAGCTGCTCAGATAGCTGATGTTTGAAGTTGGTGAGGGAGATAAGTCTCCAACTTCAGCGATTTTTGCAATTCGTTCCAGTCACAGGCAGCAGAGTACTGGAACGAAAGGCGGCCGAATGAGGTGTTGGCTTTAGGGATGATCAGTGAGATACACCTGCTGGAGCGCGTGCTACGGATGGGTGTTGCCATCGTGACCAGTGAACTGAGATAAGGCGGAGCTTTACCTAGCATGGACTTGTAGATGACCTGGAGCCAGTGGGTCTGGCGACGAATATGTAGCGAGGGCCAGCCGACTAGAGCATACAAGTCGCAGTGGTGGGTTGTATAAGTTGCTTTAGTGACAAAACGGATGGCACTGTGATAAACTGCATCCAGTTTGCTGAGTAGAGTGTTGGAAGCAATTTTGTAGATGACGTCGCCGAAGTCGAGGATCGGTAGGATAGTCAGTTTTACTAGGGTAAGCTTGGCGGCGTGAGTGAAGGAGGCTTTGTTGCGGAATAGAAAGCAGACTCTTGATTTGATTTTCGATTGGAGATGTTTGATATGAGTCTGGAAGGAGAGTTTGCAGTCTAGCCAGACACCTAGGTACTTATAGATGTCCACATATTCAAGGTCGGAACCATCCAGGGTGGTGATGCTAGTCGGGCATGCGGGTGGAGGCAGCGATCGGTTGAAAAGCATGCATTTGGTTTTACTAGTGTTTAAGAGCAGTTGGAGGCCAAGGCAGTCATCCGAAAAACCGAGGCTACTGAGTCTGCCGATAAGAATATGGTGATTGACAGAGTCGAAAGTCTTGGCAAGATCGATGAAGACGGCTGCACAGTACTGTCTTTTATCGATGGCGGTTATGATATCGTTTAGTACCTTGAGGGTGGCGGAGGTGCACCCGTGACCGGCTCGGAAACCAGATTGCACAGCGGAGAAGGTACGGTGGGATTCGAGATGGTCAGTGACCTGTTTGTTGACTTGGCTTTCGAAGACCTTAGATAGGCAGGGCAGGATGGATATAGGTCTGTAACAGTTTGGGTCCAGGGTGTCTCCCCCTTTGAAGAGGGGGATGACTGCGGCAGCTTTCCAATCCTTGGGGATCTCAGACGATATGAAAGAGGTTGAACAGGCTGGTAATAGGGGTTGCGACAATGGCGGCGGATAGTTTCAGAAATAGAGGGTCCAGATTGTCAAGCCCAGCTGATTTATACGGGTCCAGGTTTTGCAGCTCTTTCAGAACATCTGCTATCTGGATTTGGGTAAAGGAGAACCTGGAGAGGCTTGGGCAAGGAGCTGCGGGGGGCTGTTGTCCGAGGTTGGAGTAGCCAGGCGGAAGGCATGGCCAGCCTTTGAGAAATGATTGAAGTTTTCGATAATCATGGATTTATCGGTGGTGACCGTCATACCAAGCCTCAGAGCAGTGGGCAGCTGGGAGGAGGTGCTCTTGTTCTCCATGGACTTCACAGTGTCCCAGAACTTTTTGGAGTTGGAGCTACAGGATGCAAACTTCTGCCTGAAGAAGCTGGCCTTAGCTTTCCTGACTGACTGCGTGTATTGGTTCCTGACTTCCCTGAACAGTTGCATATCGCGGGGACTATTCGATGCTATTCCAGTCCACCACAGGATGTTTTTGTGCTGGTCGAGGACAGTCAGGTCTGGAGTGAACCAAGGGCTGTATCTGTTCTTAGTTCTGCATTTTTTGAACGGAGCATGCTTATCTAAAATGGTGAGGAAGTTACTTTTAAAGAATGACCAGGCATCCTCAACTGACGGGATGTGGTCAATGTCCTTCCAGGATACCCGGGCCAGGTCGATTAGAAAGGCCTGCTCACAGAAGTGTTTTAGGGAGCGTTTGACAGTGATGAGGGGTGGTCGTTTGACTGCGGCTCCGTAGCGGATACCGGCAATGAGGCAGTGATCGCTGAGATCCTGGTTGAAGACAGCGGAGGTGTATTTGGAGGGCCAGTTGGTCAGGATGAAGTCTATGAGGGTGCCCTTGCTTACAGAGTTAGGGTTGTACCTGGTGGGTTCCTTGATGATTTGTGTGAGATTGAGGACATCTAGCTTAGATAGTAGGACTGCCGGAGTGTTAAGCATATCACAGTTTAGGTCACCTAACAGAACAAACTCTGAAGCTAGATGGGGGGCAATCAATTCACAAATGGTGTCCAGGGCACAGCTGGGAGCTGAGGGGGGTTGGTAGCAGGCGGCAACAGTGAGAGACTTATTTCTGGAGAGAGTAATTTTCAAAATTAGTAGTTCGAACTGTTTGGTTATGGACCTGGAAAGTATGACATTACTTTGCAGGCTCTCTGCAGTAGACTGCAACTCCTCCCCCTTTGGCAGTTCTATCTTCACGGAAGATGTCATAGTTGGGTATGGAAATCTCTGAATTTTTGGGGCCTTCCTGAGCCAGGATTCAGACACGGCAAGGACATCAGGGTTAGCAGAGTGTGCTAAAGCAGTGAGTAAAACAAACTTAGGGAGGAGGCTTCTGATGTTGACATGCATGAAACCAAGGCTTTTTCGATCACAGAAGTCAACAAATGAGGGTGCCTGGGGACATGCAGGGCCTGGGTTTACCTCCACATCACCCGCGGAACAGAGAAGGAGTAGTATGAGGGTGCGGCTAAAGGCTATCAAAACTGGTCGCCTAGAGCGTTGGGGGCGGAGGATAAGAGGAGCAGGTTTCTGGGCATGGTAGAATATATTCAGGGCATAATGCGCAGACAGGGGTATGGTGGGGTGCGGGTACAGCGGAGGTAAGCCCAGGCACTGGGTGATGATGAGAGAGGTTGTATCTCTGGACATGCTGGTTGTAATGGGTGAGGTCACCGCATGTGTGGGAGGTGGGACAAAGGAGGTATCAGGGGTATGAGGAGTGGAACTAGGGGCTCCATTGTGAACTAAAACAATGATAACTAACCTGAGCAACAGTATACAAGGCATATTGACATTTGAGAGAGACCTACAGCGAGGCATACAGTAATCACAGGTGTTGAATTGGGAAAGCTAGCTAAAACAGTAGGTGAGACAACAGCTAATCAGCTAGCACAACAACAGCAGGTAAAATGGCGTTGACTAGGCAACGGGGCCGACAGATAAAACAAACAAGCAGAATGGAGTACCGTGATTAATGGACAGTCCAGCGTGCATCAGCTATGTAGCCAAGTGATCAGTGTCCAGGGGGCAGCGGTGGATGGGGCAGGGGGGCTGGACTGGCGAGTGTTATCCAGGTTAAAAAAGTAACAATGACTAAATAACTTGTAGCTAGTTAGCTTCTGGAGGTTCTTGAGTGTGTTCTAAAAATTAAAAATAATAGCGATTCCGTATCACATTGGGTGAGGCAGGTTTCCGGAAGGTATAAACAAATAAAAAAATTGGAAAGAGAGAAAGTAAATATGGATCCAGTGAGTGTTTGGGACGCGGCGATGCAGACGTTTAGCAGGCCTGTGATAACAAGCTAACAGTTAGCAGGCCGGGGTAAACAAGGTAGCAGTTAGCGGACCTGGGCTAAACAAGCTGGCAGTTAGCAGGCCGAATTAGCAAGCAAGGAGATAGCAAGGGCTAGAGAGTTAGCCTTTGGGGGACGTCGCGATGGGGTGAGTCTGTTTATTCCTCTTCATGCGGTGACATCGATAGACCGGTCGTGGGCCCGGGTATTGTAGCCCAGGAGTATGCTACGGTGGTGAGCACAGGTAATCTGGCCGGGCTAGCTTCAAGCTAAGTGGGTGGAGTAATCATCCGGGGTTGCGGGTTTAGCTCGATAGCTAGTTGTGAAGATCCAGCTGAAAAATGTTCCGTTTGCGGTGGGAATCCGGGGATAAAAAATAAATAGGTCCGTTATGCTCTGGTTAGCGTTGCGTTGTTCGAACTGGCGAGAGCTTTCCGAGCTAAAGGTTAGTTGATGACCGGTTAGCTGAAGACCGCTAGCATAGCTGGTGGTTAGCTGGCTAGCTTCAGTTGAGGGGTTCCGGTTCCGAAGTAAATATAATTACTTTATCTAAAGTAGCTACATTGGGTGAGGCGGGTTGCAGGAGAGTATTTGGAAGCTTAGGTTTAGCAAAATGTTTTTAAAGACATGCGAAGAAAAATATGTAAAACGAAAAAGAAACAATATATACAGGGGACACGATACGACAGGACGACTTACTGCTACGCCATCGAGGTGAGTACAGAGGACTGTTGTGCAGAGAGGACTGTTGTGCAGAGAGGACTGTTGTGCAGAGAGGACTGTTCTGTGCAGAGGACTGTCGTGCAGAAAGCTAACATAGTACCATTTCAAAACCAACTGTCATTATTGCAGAAATTTGAGCAGCAATAAGGTAACATTAAATAGTAAAGTGTTAATATGTTTTACTGTGAATAGCAGCTCTACAGTCCTATCTGTTTTACTGTGAATAGCAGCTCTACAGTCCTATCTGTTTTACTGTGAATAGCAGCTCTACAGTCCTATCTGTTTTCCTGTGAATAGCAGCTCTTACAGTCCTATCTGTTTTCCTGTGAATAGCAGCTCTACAGTCCTATCTGTTTTCCTGTGAATAGCAGCTCTACAGTCCTATCTGTTTTACTGTGAATAGCAGCTCTACAGTCCTATATGTTTTCCTGTGAATAGCAGCTCTACAGTCCTATCTGTTTTACTGTGAATAGCAGCTCTACAGTCCTATCTGTTTTACTGTGAATAGCAGCTCTACAGTCCTATCTGTTTTCCTGTGAATAGCAGCTCTACAGTCCTATCTGTTTTCCTGTGAATAGCAGCTCTACAGTCCTATCTGTTTTACTGTGAATAGCAGCTCTACAGTCCTATCTGTTTTACTGTGAATAGCAGCTCTACAGTCCTCTGTTTTCCTGTGAATAGCAGCTCTACAGTCCTATCTGTTTTCCTGTGAATAGCAGCTCTACAGTCCTATCTGTTTTACTGTGAATAGCAGCTCTACAGTCCTATATGTTTTCCTGTGAATAGCAGCTCTACAGTCCTATCTGTTTTACTGTGAATAGCAGCTCTACAGTCCTATCTGTTTTACTGTGAATAGCAGCTCTACAGTCCTATATGTTTTACTGTGAATAGCAGCTCTACAGTCCTATCTGTTTTCCTGTGAATAGCAGCTCTACAGTCCTATATGTTTTCCTGTGAATAGCAGCTCTACAGTCCTGTTTTACTGTGAATAGCAGCTCTGCAGTCCTATCTGTTTTACTGTGAATAGCAGCTCTACAGTCCTATATGTTTTACTGTGAATAGCAGCTCTACAGTCCCATCTGGTTTACTGTGAATAGCAGCTCTACAGTCCTATATGTTTTACTGTGAATAGCAGCTCTACAGTCCCATCTGGTTTACTGTGAATAATACAATAATATATGCCATTTAGCAGAATAGCAGCTCTACAGTCCTATAATATGAAGACTTGTATGAGTCCAAAACGACACCCTAGTCCCTGCATAGTGCATCACGTTAGACCAGGGCCCATATGGAATAGGGTGCCTTTTGGGACCTCAAGCCCTCGTCTTTGTGCTTCCTGTACTGTACTGTAAATAACAGCTTCTAGCTGGTGGCTACTTGACTTTGGATTGAACCTGTTATAAACCACAGAATGTATTGTATGAATGTGGCTGTGAATATTATATCACAGAATATAGTATACGCAAGAGGTTTGTGGTTTGTGTGTGTGTCAGAGGATTGTGCTGTGATACAATAGAATAGACAGTCATGGCACAGCTACCCAGTCACCAACCTGGGAAGGGAACTGGGCCCCTGAGGCAGTAAGGGAGGCAGTCGACATGTGTAGGAAACACATTCCTTATCTCACACACACACACACATAACACACACACACACACATAACACACACACACACACACACACACACACACACACACACACATAACACACACACACACACACACACACACACATAACACACACACACACACACACACACACATAACACACACACACACACACACACACACACACACACACACACACACACACACACACACACACATAACACACACACACACACACACATAACACACACACACACACACACACGAGATGGTGCAAGAGAACTCAGGACCTGACGTGGTCTGCCTGTTAATCTGTGCAGGTGACATGGGGCGGCAGTGGGTGTGTGTGTGTGTTATGTGTGTGTGTGGGTGTGTGGTGTGTGTGTGTTATGTGTGTGTGTGTTATGTGTGTGTGTGTGTGTTATGTGTGTGTGTGTGTGTTATGTGTGTGTGTGTGTGTGTGTGTGTGAGATGGCAGAGAAAGATAAACACCCATGCATTGATAAACACTTTCAAAACGAGATGTGCTTCATTAAGTGTATAAATGAACCGCTGCTAATCTCCTCCTCTCCTGTTATTCTGCTTCCTAATTAAAGCGAAGTAGAGATGCTGGATAGCCAGATGAAGTCCCTGAGTCCCTGTCTCTGGGGAAAGACAGTCTTTGGCTTTTTATTAATGCGACACATCAATTTACAACTCTGTTGGTGTGTATCAGTGTCAGTCTGTCCACTTTCAATAATATATATATATAAAAACCAAAACAAGCACAGCCACACAACACACAAATCAATTCAAAATGTTATGTCACGTGCTTGGTAAACAACAGATGTAGACGAACAGTGAAACTTACACACAGTGTAAGTCCTTCCAGACGGAGTCCGGTCTGCATTCATTAATCACTATGGTAATCACCCCTCTCCATTACACAGGTCTAACACACCTATCTCCACAGTCACACATGATGGATTCTCACAACACTGCACAAATAAAACATCATTTGCGGCTCCTATTCTAGCTGGCTGAAAGCTATTTATGACCAGTGTTGGGGCCGTTACTCAATTTAAAATAAATAAAATAAATATATATATAAATATATATATATATAGCCCATTACTCGCAACTCAATCAATGTAAACAACGTCAGTGTTGTGGTAGTTAGGCACATACACCAACACTAGTATCCCAATAATCTACTACATACTCAGCTACACGCTTGTTAAATTCTCCCTGGATTACAGCATGTACTTCCAATTGAGCCTTTGGTTGTTTGGATGAGCTAGACCTACAGTCATCTACAGTGGTCAGGATGAGGTAGACCTACAGTCATCTAGTGGTCAGGATGAGGTAGACCTACAGTCATCTAGTGGTCAGGATGAGGTAGACCTACAGTCATCTAGTGGTCAGGATGAGGTAGACCTACAGTCATCTACAGTGGTCAGGATGAGGTAGACCTACAGTCATCTACAGTGGTCAGGATGAGGTAGACCTACAGTCATCTACAGTGGTCAGGATGAGGTAGACTACAGTCATCTACAGTGGTCAGGATGAGGTAGACCTACAGTCATCTACAGTGGTCAGGATGAGGTAGACCTACAGTCATCTAGTGGTCAGGATGAGGTAGACCTACAGTCATCTACAGTGGTCAGGATGAGGTAGACCTACAGTCATCTACAGTGGTCAGGATGAGGTAGACCTACAGTCATCTACAGTGGTCAGGATGAGGTAGACTACAGTCATCTACAGTGGTCAGGATGAGGTAGACTACAGTCATCTACAGTGGTCAGGATGAGGTAGACCTACAGTCATCTACAGTGGTCAGGATGAGGTAGACTACAGTCATCTACAATGGTCAGGATGAGGTAGACCTACAGTCATATACAGTGGTCAGGATGAGGTAGACTACAGTCATCTACAGTGGTCAGGATGAGGTAGACCTACAGTCATCTACAGTGGTCAGGATGAGGTAGACCTACAGTCATCTACAGTGGTCAGGATGAGGTAGACTACAGTCATCTACAGTGGTCAGGATGAGGTAGACCTACAGTCATCTACAGTGGTCAGGATGAGGTAGACTACAGCCATCTACAGTGGTTAGGATGAGGTAGACCTACAGTCATCTACAGTGGTCAGGATGAGGTAGACCTACAGTCATCTACAGTGGTCAGGATGAGGTAGACCTACAGTCAGCAATAGCAGTGGTCAGGATGAGGTAGACCTACAGTCAGCAATAGCAGTGGTCAGGATGAGGTAGACCTACAGTCAGCAATAGCAGTGGTCAGGATGAGGTAGACCTACAGTCATCTACAGTGGTCAGGAAGAGGTCATCTACAGTGGTCAGGATGAGGTAGACCTACAGTCAGCAATAGCAGTGGTCAGGATGAGGTAGACCTACAGTCATCTACAGTGGTCAGGATGAGGTAGACCTAACACAAGTTCTATGTAGTCTGCTTTCGCCCCCCATTGGAGGAAGACAAGTTCTATGTATTTTGGCTACGCCCCCCATTGGAGGAACACAAGTTCTATGTATTCTGGCTACGCCCCCCATTGGAGGAACAAAAGTTCTATGTATTCTGGCTACGCCCCCCATTGGAGGAACAAATGTTCTATGTAGTCTGGCTACACCCCCCATTGGAGGAACACAAGTTCTATGTATTCTGGCTACGCCCCCCATTGGAGGAACACAAGTTCTATGTAGTCTGGCTATGCCCCCCATTGGAGGAACACAAGTTCTATGTATTCTGGCTACACGCCCCATTGGAGGAACACAAGTTCTATGTATTCTGGCTACGCCCCCCATTGGAGGAACACAAGTTCTATGTATTCTGGCTACGCCCCCCATTGGAGGAACACACGTTATTTAGTCTGGTTACACCCCCCATTGGAGGAACACAAGTTATTTAGTCTGGCTACGCCCCCCATTGGAGGCACACAAGTTATTTAGTCTGGCTACGCCCCCCATTGGAGGAACACAAGTTATTTAGTCTGGCTACACCCCCCATTGGAGGAACACAAGTTATTTAGTCTGGCTACACCCCCCATTGGAGGAACACAAGTTATTTAGTCTGGCTACACCCCCCATTGGAGGAACACAAGTTATTTAGTCTGGCTACACCCCCAATGGAGGAACACAAGTTATTTAGTCTGGATACACCCCCCATTGGAGGAACACAAGTTATTTAGTCTGGCTACGCCCCCCATTGGAGGAACACAAGTTATGTATTCTGGCTACGCCCCCCATTGGAGGAACACAAGTTATTTAGTCTGGCTACGCGCCCCATTGGAGGAACACAAGTTATTTAGTCTGACTACACCCCCCATTGGAGGAACACAAGTTATTTAGTCTGGCTACACCCCCCATTGGAGGAACACAAGTTATTTAGTCTGGCTACACCCCCCATTGGAGGAACACAAGTTATTTAGTCTGGCTACACCCCCCATTGGAGGAACACAAGTTATTTAGTCTGGCTACGCCCCCCATTGGAGGAACACAAGTTATTTAGTATGGCTACGCCCCCCATTGGAGGAACACAAGTTATGTAGTCTGGCTACGCCCCCCATTGGAGGAACACAAGTTATTTAGTCTGGCTACGCCCACAATTGGAGGAACACAAGTTATTTAGTCTGGCTACACCCCCATTGGAGGAACACAAGTTATGTAGTCTGGCTACACCCCCCATTGGAGGAACACAAGTTATTTAGTCTGGCTACACCCCCCATTGGAGGAACACAAGTTATGTAGTCTGGCTACGCCCCCCATTGGAGGAACACAAGTTATGTAGTCTGGCTACGCCCCCCATTGGAGGAACACAAGTTATTTAGTCTGGCTACACCGCCCATTGGAGGAACACAAGTTATGTAGTCTGGCTACGCCCCCCATTGGAGGAACACAAGTTATTTAGTCTGGCTACGCCCCCAATTGGAGGAACACAAGTTATGTAGTCTGGCTACGCCCCCCATTGGAGGAACACAAGTTATGTAGTCTGGCTACGCCCCCAATTGGAGGAACACAAGTTATTTAGTCTGGCTACGCCCCCCATTGGAGGAACACAATGTCCCCCCCCCTTCCCAACTCTGCCTCTTGAAACCAGTGTACTGTAGGTGAGAACAATATGTCATATTTGTAGGACAAGTGCTACACAAATTTAAACAAATGAACCACTAATAGACTCCTGGACTGTTGTGAATAGTAAGTAACCCCATAATGAAATATATAGCAGTGCATAGGCTGATTCTACTGACATAACCCCTGACAAAACAAGGACAGTGTTGTTTCTGCCACAAAATGAAGCTATTTTTCCATCAACTACCTGGCACTACTTCCAAATGTATTTAAATCAATGAATCTCTCTGGAGGCTGGCTAGCTGAGTAGTAGTTCTCGTTCTCTCTCTCTCTCTCTCTCTCTCTGTGTGTTGGGGGAAGCTGTTTGTTTTCACAGAAACCGTCTCTGATCTCAAGAGGAATCATGAATTAACTAAGACTTGAATCAGTTTTTTTAAGCCACAGTGCTCGCAAAGATTTAAAAAAAAAAAGAATACAAAAATTTTTGATAAGGCTTTTACTATCTGCCTCCCTCAGTGAGGATGGATAGAGGTAGGGGGAGAGGAAAGGAGGAGGGTGACTCTCCCTCAGTGAGGATGGATAGAGGTAGGGGGAGAGGAAAGGAGGAGGGTGACTCTCCCTCAGTGAGGATGGATAGAGGGAGGAGGAGAGGAAAGGAGGAGGGTGACTCTCCCTCAGTGAGGATGGATAGAGGGAGGGGGAGAGGAAAGGAGGAGGGTGACTCTCCCTCAGTGAGGATGGATAGAGGTAGGGGGAGAGGAAAGGAGGAGGAGAAGGGTGACTCTCCCTCAGTGAGGATGGATAGAGGGAGGGGGAGAGGAAAGGAGGAGGGTGACTCTCCCTCAGTGAGGATGGATAGAGGGAGGAGGAGAGGAAAGGAGGAGGGTGACTCTCCCTCAGTGAGGATGGATAGAGGGAGGGGGAGAGGAAAGGAGGAGGGTGACTCTCCCTCAGTGAGGATGGATAGAGGTAGGGGGAGAGGAAAGGAGGAGGAGAAGGGTGACTCTCCCTCAGTGAGGATGGATAGAGGGAGGGGGAGAGGAAAGGAGGAGGAGAAGGGTGACTCTCCCTCAGTGAGGGTGGATAGAGGGAGGGGGAGAGGAAAGGAGGAGGGTGACTCTCCCTCAGTGAGGATGGATAGAGGGAGGGGGAGAGGAAAGGAGGAGGGTGACTCTCCCTCAGTGAGGATGGATAGAGGTAGGGGGAGAGGAAAGGAGGAGGGTGACTCTCCCTCAGTGAGGATGGATAGAGGTAGGGGGAGAGGAAAGGAGGAGGGTGACTCTCCCTCAGTGAGGGTGGATAGAGGTAGGGGAGAGGAAAGGAGGAGGGTGACTCTCCCTCAGTGAGGATGGATAGAGGGAGGAGGAGAGGAAAGGAGGAGGGTGACTCTCCTCAGTGAGGATGGATAGAGGGAGGGGAGAGGAAAGGAGGAGGGTGACTCTCCCTCAGTGAGGATGGATAGAGGTAGGGGAGAGGAAAGGAGGAGGAGAAGGGTGACTCTCCCTCAGTGAGGATGGATAGAGGGAGGGGGAGAGGAAAGGAGGAGGAGAAGGGTGACTCTCCCTCAGTGAGGGTGGATAGAGGGAGGGGGAGAGGAAAGGAGGAGGGTGACTCTCCCTCAGTGAGGATGGATAGAGGGAGGGGGAGAGGAAAGGAGGAGGGTGACTCTCCCTCAGTGAGGATGGATAGAGGGAGGGGGAGAGGAAAGGAGGATGAGGAGGGTGACTTTTCCATTCAGCCTCCCTCAGTGAGGATGGATAGAGGGAGGGGGAGAGGAAAGGAGGAGGGTGACTCTCCCTCAGTGAGGATGGATAGAGGGAGGGGGAGAGGAAAGGAGAAGGGTGACTCTCCCTCAGTGAGGATGGATAGAGGTAGGGGGAGAGGAAAGGAGGAGGGTGACTCTCCCTCAGTGAGGATGGATAGAGGGAGGGGAGAGGAAAGTAGGAGGAGAAGGGTGACTCTCCTCAGTGAGGATGGATAGAGGGAGGGGAGAGGAAAGGAGGAGGGTGACTCTCCCTCAGTGAGGATGGATAGAGGTAGGGGAGAGGAAAGGAGGAGGGTGACTCTCCTCAGTGAGGATGGATAGAGGGAGGGGAGAGGAAAGGAGGAGGGTGACTCTCCCTCAGTGAGGATGGATAGAGGTAGGGGAGAGGAAAGGAGGAGGGTGACTCTCCCTCAGTGAGGATGGATAGAGGGAGGGGGAGAGGAAAGGAGGAGGGTGACTCTCCCTCAGTGAGGATGGATAGAGGGAGGGGGAGAGGAAAGGAGGAGGAGGAGAAGGGTGACTCTCCCTCAGTGAGGATGGATAGAGGTAGGGGGAGAGGAAAGGAGGAGGGTGACTCTCCCTCAGTGAGGATGGATAGAGGTAGGGGGAGAGGAAAGGAGGAGGGTGACTCTCCCTCAGTGAGGATGGATAGAGGTAGGGGGAGAGGAAAGGAGGAGGAGGAGGAGTGCGACTCTTCCATTCAGCCTCCCTCAGTGAGGATGGATAGAGGGAGGGGGAGAGGAAAGGAGGAGGGTGACTCTCCCTCAGTGAGGATGGATAGAGGGAGGGGGAGAGGAAAGGAGGAGGGTGACTCTCCCTCAGTGAGGATGGATAGAGGTAGGGGGAGAGGAAAGGAGGAGGGTGACTCTCCCTCAGTGAGGATGGATAGAGGGAGGGGGAGAGGAAAGGAGGAGGGTGACTCTCCCTCAGTGAGGATGGATAGAGGGAGGGGGAGAGGAAAGGAGGAGGGTGACTCTCCCTCAGTGAGGATGGATAGAGGTAGGGGGAGAGGAAAGGAGGAGGGTGACTCTCCCTCAGTGAGGATGGATAGAGGGAGGGGGAGAGGAAAGGAGGAGGGTGACTCTCCCTCAGTGAGGATGGATAGAGGGAGAGGAAAGGAGGAGGGTGACTCTCCCTCAGTGAGGATGGATAGAGGGAGAGGAAAGGAGGAGGGTGACTCTCCCTCAGTGAGGATGGATAGAGGGAGAGGAAAGGAGGAGGGTGACTCTCCCTCAGTGAGGATGGATAGAGGGAGAGGAAAGGAGGAGGGTGACTCTCCCTCAGTGAGGATGGATAGAGGTAGGGGGAGAGGAAAGGAGGAGGGTGACTCTCCCTCAGTGAGGATGGATAGAGGTAGGGGGAGAGGAAAGGAGGAGGGTGACTCTCCCTCAGTGAGGATGGATAGAGGTAGGGGGAGAGGAAAGGAGGAGGAGGAGAAGGGTGACTCTCCCTCAGTGAGGATGGATAGAGGTAGGGGGAGAGGAAAGGAGGAGGGTGACTCTCCCTCAGTGAGGATGGATAGAGGGAGGGGGAGAGGAAAGGAGGAGGGTGACTCTCCCTCAGTGAGGATGGATAGAGGGAGGGGGAGAGGAAAGGAGGAGGGTGACTCTCCTCAGTGAGGATGGATAGAGGGAGGGGGAGAGGAAAGGAGGAGGAGGAGAAGGGTGACTCTCCCTCAGTGAGGATGGATAGAGGGAGGGGGAGAGGAAAGGAGGAGGGTGACTCTCCCTCAGTGAGGATGGATAGAGGGAGGGGAGAGGAAAGGAGGAGGGTGACTCTCCCTCAGTGAGGATGGATAGAGGTAGGGGAGAGGAAAGGAGGAGGGTGACTCTCCCTCAGTGAGGATGGATAGAGGGAGGGGAGAGGAAAGGAGGAGGGTGACTCTCCCTCAGTGAGGATGGATAGAGGTAGGGGGAGAGGAAAGGAGGAGGGTGACTCTCCCTCAGTGAGGATGGATAGAGGGAGGGGGAGAGGAAAGGAGGAGGGTGACTCTCCCTCAGTGAGGATGGATAGAGGGAGGGGGAGAGGAAAGGAGGAGGGTGACTCTCCCTCAGTGAGGATGGATAGAGGGAGGGGGAGAGGAAAGGAGGAGGAGGAGAAGGGTGACTCTCCCTCAGTGAGGATGGATAGAGGTAGGGGGAGAGGAAAGGAGGAGGGTGACTCTCCCTCAGTGAGGATGGATAGAGGTAGGGGGAGAGGAAAGGAGGAGGAGGAGGAGTGCGACTCTTCCATTCAGCCTCCCTCAGTGAGGATGGATAGAGGGAGGGGGAGAGGAAAGGAGGAGGGTGACTCTCCCTCAGTGAGGATGGATAGAGGGAGGGGGAGAGGAAAGGAGGAGGGTGACTCTCCCTCAGTGAGGATGGATAGAGGTAGGGGAGAGGAAAGGAGGAGGGTGACTCTCCCTCAGTGAGGATGGATAGAGGGAGGGGAGAGGAAAGGAGGAGGGTGACTCTCCCTCAGTGAGGATGGATAGAGGGAGGGGAGAGGAAAGGAGGAGGGTGACTCTCCCTCAGTGAGGATGGATAGAGGTAGGGGAGAGGAAAGGAGGAGGGTGACTCTCCTCAGTGAGGATGGATAGAGGGAGGGGGAGAGGAAAGGAGGAGGGTGACTCTCCCTCAGTGAGGATGGATAGAGGGAGAGGAAAGGAGGAGGGTGACTCTCCCTCAGTGAGGATGGAAGAGGGAGAGGAAAGGAGGAGGGTGACTCTCCCTCAGTGAGGATGGATAGAGGGAGAGGAAAGGAGGAGGGTGACTCTCCCTCAGTGAGGATGGATAGAGGGAGAGGAAAGGAGGAGGGTGACTCTCCCTCAGTGAGGATGGATAGAGGTAGGGGGAGAGGAAAGGAGGAGGGTGACTCTCCCTCAGTGAGGATGGATAGAGGTAGGGGGAGAGGAAAGGAGGAGGGTGACTCTCCCTCAGTGAGGATGGATAGAGGTAGGGGGAGAGGAAAGGAGGAGGGTGACTCTCCCTCAGTGAGGATGGATAGAGGTAGGGGGAGAGGAAAGGAGGAGGGTGACTCTCCCTCAGTGAGGATGGATAGAGGTAGGGGGAGAGGAAAGGAGGAGGAGGAGGAGTGCGACTCTTCCATTCAGCCTCCCTCAGTGAGGATGGATAGAGGGAGGGGGAGAGGAAAGGAGGAGGAGGAGGAGTGCGACTCTTCCATTCAGCCTCCCTCAGTGAGGATGGATAAAGGGAGGGGGAGAGGAAAGGAGGAGGGTGACTCTCCCTCAGTGAGGATGGATAGAGGGAGGGGGAGAGGAAAGGAGGAGGGTGACTCTCCCTCAGTGAGGATGGATAGAGGGAGGGGGAGAGGAAAGGAGGAGGGTGACTCTCCCTCAGTGAGGATGGATAGAGGGAGGGGAGAGGAAAGGAGGAGGGTGACTCTCCTCAGTGAGGATGGATAGAGGTAGGGGAGAGGAAAGGAGGAGGGTGACTCTCCCTCAGTGAGGATGGATAGAGGTAGGGGAGAGGAAAGAAAGGAGGGTGACTCTCCCTCAGTGAGGATGGATAGAGGGAGGGGAGAGGAAAGGAGGAGGGTGACTCTCCTCAGTGAGGATGGATAGAGGTAGGGGAGAGGAAAGGAGGAGGGTGACTCTCCCTCAGTGAGGATGGATAGAGGTAGGGGGAGAGGAAAGGAGGAGGGTGACTCTCCCTCAGTGAGGATGGATAGAGGTAGGGGGAGAGGAAAGGAGGAGGGTGACTCTCCCTCAGTGAGGATGGATAGAGGTAGGGGGAGAGGAAAGGAGGAGGGTGACTCTCCCTCAGTGAGGATGGATAGAGGGAGGGGGAGAGGAAAGGAGGAGGGTGACTCTCCCTCAGTGAGGATGGATAGAGGGAGGGGGAGAGGAAAGGAGGAGGGTGACTCTCCCTCAGTGAGGATGGATAGAGGTAGGGGGAGAGGAAAGGAGGAGGGTGACTCTCCCTCAGTGAGGATGGATAGAGGTAGGGGGAGAGGAAAGGAGGAGGGTGACTCTCCCTCAGTGAGGATGGATAGAGGGAGAGGAAAGGAGGAGGGTGACTCTCCCTCAGTGAGGATGGATAGAGGGAGGGGGAGAGGAAAGGAGGAGGGTGACTCTCCCTCAGTGAGGATGGATAGAGGTAGGGGGAGAGGAAAGGAGGAGGGTGACTCTCCCTCAGTGAGGATGGATAGAGGTAGGGGGAGAGGAAAGGAGGATGAGGAGGGTGACTTTTCCATTCAGCCTCCCTCAGTGAGGATGGATAGAGGGAGGGGGAGAGGAAAGGAGGAGGGTGACTCTCCCTCAGTGAGGATGGATAGAGGGAGGAGGAGAGGAAAGGAGGAGGAGGAGGAGGAGGGAGGAGGAGGAGGAGGAGGAGGAGGAGGAGGAGGAGGAGGAGGAGGAGGAGGAGGAGGAGGAGTGTGACTCTTCCATTCAGCCTCCCTCAGTGAGGATGGATATAGGGAGGAGGAGAGGAAAGGAGGAGGAGGAGGAGTGCGACTCTTCCATTCAGCCTCCCTCAGTGAGGATGGATATAGGGAGGGGGAGAGGAAAGGAGGAGGGTGACTCTCCCTCAGTGAGGATGGATAGAGGTAGGGGGAGAGGAAAGGAGGAGGGTGACTCTCCCTCAGTGAGGATGGATAGAGGGAGGGAGAGAGGAAAGGAGGAGGGTGACTCTCCCTCAGTGAGGATGGATAGAGGGAGGGGGAGAGGAAAGGAGGAGGGTGACTCTCCCTCAGTGAGGATGGATAGAGGGGGGGAGAGAGGAAAGGAGGAGGGTGACTCTCCCTCAGTGAGGATGGATAGAGGGAGGGGGAGAGGAAAGGAGGAGGGTGACTCTCCCTCAGTGAGGATGGATAGAGGGAGGGAGAGAGGAAAGGAGGAGGGTGACTCTCCCTCAGTGAGGATGGATAGAGGGAGGGGGAGAGGAAAGGAGGAGGGTGACTCTCCCTCAGTGAGGATGGATAGAGGTAGGGGGAGAGGAAAGGAGGAGGAGGAGGAGTGCGACTCTCCCTCAGTGAGGATGGATAGAGGGAGGGGGAGAGGAAAGGAGGAGGAGGAGGAGGAGGAGGAGGAGGGTGACTCTTCCATTCAGCCTCCCTCAGTGAGGATGGATAGAGGGAGGGGGAGAGGAAAGGAGGAGGAGGAGGGTGACTCTTCGCCAAGCGCTTCCATTCAGCCTCCCTCAGTGAGGATGTAAAAGGCAACGGCAGTGGGTTTACACAAGATGATGTCAGACAGCTTGCCTAGGCTGGCATCTTATACCGCTCCTCGCGGGCTTCCCTCCTCCTCCTTCGTCAGCAGAAGAGACAAGGTCTACAGTAATTATCTGGCTGAGCTGAAGTCTGTATGTGAATCAATGGGAGGGACACACAGATCAATGGAGGGACCTCTGGGTCATGGAGACTTAAAAACACAGTGGGAAAAAAAACACTACACATGTTGTTCTAATGATGAATTGTGTACTGTAGATTGATATGGTTGGAACATTGTGTACTGTAGATTGATATGGTTGGAACATTGTGTACTGTAGATTGATATGGTTGGAACATTGTGTACTGTAGATTGATATGGTTGGAACATTGTGTACTGTAGATTGATATGGTTGGAACATTGTGTACTGTAGATTGATATGGTTGGAACATTGTGTACTGTAGATTGATATGGTTGGAACATTGTGTACTGTAGATTGATATGGTTGGAACATTGTGTACTGTAGATTGATATGGTTGGAACATTGTGCACTGTAGATTGATATGGTTGGAACATTGTGTACTGTAGATTGATATGGTTGGAACATTGTGTACTGTAGATTGATATGGTTGGAACATTGTGTACTGTAGATTGATATGGTTGGAACATTGTGTACTGTAGATTGATATGGTTGGAACATTGTGTACTGTAGATTGATATGGTTGGAACATTGTGTACTGTAGATTGATATGGTTGGAACATTGTGTACTGTAGATTGATATGGTTGGAACATTGTGTACTGTAGATTGATATGGTTGGAACATTGTGTACTGTAGATTGATATGGTTGGAACATTGTGTACTGTAGATTGATATGGTTGGAACATTGTGTACTGTAGAAACAGGAGAACAGGAAGCGAGGAGTAGAAACAGGAGAACAGGAAGCGAGGAGTAGAAACAGGAGAACAGGAAGCGAGGAGTAGAAACAGGAGAACAGGAAGCGAGGAGTAGAAACAGGAGAACAGGAAGCGAGGAGTAGAAACAGGAGAACAGGAAGCGAGGAGTAGAAACAGGAGAACAGGAAGCGAGGAGTAGAAACAGGAGAACAGGAAGCGAGGAGTAGAAACAGGAGAACAGGAAGCGAGGAGTAGAAACAGGAGAACAGGAAGCGAGGAGTAGAAACAGGAGAACAGGAAGCGAGGAGTAGAAACAGGAGAACAGGAAGTGAACCGTAGAAACAGGAGAACAGGAAGCGAAGAGTAGAAACAGGAGAACAGGAAGCGAGGAGTAGAAACAGGAGAACAGGAAGCGAGGAGTAGAAACAGGAGAACAGGAAGCGAGGATTAGAAACAGGAGAACAGGAAGCGAGGAGCAGAAACAGGAGAACAGGAAGCGAGGAGCAGAAACAGGAGAACAGGAAGCGAGGAGTAGAAACAGGAGAACAGGAAGCGAACCGTAGAAACAGGAGAACAGGAAGCGAGGATTAGAAACAGGAGAACAGGAAGCGAGGAGCAGAAACAGGAGAACAGGAAGCGATGAGTAGAAACAGGAGAACAGGAAGTGAACCGTAGAAACAGGAGAACAGGAAGCGAGGAGTAGAAACAGGAATCGAGGAGTAGAAACAGGAGAACAGGAAGCGAGGAGTAGAAACAGGAGAACAGGAAGCGAGGAGTAGAAACAGGAGAACAGGAAGCGAGGAGTAGAAACAGGAGAACAGGAAGCGAGGAGTAGAAACAGGAGAACAGGAAGCGAGGAGTAGAAACAGGAGAACAGGAAGCGAGGAGTAGAAACAGGAGAACAGGAAGCGAGGAGTAGAAACAGGAGAACAGGAAGCGAGGAGTAGAAACAGGAGAACAGGAAGCGAGGAGTAGAAACAGGAGAACAGGAAGCGAGGAGTAGAAACAGGAGAACAGGAAGCGAGGAGTAGAAACAGGAGAACAGGAATCGAGGAGTAGAAACAGGAGAACAGGAAGCGAGGAGTAGAAACAGGACAACAGGAAGCGAGGAGTAGAAACAGGACAACAGGAAGCGAGGAGTAGAAACAGGACAACAGGAAGCGAGGAGTAGAAACAGGACACCAGGAAGCGAAGAGTAGAAACAGGAGAACAGGAAGCGAGGAGTCGAAACAGGAGAACAGGAAGCGAGGAGTAGAAACAAGAGAACAGGAAGCGAGGAGTAGAAACAGGAGAACAGGAAGCGAGGAGTAGAAACAGGAGAACAGGAAGCGAGGAGTAGAAACAGGAGAACAGGAAGCGAGGAGTAGAAACAGGAGAACAGGAAGCGAGGAGTAGAAACAAGAGAACAGGAAGCGAGGAGTAGAAACAAGAGAACAGGAAGCGAGGAGTAGAAACAGGAGAACAGGAAGCGAGGAGTAGAAACAAGAGAACAGGAAGCGAGGAGTAGAAACAGGAGAACAGGAAGCGAGGAGTAGAAACAGGAGAACAGGAAGCGAGGAGTAGAAACAGGAGAACAGGAAGCGAGGAGTAGAAACAGGAGAACAGGAAGCGAGGAGTAGAAACAGGAGAACAGGAAGTGAAGCGTGGAAACAGGACAACAGGAAGCGAGGAGTAGAAACAGTGATGATCCTGGGGTGAAGTTGCTGGTCTGACGGGGAATTGGCCGAATTTGTACCACTGCAAAAAGGTACAAATTACAAGACTCGAAAGTTTGTGTCCCCAATTCCCTACATAGCACACTACTTTTAACCAGAGCCCTGTTGGGAGAAGAGGTGACAGCTTCTTTTCCACTTCTTAAAACACCGAATGGTCTCTACTTCACCCATCCAAGGCTACAGAACGAGCATTTTTCTCTCAATACGGAGAGAGAATACTTGGGTTGATGAGAAAACTTTCAACTCTTAAACAACGGTGAAGCCTGCCAGGTTACCTGATGCCAGGTTACCTGATGCCAGGTTACCTGATGCCAGGTTACCTGATGCCAGGTTACCTGATGCCAGGTTACCTGATGCCAGGTTACCTGATGCCAGGTTACCTGATGCCAGGTCTAAAAGTCAGGGAGGGAGTGTCGAGAGCTTCCATTTTATCTACGTCCCAAATGGCACCCTATTCCCTATATAGTGCACTACTGTTGACCAGGGCTGGCACCCTATTCCCTATATAGTGCACTACTGTTGACCATTGCCTTACGGGGTCTGGCCAAAGGTAGTGCACTGTCTAAGGAATAGGGTGCCATTTGGGACGCTTATACGCCTCTGTCTGTCTGCCTGACGATGTAATGATAAACCCACTGAGGCGTTTCATTAGCGCCATGCCGTTCACCACGGTAACGCACGCTACCCTCGCAGCTACCTGCCTTCATGTCAATGACACTCCTACAACCTTTACAATATTTATCCCTTTATTAGTCACTCAACGCTGATGCTCTCCTCCTCATCCTCTCTCCCCCTCTTTCTCTCTCTCCTTCCTCCCGACTCTTTCTCTCTCTCCTTCCTCCCGACTCTTTCTCTCTCTCCTTCCTCCCGACTCTTTCTCTCTCTCCTTCCTCCCGACTCTTTCTCTCTCTCCTTCCTCCCGACTCTTTCTCTCTCTCCTTCCTCCCGACTCTTTCTCTCTCTCCTTCCTCCCGACTCTTTCTCTCTCTCTCTCTCTCTCCTTCCTCCCGACTCTTTCTCTCTCTCTCTCTCTCTCTCCTTCCTCCCGACTCTTTCTCTCTCTCTCTCTCTCCTTCCTCCCGACTCTTCTCTCTCTCTCTCTCTCTCTTCCTCCCGACTCTTTCTCTCTCTCTCTCTCTCTCCTTCCTCCGACTCCTTCTCTCTCTCTCTCTCCTTCCTCCGACTCCTTCTCTCTCTCTCTCTCTCTCCTTCCTCCCTCCCGACTCTTTCTCTCTCTCTCTCTCTCTCCTTCCTCCCGACTCTTTCTCTCTCTCTCTCTCTCTCTCCTTCCTCCCGACTCTTTCTCTCTCTCTCTCTCTCTCCTTCCTCCCGACTCTTTCTCTCTCTCTCCTTCCCTTCCTCCCGACTCTTTCTCTCTCTCTCTCTCTCTCCTTCCTCCCCCGACTCTTTCTCTCTCTCTCTCTCCTCCTTCCTCCCGACTCTCTCTCTCTCTCTCTTCCTCCCGACTCCTTCTCTCTCTCTCTCCTTCCTTCCTCCGACTCCTTCTCTCTCTCTCTTCCTCCCGACTCTTTCTCTCTCTCTCTCTCTCCCTCTCCTCCCGACTCTTTCTCTCTCTCTCTCTCTCCTTCCTCCCGACTCTTTCTCTCTCTCTCTCTCCTCCTTCCTCCCGACTCTTTCTCTCTCTCTCTCTCTCTTCCTCCCGACTCTTTCTCTCTCTCTCTCTCTCTCCTCCTCCCGACTCTTTCTCTCTCTCTCTCTCTCCTTCCTCCCGACTCTTTCTCTCTCTCTCTCTCTCTTCCTCCCGACTCTTTCTCTCTCTCTCTCTCTCTCCTTCCTCCCGACTCTTTCTCTCTCTCTCTCTCTCTCCTTCCTCCGACTCCTTCTCTCTCTCTCTCTCTTCCTCCTCCGACTCCTTCTCTCTCTCTCTCTCTCTCCTTCCTCCCGACTCTTTCTCTCTCTCTCTCCTTCCTCCCGACTCTTTCTCTCTCTCTCTCTCTCTCCTCCTCCGACTCTTTCTCTCTCTCTCTCTCTCTCTCTCCTTCCTCCCGACTCTTTCTCTCTCTCTCTCTCTCTCTTCCTCCCGACTCTTTCTCTCTCTCTCTCTCTCCTTCCTCCCGACTCTTTCTCTCTCTCTCTCTCTCTCCCTTCCTCCCGACTCTTTCTCTCTCTCTCTCTCTCTCCTTCCTCCCGACTCTTTCTCTCTCTCTCTCTCTCCTTCCTCCCGACTCTTTCTCTCTCTCTCTCTCTCTCTCCTTCCTCCCGACTCTTTCTCTCTCTCTCTCTCTCTCCCTTCCTCCCGACTCCTTCTCTCTCTCTCTCTCTCCTTCCTCCCGACTCCTTCTCTCTCTCTCCTTCCTTCCTCCGACTCCTTCTCTCTCTCTCCTTCCTTCCTCCCGACTCTTTCTCTCTCTCTCTCTCTTCCTTCCTCCCGACTCTTTCTCTCTCTCTCTCTCCTTCCTCCCGACTCTTTCTCTCTCTCTCTCTCTCTCTTCCTCCCGACTCTTTCTCTCTCTCTCTCTCTCTCCTTCCTCCCGACTCTTTCTCTCTCTCTCTCTCCTCCTTCCTCCCGACTCTTTCTCTCTCTCTCTCTCTCTCCTTCCTCCCGACTCTTTCTCTCTCTCTCTCTCTCTCCTTCCTCCCGACTCTTTCTCTCTCTCTCTCTCTCTCCTTCCTCCCGACTCTTTCTCTCTCTCTCTCTCTCTCCTTCCTCCCGACTCTTTCTCTCTCTCTCTCTCTCTCCTTCCTCCCGACTCTTTCTCTCTCTCTCTCTCTCTCCTTCCTCCCGACTCTTTCTCTCTCTCTCTCTCTCTCCTTCCTCCCGACTCTTTCTCTCTCTCTCTCTCTCTCCTTCCTCCCGACTCTTTCTCTCTCTCTCTCTCTCTCTTCCTCCCGACTCTTTCTCTCTCTCTCTCTCTCTCCTTCCTCCCGACTCTTTCTCTCTCTCTCTCTCTCTCTCCTTCCTCCCGACTCCTTCTCTCTCTCTCCTTCCTTCCTCCGACTCCTTCTCTCTCTCTCCTTCCTCCCGACTCTTTCTCTCTCTCTCTCTCTCTCCTTCCTCCCGACTCTTTCTCTCTCTCTCTCTCTCTCCTTCCTCCCGACTCTTTCTCTCTCTCTCTCTCTCCTTCCTCCCCTCTCTCTCTCTCTCTCTCTCTCTCTCCTTCCTCCCCTCTCTTTCTCTCTCTCTCTCTCTCCTTCCTCCCGACTCTTTCTCTCTCTCTCTCTCTCTCCTTCCTCCCGACTCTTTCTCTCTCTCTCTCTCTCTCCTTCCTCCCGACTCTTTCTCTCTCTCTCTCTCTCCTTCCTCCCGACTCTTTCTCTCTCTCTCTCTCTCTCCTTCCTCCCGACTCTTTCTCTCTCTCTCTCTCTCTCCTTCCTCCCGACTCTTTCTCTCTCTCTCTCTCCTCCCTTCCTCCCGACTCTTTCTCTCTCTCTCTCTCTCTCCTTCCTCCCGACTCTTTCTCTCTCTCTCTCTCTCTCCTTCCTCCCGACTCTTTCTCTCTCTCTCTCTCTCTCCTTCCTCCCGACTCTTTCTCTCTCTCTCTCTCTCTCTTCCTCCCGACTCTTTCTCTCTCTCTCTCTCTCCTTCCTCCCGACTCTTTCTCTCTCTCTCTCTCTCCTTCCTCCCGACTCCTTCTCTCTCTCTCTCTCTCCCTTCCTCCCGACTCCTTCTCTCTCTCTCTCTCTCTCTCCTTCCTCCCGACTCCTTCTCTCTCTCTCCTTCCTTCCTTCCTTCCTTCCTTCCTTCCTCCCGACTCTCTCTCTCTCTCTCTCTCTCTCTCTCTCTCTCTCTCTCTCTCTCTCTCTCTCTCTCTCTCTCTCTCTCTCTCTCTCTCTCTCTCTCTCTCTCTCTCTCTCTCTCTCTCTCTCTCTCAACTCGCTCTCTCTAGCCTCCAAAATCTCTCTCTAGCCTCCAAAATCTCTCTCTCTAGCCTCCCAATTCTCTCCGACTCTCTCTCTCCCCCTCGTGACTCTCTCTCACCGCAGCACGTTGCTGTTTGCTGTTGCCCATGGGTAAATAGATGAGCTTCTCACGGCTAGGTAGCAGCTCAAATTGATTTGCTTGCTCAAACAATTTGTTCTTGCTCAGCAGTGTCTTAATGACTCTGGCCCATTCTACCATTGACACGGCATGTCATCTTCTATTTACTGCCCAGATTTACTATTTCCCTAATGCTGCCGCCTTAGTGGCCTCAACCTCGCCCCCCCCCCCTCCAGGTTTACTGTTTCCTTAACACCATCAACCTAGCCCCCCCCCCCTTCCTTAACACCTTCAACCTCGCCCCCCTCCAGGTTTACTGTTTCCTTAACACCCTCAACCTAGTCCCCCCTTTCCTTAACACCATCAACCTAGTCCCCCCCCTTTCCTTAACACCCTCAACCTAGTCCCCCCCTTTCCTTAACACCCTCAACCTAGTCCCCCCTTTCCTTAACACCCTCAACCTAGTCCCCCTTTCCTTAACACCCTCAACCTAGTCCCCCCTTTCCTTAACACCCTCAACCTAGTCCCCCTTTCCTTAACACCCTCAACCTAGTCCCCCTTTTCCTTAACACCCTCAACCTAGTCCCCCCTTTCCTTAACACCCTCAACCTAGTCCCCCTTTCCTTAACACCCTCAACCTAGTCCCCCTTTCCTTAACACCCTCAACCTAGTCCCCCTTTCCTTAACACTCTCAACCTAGTCCCCCTTTCCTTAACACCCTCAACCTAGCCCCCCTTTCCTTAACACCCTCAACCTAGTCCCCCTTTCCTTAACACCCTCAACCTAGTCCCCCCCCTTTCCTTAACACTCAACCTAGTCCCCCCTTTCCTTAACACCCTCAACCTAGTCCCCCGCCTTTCCTTAACACCCTCAACCTAGTCCCCCCTTTCCTTAACACCCTCAACCTAGTCCCCCCCCTTTCCTTAACACCCTCAACCTAGTCCCCCCCTTTCCTTAACTCCCTCAACCTAGTCCCCCCCCTTTCCTTAACACCCTCAACCTAGTCCCCCCCTTTCCTTAACACCCTCAACCTAGTCCCCCCTTTCCTTAACACCCTCAACCTAGTCCCCCCCCTTTCCTTAACACCCTCAACCTAGTCCCCCTTTCCTTAACACCCTCAACCTAGTCCCCCCCCCTCCAGGTTTATTGTTGCCTTAACGCCTTCAAATTAGTTTGTCATCCCAGAAAATGAGTAAATAGTGGAGGCGTTTTACTTTCGACTGCAGGGATTTAGTTTCAAATGAACCTTTATCAGTTTTACTTGTTTTGTTCGTGTTCTTTGCTTCTGAAAACAACAAAGCGTAAACTAAGAATCATGAGGAGAGAGGCTTTCATCCATTAGTTGCCATTCTACAGCGATAATAGGTTGAGTATTTAGTTGGCAAACTAGACAAAAAAGTCAGTATCTCCCCTCCTACACACTGTTCTGCTCTGTTCTCCCAGCTCCTCTTCTGCCTGCCTCTCTGAGCTACGACTTTAATCTATTCAACTAACTCACTACTTGATAGGAAGTCACAACTACTGACTCATAAAATAAACAGGCATGTACATGTGTGTAAGGGGAGAGGAGGTAGAGAGGTGAGGTGAGGAGGAGAGAGGAGTTGGTGAGGAGAGGAGGTAGAGAGGAGAGTTGAAGAGGAGAGAGGAGTTGGTGAGGAGAAGAGAGGAGGTAGAGAGGAGAGTTGAGGAGGAGAGAGGAGTTGGTGAGGAGAGGAGAGGAGGTAGAGAGGAGAGTTGAGGAGGAGAGAGGAGTTGGTGAGGAGAAGAGAGGTGGTAGAGAGGAGAGTTGAGGAGGAGAGAGGAGTTGGTGAGGAGAAGAGAGGAGGTAGAGAGGAGAGTTGAGGAGGAGAGAGGAGTAGGTGAGGAGAGGAGAGGAGGTAGAGAGGAGAGTTGAGGAAGGGCGAGGAGGTGGAGAGTTGAGGAGGTGGAGAGTTGAGGTGGTGGAGAGTTGAGGTGGTGGAGAGTTGAGGTGGTGGAGAGGAGTTGGTGATGAGAGGAGGTAGAGAGGAGAGTTGAGGAAGGGAGAGGAGGTGGAGAGGAGAGGTAAGGAGGGGAGAGGAGGTGGAGAGTTGAGGAGGGGAGAGGAGGTGGAGAGTTGAGGAGGGGAGAGGAGGTGGAGAGCTGAGGAGGGGAGAGGAGGTGGAGAGCTGAGGAGGGGAGAGTTGAGGAGGGGAGAGGAGGTGGAGAGTTGAGGAGGTGGAGAGTTGAGGAGGGGAGAGGAGGTGGAGAGTTGAGGATGGGAGAGTTGAGGAGGGGAAAGTTGAGGAGGGGAGAGTTGAGGAGGGGAGAGTTGAGGAGGGGAGAGGAGGTGGAGAGTTGAGGAGGTGGAGAGCTGAGGAGGGGAGAGGAGGTGGAGAGCTGAGGAGGGGAGAGTTGAGGAGGGGAGAGGAGGTGGAGAGTTGAGGAGGGGAGAGGAGGTGGAGAGTTGAGGAGGGAGAGGGAGGTGGAGAGCTGAGGAGGGGAGAGGAGGTGGAGAGCTGAGGAGGGGAGAGGAGGTGGAGAGTTGAGGAGGTGGAGAGTTGAGGAGGGGAGAGGAGGTGGAGAGTTGAGGATGGGAGAGTTGAGGAGGGGAAAGTTGAGGAGGGGAGAGTTGAGGAGGGGAGAGTTGAGGAGGGGAGAGTTGAGGAGGGGAGAGGAGGTGGAGAGTTGAGGATGGGAGAGTTGAGAATGGGAGAGTTGAGGATGGGAGAGTTGAGGATGGGAGAGTTGAGGATGGGAGAGTTGAGAATGGGAGAGTTGAGGAGGTGGAGAGTTGAGGATGGGAGAGTTGAGGAGGGGAGAGTTGAGAATGGGAGAGTTGAGGAGGGGAGAGTTGAGGATGGGAGAGTTGAGGATGGGAGAGTTGAGGAGGGGAGAGTTGAGGATGGGAGAGTTGAGGATGGGAGAGTTGAGGATGGGAGAGTTGAGGAGGGGAGAGTTGAGGATGGGAGAGTTGAGGAGGTGGAGAGTTGAGGATGGGAGAGTTGAGGAGGGAGAGGAGGTGGAGAGTTGAGGAGGGGAGAGGAGGTGGAGAGCTGAGGAGGGGAGAGGAGGTGGAGAGCTGAGGAGGGGAGAGTTGAGGAGGGGAGAGGAGGTGGAGAGTTGAGGAGGGTTGAGGAGGTGGAGAGTTGAGGAGGTGGAGAGCTGAGGAGGGGAGAGGAGGTGGAGAGCTGAGGAGGGGAGAGTTGAGGAGGGGAGAGGAGGTGGAGAGTTGAGGAGGGGAGAGGAGGTGGAGAGTTGAGGAGGTGGAGAGTTGAGGAGGAGAGAGAAGGTTTATGGGCTAATGCGTGAATATTTGTGCATCCTTCAGGGAGAACCAGGGTAAACCACAGTTGAAGACAAAGCAAGAGCCAGAGTGGTCACTGGTCACCAAAACAAACCCAGCTATAGGACAATGACATCCCCCATCACCAGGTGGCACTACTGCTTCATGTTGATATCACGGCAGCTCAGTCCCTGCATCCCTAGCTTTGTCTATGGATCTGAGCGTGGTTCCATTTCTCCAGACCCATTCCTCAGCTGTTTACCAGCAACACGGCAGAGTGCCCGCTTGGTGGTTGTTTGAATCCCTGACCCCTGACCCTGTAGCCTCTTACACTAGTTACCTGTATACGGGTTGAAAATAGCAGATTTGGGACACTGAAAAAAGGTTGAAATTGGTACACGGTGGCTGTACAGTAACATGCATGACGTCAGACCTCAGGCTCTGTATGGGTTTTGACAGACAGCCGTTCTGAACTGGAGCTGTACAGTAACATGCATGACGTCAGACCTCAGGCTCTGTATGGGTTTTGACAGACAGCCGTTCTGAACTGGAGCTGTACAGTAACATGCATGACGTCAGACCTCAGGCTCTGTATGGGTTTTGACAGACAGCCGTTCTGAACTGGAGCTGTACAGTAACATGCATGACGTCAGACCTCAGGCTCTGTATGGGTTTTGACAGACAGCCGTTCTGAACTGGAGCTGTACAGTAACATGCATGACGTCAGACCTCAGGCTCTGTATGGGTTTTGACACGCGACCAGGAGAGGAGAAGAAGAAAGGCTGCAAATGTAGAGGACTTGATGTTATACACCGTGTCAACATTTATGGCCACTGTGTTTGATGTACCGTTACCAGAGGACATGACGTCATACCCCGGGTTGTTCTGAACCCGAATGAGCCTGTTGTTCTGAACCCGAATGAGCCTGTTGTTCTGAACCCGAATGAGCCTGTTGTTCTGAACCCGAATGAGCCTGTTGTTCTGAACCCGAATGAGCCTGTTGTTCTGAACCCGAATGAGCCTGTTGTTCTGAACCCGAATGAGCCTGTTGTTCTGAACCCGAATGAGCCTGTTGTTCTGAACCCGAATGAGCCTGTTGTTCTGAACCCGAATGAGCCTGTTTGTGGAACAGAATGAGCCTGTTGTTTGTGGAACAGAATGAGCCTGTTTGTGGAACAGAATGAGCCTGTTGGTGGTGGTATTGTGGAACAGAATGAGCCTGTTGTTGGTGGAACAGAATGAGCCTGTTGTTGGTGGTATTGTGGAACAGAATGAGCCTGTTGTTGGTGGTATTGTGGAACAGAATGAGCCTGTTGGTGGTGGTATTGTGGAACAGAATGAGCCTGTTGGTGGTGGTATTGTGGAACAGAATGAGCCTGTTGTTGGTGGTATTGTCGAACAGAATGAGCCTGTTGTTGGTGGTATTGTGGAACAGAATGAGCCTGTTGTTGGTGGTATTGTGGAACAGAATGAGCCTGTTGTTGGTGGTATTGTGGAACAGAATGAGCCTGTTGGTGGTGGTATTGTGGAACAGAATGAGCCTGTTGTTGGTGGTATTGTGGAACAGAATGAGTCTGTTGTTGGTGGTATTGTGGAACAGAATGAGCCTGTTGTTGGTGGTATTGTGGAACAGAATGAGCCTGTTGTTGGTGGTATTGTGGAACAGAATGAGTCTGTTGTTGGTGGTATTGTGGAACAGAATGAGCCTGTTGTTGGTGGTATTGTGGAACAGAATGAGCATGTGTTTGTGGAACAGAATGAGCCTGTTGTTGGTGGTATTGTGGAACAGAATGAGCCTGTTGTTGGTGGTATTGTGGAACAGAATGAGTCTGTTGTTGGTGGTATTGTGGAACAGAATGAGCCTGTTGTTGGTGGTATTGTGGAACAGAATGAGCCTGTTGGTGGTGGTATTGTGGAACAGAATGAGCCTGTTGTTGGTGGAACAGAATGAGCCTGTTGTTGGTGGTATTGTGGAACAGAATGAGCCTGTTGTTGGTGGTATTGTGGAACAGAATGAGCCTGTTGTTGGTGGTATTGTGGAACAGAATGAGCCTGTTGTTTGTGGAACAGAATGAGCCTGTTGTTGGTGGTATTGTGGAACAGAATGAGCCTGTTGTTGGTGGTATTGTGGAACAGAATGAGCCTGTTGTTGGTGGTATTGTGGAACAGAATGAGCCTGTTGTTGGTGGTATTGTGGAACAGAATGAGCCTGTTGTTGGTGGTATTATGGAACAGAATGAGCCTGTTGGTGGTGGTATTGTGGAACAGAATGAGCCTGTTGGTGGTGGTATTGTGGAACAGAATGAGCCTGTTGGTGGTGGTATTGTGGAACAGAATGAGCCTGTTGGTGGTGGTATTGTGGAACAGAATGAGCCTGTTGGTGGTGGTATTGTGGAACAGAATGAGCCTGTTGGTGGTGGTATTGTGGAACAGAATGAGCCTGTTGGTGGTGGTATTATGGAACAGAATGAGCCTGTTGTTGGTGGTATTGTGGAACAGAATGAGCCTGTTGTTGGTGGTATTGTGGAACAGAATGAGCTACAGCACATACCCGAGGTGACAGGGTACAAATCTGTCGTTCTGCCCCTGAACAAGACAGTTAACCCACTGTTCCTAGGCCGTCATTGAAAATAAGAATTTGTTCTTAACTGACTTGCCTGGTTAAATAAAGGTAAAATACAATTTAAAAAATGAACTCCTTTCAATGTGCACCAAAATTAGGATCCGTTTCCCTGATTTGCCCTGTGAAATGATATGACGGTGTCAGGCTATTTTATAACTCAGCTTGTCATGCTGACAATAGAACAAGCTTTCAAATGACCCAGATTGATATATATAGTGGACTGTTTTTTGTACTGCATAAACAACAACAGTCATCGTGTGATGGTGGGGGATGCAGGGTTGTGTTCCAAACATAAACAACAACAGTCATTGTGTGATGGTGGGGGATGCAGGGTTGTGTTCCAAACATAAACAACAACAGTCATCGTGTGATGGTGGGGGATGCAGGGTTGTGTTCTAAACATAAACAACAACAGTCATTGTGTGATGGTGGGGGATGCAGGGTTGTGTTCCAAACATAAACAACAACAGTCATCGTGTGATGGTGGGGGATGCAGGGTTGTGTTCTAAACATAAACAACAACAGTCATCGTGTGATGGTGGGGGATGCAGGGTTGTGTTTTAAACATAAACAACAACAGTCATCGTGTGATGGTGGGGGATGCAGGGTTGTGTTCTAAACAACAACAGTCATCGTGTGATGGTGGGGGATGCAGGGTTGTGTTCCAAACATAAACAACAACAGTCATCGTGTGATGGTGGGGGATGCAGGGTTGTGTTCTAAGCATAAACAACAACAGTCATCGTGTGATGGTGGGGGATGCAGGGTTGTGTTCTAAACATAAACAACAACAGTCATCGTGTGATGGTGGGGGATGCAGGGTTGTGTTCTAAACATAAACAACAACAGTCATCGTGTGATGGTGGGGGATGCAGGGTTGTGTTCTAAACATAAACAGTCATCGCGTGATGGTGGGGGATGCAGGGTTGTGTTCTAAACATAAACAACAACAGTCATCGTGTGATGGTGGGGGATGCAGGGTTGTGTTCTAAGCATAAACAACAACAGTCATCGTGTGATGGTGGGGGATGCAGGGTTGTGTTCCAAACATAAACAACAACAGTCATCGTGTGATGGTGGGGGATGCAGGGTTGTGTTCTAAACATAAACAACAACAGTCATCGTGTGATGGTGGGGGGTGCAGGGTTGTGTTCTAAACATAAACAACAACAGTCATCGTGTGATGGTGGGGGATGCAGGGTTGTGTTCTAAACATAAACAGTCATCGTGTGATGGTGGGGGATGCAGGGTTGTGTTCTAAACATAAACAACAACAGTCATCGTGTGATGGTGGGGGATGCAGGGTTGTGTTCTATACATAAACAACAACAGTCATCGTGTGATGGTGGGGGATGCAGGGTTGTGTTCTAAACATAAACAACAACAGTCATCGTGTGATGGTGGGGGATGCAGGGTTGTGTTCTAAACATAAACAACAACAGTCATCGTGTGATGGTGGGGGATGCAGGGTTGTGTTCTAAACATAAACAACAACAGTCATCGTGTGATGGTGGGGGATGCAGGGTTGTGTTCTAAACATAAACAACAACAGTCATCGTGTGATGGTGGGGGATGCAGGGTTGTGTTCTAAACATAAACAACAACAGTCATCGTGTGATGGTGGGGGATGCAGGGTTGTGTTCTAAACATAAACAACAACAGTCATCGTGTGATGGTGGGGGATGCAGGGTTGTGTTCCAAACATAAACAACAACAGTCATCGTGTGATGGTGGGGGATGCAGGGTTGTGTTCTATACATAAACAACAACAGTCATCGTGTGATGGTGGGGGATGCAGGGTTGTGTTCCAAACATAAACAACAACAGTCATCGTGTGATGGTGGGGGATGCAGGGTTGTGTTCCAAACATAAACAACAAAAAGTGTGCTTGCTGTAGTTCCTCAACGGCACAGCTAGGAGAGCTTAAGAAAAATAAGTACCTTATAGTTTTAGTTGAATACTCTTCTTTGGGTCATAAAAGTGCATTTAAATTACTTAGGAAATGTGCCCACTTTGGAGAGGTGTGAGGCCACTTGGAAACACCAGTGAGTCCTCTCACTCAAACCCTTGTAATTGTCTTGTGTCATGTTGCACCAACCCCACATTTCCCAGGAATATTCTCAACATGTTACTGAACGTATCCAGAGGATTTTCACATTTTCATTATCAACAAATGCGGTGAAAAGTGCAGTAAATGTCAAATTCACATAAAGTCAACAGTTTGAATTCAGTCTTGTGTCAGGTGAAATGTTGTTTCCTCAACTTTTAGTTGAGTAATGTTCTCATAATCTTAAAATGGTTCCCTTTTCATTTCTACCACGGTTATTCAGATGCTTTCCGTATTTCTTCCATAAGAACCATTCAATTTAACCGTTCAATTAGGCCCCATCCGTACAGGTCAATTCCCACCAGGGTAAAGGGTTAAAGATCAGCCCAGACCCCAACCGTACAGGTCAATTCCCACCAGGGTTAAGGGTTAAAGATCAGCCCAGACCCCATCCGTACAGGTCAATTCCCACCAGGGTTAAGGGTTAAAGGTCAGCCCAGACCCCATCCGTACAGGTCAATTCCCACCAGGGTAAAGGGTTAAAGATCAGCCCAGACCCCATCGGTACAGGTCAATTCCCACCAGGGTTAAGGGTTAAAGATCAGCCCAGACACCATCCGTACAGGTCAATTCCCACCAGGGTAAAGGGTTAAAGATCAGCCCAGACCCCATCCATACAGGTCAATTCCCACCAGGGTTAAGGGTTAAAGATCAGCCCAGACACCATCCGCACAGGTCAATTCCCACCAGGGTAAAGGGTTAAAGATCAGCCCAGACCCCAACCGTACAGGTCAATTCCCACCAGGGTTAAGGGTTAAAGATCAGCCCAGACCCCAACCGTACAGGTCAATTCCCACCAGGGTTAAGGATCAGCCCAGACACCATCCGTACAGGTCAATTCCCACCAGGGTAAAGGGTTAAAGATCAGCCCAGACCCCAACCGTACAGGTCAATTCCCACCAGGGTTAAGGATCAGCCCAGACACCATCCGTACAGGTCAATTCCCACCAGGGTTAAGGGTTAAAGATCAGCCCAGACACCATCCGTACAGGTCAATTCCCACCAGGGTAAAGGGTTAAAGATCAGCCCAGACACCATCCGTACAGGTCAATTCCCACCAGGGTTAAGGGTTAAAGATCAGCCCAGACCCCATCCGTACAGGTCAATTCCCACCAGGGTAAAGGGTTAAAGATCAGCCCAGACCCCATCCGTACAGGTCAATTCCCACCAGGGTTAAGGGTTAAAGATCAGCCCAGACCCCATCCGTACAGGTCAATTCCCACCAGGGTAAAGGGTTAAAGATCAGCCCAGACCCCATCCGTACAGGTCAATTCCCACCAGGGTTAAGGGTTAAAGGTCAGCCCAGACCCCATCCGTACAGGTCAATTCCCACCAGGGTAAAGGGTTAAAGATCAGCCCAGACCCCATCGGTACAGGTCAATTCCCACCAGGGTTAAGGGTTAAAGATCAGCCCAGACACCATCCGTACAGGTCAATTCCCACCAGGGTAAAGGGTTAAAGATCAGCCCAGACCCCATCCATACAGGTCAATTCCCACCAGGGTTAAGGGTTAAAGATCAGCCCAGACCCCATCCATACAGGTCAATTCCCACCAGGGTTAAGGGTTAAAGATCAGCCCAGACACCATCCGCACAGGTCAATTCCCACCAGGGTAAAGGGTTAAAGATCAGCCCAGACCCCAACCGTACAGGTCAATTCCCACCAGGGTTAAGGGTTAAAGATCAGCCCAGACCCCAACCGTACAGGTCAATTCCCACCAGGGTTAAGGATCAGCCCAGACACCATCCGTACAGGTCAATTCCCACCAGGGTAAAGGGTTAAAGATCAGCCCAGACCCCAACCGTACAGGTCAATTCCCACCAGGGTTAAGGATCAGCCCAGACACCATCCGTACAGGTCAATTCCCACCAGGGTTAAGGGTTAAAGATCAGCCCAGACACCATCCGTACAGGTCAATTCCCACCAGGGTAAAGGGTTAAAGATCAGCCCAGACACCATCCGTACAGGTCAATTCCCACCAGGGTTAAGGGTTAAAGATCAGCCCAGACCCCATCCGTACAGGTCAATTCCCACCAGGGTAAAGGGTTAAAGATCAGCCCAGACCCCATCCGTACAGGTCAATTCCCACCAGGGTTAAGGGTTAAAGATCAGCCCAGACCCCATCCGTACAGGTCAATTCCCACCAGGGTAAAGGGTTAAAGATCAGCCCAGACCCCATCCGTACAGGTCAATTCCCACCAGGGTTAAGGGTTAAAGATCAGCCCAGACCCCATCCGTACAGGTCAATTCCCACCAGGGTTAAGGGTTAAAGATCAGCCCAGACACCATCCATACAGGTCAATTCCCACCAGGGTAAAGGGTTAAAGATCAGCCCAGACCCCAACCGTACAGGTCAATTCCCACCAGGGTAAAGGGTTAAAGATCAGCACAGACGCAGACAATAGAACCACACCTCTTTGTCATAAAAAAAAAAAAAAAAAAAAAAGGCTTTTGAAATACTGCGTTTCAACATGCACACCAAGCTACAGTATTGAAGTGTCAACATGAGCACCAAGCTACAGTATCGTAGTGTCAACATGAGCACCAAGCTACAGTATCGTAGTGTCAACATGAGCACCAAGCTACAGTATTGTAGTGTCAACATGAGCACCAAGCTACAGTATTGTAGTGTCAACATGAACACCAAGCTACAGTATTGTAGTTTCAACATGAAGACCAAGCTACAGTATTGAAGTGTCAACATGAAGACCAAGCTACAGTATTGAAGTGTCAACATGAGCACCAAGCTACAGTATTGAAGTGTCAACATGAAGACCAAGCTACAGTATTGAAGTGTCAACATGAGCACCAAGCTACAGTATTGAAGTGTCAACATGAAGACCAGGCTACAGTATTGAAGTGTCAACATGAGCACCAAGCTACAGTATCGTAGTGTCAACATGAGCACCAAGCTACAGTATCGTAGTGTCAACATGAGCACCAAGCTACAGTATTGTAGTGTCAACATGAGCACCAAGCTACAGTATCGTAGTGTCAACATGAGCACCAAGCTACAGTATTGTAGTGTCAACATGAACACCAAGCTACAGTATCGTAGTGTCAACATGAGCACCAAGCTACAGTATCGTAGTGTCAACATGAGCAGCAAGCTACAGTATTGTAGTGTCAACATGAGCACCAAGCTACAGTATCGTAGTGTCAACATGAGCACCAAGCTACAGTATTGTAGTGTCAACATGAAGACCAAGCTACAGTATTGTAGTGTCAACATGAACACCAAGCTACAGTATCGTAGTTTCAACATGAGCACCAAGCTACAGTATTGTAGTGTCAACATGAAGACCAAGCTACAGTATCGTAGTGTCAACATGAAGACCAAGCTACAGTATCGTAGTGTCAACATGAACACCAAGCTACAGTATCGTAGTGTCAACATGAAGACCAAGCTACAGTATTGTAGTGTCAACATGAAGACCAAGCTACAGTATCGTAGTTTCAACATGAAGACCAAGCTACAGTATCGTAGTTTCAACATGAACACCAAGCTACAGTATCGTAGTGTCAACATGAACACCAAGCTACAGTATCGTCCTTTCAACATGAGCACCAAGCTACAGTATTGTAGTTTCAACATGAGCACCAAGCTACAGTATTGTAGTTTCAACATGAAGACCAAGCTACAGTATCGTAGTTTCAACATGAAGACCAAGCTACAAGTATCGTAGTTTCAACATGAAGACCAAGCTACAGTATCGTAGTGTCAACATGAGCACCAAGCTGCAGTATTGTAGTTTCAACATGAGCACCAAGCTACAGTATTGTAGTTTCAACATGAAGACCAAGCTACAGTATCATAGTTTCAACATGAAGACCAAGCTACAGTATCGTAGTTTCAACATGAAGACCAAGCTACAGTATCGTAGTGTCAACATGAGCACCAAGCTGCAGTATTGTAGTTTCAACATGAGCACCAAGCTACAGTATTGTAGTTTCAACATGAAGACCAAGCTACAGTATCATAGTTTCAACATGAAGACCAAGCTACAGTATCGTAGTGTCAACATGAAGACCAAGCTACAGTATTGTAGTTTCAGCATGAACACCAAGCTACAGTATTGTAGTTTCAACATGAGCACCAAGCTACAGTATCGTCGTTTCAACATGAACACCAAGCTACAGTATTGTAGTTTCAACATGAGCACCAAGCTACAGTATCATCGTTTCAACATGAAGACCAAGCTACAGTATCGTAGTTTCAACATGAAGACCAAGCTACAGTATCGTAGTTTCAAACATGAACACCAAGCTACAGTATCGTAGTTTCAACATGAACACCAAGCTACAGTATTGTAGTTTCAACATGAACACCAAGCTACAGTATTGTAGTTTCAACATGAAGACCAAGCTACAGTATCGTAGTTTCAACATGAAGACCAAGCTACATTATTGTAATTTCAACATGAAGACCAAGCTACATTATTGTAATTTCAACATGAAGACCAAGCTACAGTATGTTCACCCAATTCCAATTCATGTTCACCCAATTCCCTTTATAGGGCACTACTTTTGACCAGGGAATAGGGTGCATTGTGGGATGCAGGCAGACGGTACTAGATCCAGCAGGGTGAGAACATTGTCATGTGTCACCTGTTCTAATGAAAACCTTTCAATAAGGTTATCTTCAAACTACAATGAGTCACCATTGAGATCATATCTATTCTGATATTTTTGGAGAGGAGGGAAGTAGAGAGCCAGTTCGTATTTAATCTTATCTGATGACGTAAACACTATGGGGTTACATACAGGAGAGCAGTCTACAGGGTTACATACTGGAGAGCAGTCTACAGGGTTACATACCATGGAGCAGTCTACAGGGTTACATACTGGAGAGCAGTCTACAGGGTTACATACTGGAGAGCAGTCTACAGGGTTACATACTGGAGAGCAGTCTACAGGGTTACATACTGGAGAGCAGTCTACAGGGTTACATACTGGAGAGCAGTCTACAGGGTTACATACTGGAGAGCAGTCTACAGGGTTACATACTGGGGAGCAGTCTACAGGGTTACATACTGGAGAGCAGTCTACAGGGTTACATACTGGAGAGCAGTCTACAGGGTTACATACTGGAGAGCAGTCTGGAGAGCAGGGTTACATACTGGAGAGCAGTCTACAGGGTTACATACAGGAGAGCAGTCTACAGGGTTACATACTGGAGAGCAGTCTACAGGGTTACATACTGGAGAGCAGTCTACAGGGTTACATACTGGAGAGCAGTCTACAGGGTTACATACTGGAGAGCAGTCTACAGGGTTACATACTGGGGAGCAGTCTACAGGGTTACATACTGGGGAGCAGTCTACAGGGTTACATACTGGAGAGCAGTCTACAGGGTTACATACTGGAGAGCAGTCTACAGGGTTACATACTGGAGAGCAGTCTACAGGGTTACATACTGGAGAGCAGTCTACAGGGTTACATACTGGAGAGCAGTCTACAGGGTTACATACTGGAGAGCAGTCTACAGGGTTAAATACTGGAGAGCAGTCTACAGGGTTACATACTGGAGAGCAGTCTACAGGGTTACATACTGGAGAGCAGTCTACAGGGTTACATACTGGAGAGCAGTCTACAGGGTTACATACTGGGGAGCAGTCTACAGGGTTACATACTGGAGAGCAGTCTACAGGGTTACATACTGGGGAGCAGTCTACAGGGTTACATACTGGAGAGCAGTCTACAGGGTTACATACTGGAGAGCAGTCTACAGGGTTACATACTGGGAGCAGTCTACAGGGTTACATACTGGAGAGCAGTCTACAGGGTTACATACTGGAGAGCAGTCTACAGGGTTACATACTGGAGAGCAGTCTACAGGGTTACATACTGGAGAGCAGTCTACAGGGTTACATACTGGAGAGCAGTCTACAGGGTTACATACTGGAGAGCAGTCTACAGGGTTACATACTGGAGAGCAGTCTACAGGGTTACATACTGGGGAGCAGTCTACAGGGTTACATACTGGAGAGCAGTCTACAGGGTTACATACTGGAGAGCAGTCTACAGGGTTACATACTGGAGAGCAGTCTACAGGGTTACATACTGGAGAGCAGTCTACAGGGTTACATACTGGGGAGCAGTCTACAGGGTTACATACTGGAGAGCAGTCTACAGGGTTACATACTGGAGAGCAGTCTACAGGGTTACATACTGGAGAGCAGTCTACAGGGTTACATACTGGAGAGCAGTCTACAGGGTTACATACTGGAGAGCAGTCTACAGGGTTACATACTGGAGAGCAGTCTACAGGGTTACATACTGGGAGCAGTCTACAGGGTTACATACTGGGGAGCAGTCTACAGGGTTACATACTGGGGAGCAGTCTACAGGGTTACATACTGGAGAGCAGTCTACAGGGTTACATACTGGAGAGCAGTCTACAGGGTTACATACTGGAGAGCAGTCTACAGGGTTACATACTGGAGAGCAGTCTACAGGGTTACATACTGGAGAGCAGTCTACAGGGTTACATACTGGAGAGCAGTTACATACTGGAGAGCAGTCTACAGGGTTACATACTGGAGAGCAGTCTACAGGGTTACATACTGGAGAGCAGTCTACAGGGTTACATACTGGGGAGCAGTCTACAGGGTTACATACTGGAGAGCAGTCTACAGGGTTACATACTGGGGAGCAGTCTACAGGGTTACATACTGGAGAGCAGTCTACAGGGTTACATACTGGAGAGCAGTCTACAGGGTTACATACTGGGAGCAGTCTACAGGGTTACATACTGGAGAGCAGTCTACAGGGTTACATACTGGAGAGCAGTCTACAGGGTTACATACTGGAGAGCAGTCTACAGGGTTACATACTGGAGAGCAGTCTACAGGGTTACATACTGGAGAGCAGTCTACAGGGTTACATACTGGAGAGCAGTCTACAGGGTTACATACTGGAGAGCAGTCTACAGGGTTACATACTGGAGAGCAGTCTACAGGGTTACATACTGGAGAGCAGTCTACAGGGTTACATACTGGAGAGCAGTCTACAGGGTTACATACTGGAGAGCAGTCTACAGGGTTACATACTGGAGAGCAGTCTACAGGGTTACATACTGGAGAGCAGTCTACAGGGTTACATACTGGAGAGCAGTCTACAGGGTTACATACTGGAGAGCAGTCTACAGGGTTACATACTGGAGAGCAGTCTACAGGGTTACATACTGGAGAGCAGTCTACAGGGTTAAATACTGGAGAGCAGTCTACAGGGTTACATACTGGAGAGCAGTCTACAGGGTTACATTCTGGAGAGCAGTCTACAGGGTTACATACTGGAGAGCAGTCTACAGGGTTACTTTCTTGTTGCTGTTTGTTTTTGTTTGTTTTCTTAGCTCAGCTCATTTTTTTTATTACAATTTTCCCATTACATTTAGTTAATGTTTGTATGTTGTCTGTTTGTATATATTGTTTTTCTTGTTTATCTGTAAAACCTGCCCAGGGAATGCAGATGGAAATTAGTTGTCTAAATCTGGTAAATTTTTTCTCAAGTGTCCTGAGAATTATGTTTTGTTGTACATTGTCCCTGTTCAAATCAACGTAATATTAACAACAATAATATGTTATTGATGGTCCTTCTGTAGCTCAGTTGGTAGAGCATGGCGCTTACTAACGCCAATTAGTGGGTTCGATCCCGGGACCACCCATACGTAAAATGTATGGCATATATATATTATATTATTATTTCTCAATCAAAATGTGTTGCACATGTCAATGACTTCTTACTATCAGCTTAATACAATTAGTCGAACCGCGCACTCTTCCGATTGGCCCAACCGCGCACTCTTCGGATTGGCCCAACCGCGCACTCTTCGATTGGCCCAACCGCGCACTCTTCGGATTGGCCCAACCGCGCACTCTTCGGATTGGCCCAACCGCGCACTCTTCCGATTGGCCCAACCGCGCACTCTTCGGATTGGCCCAACCGCGCACTCTTCCGATTGGCCCAACCGCGCACTCTTCCGATTGGCCCAACCGCGCACTCTTCCGATTGGTCCAACTGAAAACTCTTCTGATTGGCATAACAGTGCTCTTCCGATTGGCCCAACCGCGCACTCTTCCGATTGGCACAACCGCGCACTCTTCCGATTGGCACAACCGCGCACTCTTCCGATTGGCACAACCGCGCACTCTTCCGATTGGCACAACCGCTCTTCCGATTGGCACAACCGCGCTCTTCCGATTGGCACAACCGCGCACTCTTCCGATTGGCACAACCGCGCACTCTTCCGATTGGCACAACCGCGCACTCTTCCGATTGGCACAACCGCGCTCTTCCGATTGGCCCAACCGCGCACTCTTCCGATTGGCACAACCGCGCACTCTTCCGATTGGCACAACCGCGCACTCTTCCGATTGGCACAACCGCGCACTCTTCCGATTGGCACAACCAAACTCTCTTCTGATTGGCACAACCAAACTCTCTTCTGATTGGCACAACCAAACTCTCTTCTGATTGGCACAACCAAACTCTCTTCTGATTGGCACAACCAAACTCTCTTCTGATTGGTATAACAGCGCTCTTCTGATTGGTCCAACTGAACGCTCTTCTGATTGTTCCCACATGAACGCTCTTCTCATGAGTTGTTGGATGTCTCTGGATCTGCAATCTTTTCCATGGCGACACACACAAAGTTAGAGAGGTAGCCATCTTTTACAGCCACAAGCACACCCTTCCCCTGACTCACCCATGAAGTTTAGGAACTCCCCAACAACTCACCCATGAGGTTGAGGTACTCCCCTCAACTCACCCATGAGGTTGAGCCCACCCCCTCTCCCCCACTCACCCATGAAGTTGAGGTAGCCCTCTTCCCCCTGACTCACCCATGAAGTTGAGGTTGGCCCAACTTCCCCTCTGACTCACCCATGAACTTGAGGTAGCCCTCTTCCCCCTGACTCACCCATGAAGTTGAGGTAGCCCTCTCCCCCTGACTCACCCATGAAGTCTGAGGTTGCCCCAACCCCTGACTCACCCATGAAGTTGAGGTAGCCCTCTTCCCCCTGACTCACCCATGAAGTTGAGGTAGCCCTCTTCCCCCTGACTCACCCATGAAGTTGAGGTACTCCCCTCTCCCCCAAACTCACCCATGAAGTTGAGCCCATACCTCTCCCCAACTCACCCATGAAGTTGAGGTACTCCCTCTCTCCCCCACTCACCCATGAAGTTGAAGTACTCCCCTCTCTCCCCCAACTCACCCATGAAGTTGAGGTACTCCCCTCTCCCCCAACTCACCCATGAAGTTGAGGTACTCCCCTCTCCCCCAACTCACCCATGAAGTTGAGGTACTCCCCTCTCCCCCCAACTCACCCATGAAGTTGAGGTATTGGCCCCCAACTCACCCATGAAGTTGAGGTACTCCCCTCTCCCCCCAACTCACCCATGAAGTTGAGGTACTCCCAAACTCTCCCCCACTCACCCATGAAGTTGAGGTACTCCCCTCTCCCCCCAACTCACCCATGAAGTTGAGGTGTCTCCCCATCTCAATCCCAACTCACCCATGAAGTTGAGGTAGCCCTCTTCCCCCCTGACTCACCCATGAAGTTGAGGTAGCCCTCTCCCCAACTCACCCATGAAGTTGAGGTAGCCCACTCCCCAACTCACCCATGAAGTTGAGGTACTCCCCTCTCCCCCACTCACCCATGAAGTTGAAGTACTCCCTCTCCCCCAACTCACCCATGAAGTTGATGTACTCCCCACTCCCCCAACTCACCCATGAAGTTGAGTTACTCCCCTCTCCCCCAACTCACCCATGAAGTTGAGTTAGCACTCTCCCCCTGACTCACCCATGAAGTTGAGGTAGCCCTCTCCCAACTCACCCATGAAGTTGAGGTAGCCCTCTTCCCCCTGACTCACCCATGAAGTTGAGGTAGCCCTCTTCCCCCTGACTCACCCATGAAGTTGAGGTAGCCCCCTCCCCCCAATTCACCCATGAAGTTGAGGTCGCCCTCTTCCCCCCCGACTCACCCATGAAGTTGAGGTAGCCCTCTTCCCCCAACTCACCCATGAAGTTGAGGTAGCCCTCTCCCCCAACTCACCCATGAAGTTGAGGTAGCCCTCTTCCCCCTGACTCACCCATGAAGTTGAGGTAGCCCTCTTCCCCCTGACTCACCCATGAAGTTGAGGTAGCCCTCTTCCCCCCTGACTCACCCATGAAGTTGAGGTAGCCCTCTCCCCAACTCACCCATGAAGTTGAGGTAGCCCACTCCTCAACTCACCCATGAAGTTGAGGTACTCCCCTCTCCCCAACTCACCCATGAAGTTGAGGTAGCCTTCTCCCCCCAGAGCGTGTGTGAGGAGGCGGATCATCTTATGTAGCTGGATGCCTCGGTCGATGACGGGAGTCATGGGGATCAGGGAACTCATGTTGGTGTACATCTCTTTATCCATCAGCCAGAAAGCCAGGGACTTATCACCTACCAGAGACTAGAGACAGAGATGAAGAGAGAGAGATGAAGGAGAGAGATGTAGCGAGGGAAATGAAGAGAGAGGGATGGAGAGACAGATGGAGAGAGAGATGGAGAGAGAGAGAGACGGAGAGAGAGATGACGAGAGAGAGATGAAGAGCGAGAGAGAGATGGAGAGAGATGAAGAAAGAGAGAGAGAGAGAGAGAGAGAGAGAGAGAGAGAGAGAGAGAGAGATAGCGAGAGCGATGGAGAGAGAGAGAGATGAAGAGAGATGAGAGAGAGATGATGAGAGAGAGATGAAGAGAGAGAGAGGAGAGAGATGAAGAAAGAGAGAGAGAGAGAGAGAGAGAGAGAGAGAGAGAGAGAGAGAGAGATCGAGAGAGATGGAGAGAGAAACCCCATTTGTGAGTGTAATATTTATTTAACTTTTAAGTTAATGATCTATTTCACTTGCTTTTTTAATGTAAACATACGTCTCCCTTGCCAATAAAGCCCTTTGAATTGAATTGAGAGAGATGTAGAGAGCGAGAGATACACACATGGCTAAAATGATGTATTTTGTATTTATGATGGATCCTCATAAATCGTCTGCCAGCTAACCTTCCTGGGGTCCGGAGGAATTCAGGCAGTTATACAATCACAAAACATCCATTACAGAATTCACAACACACTAAGTGTGTTCCCTCAGGCCCATACTCCACTACCACATATCTACAACACTAAATACACGTGTCCACGAGTGTGTATAGTGAGTATGTTACCATGTGTACGTGTATGCATGTGTCTGCGCCTGTGTGTTTCTCTTCACTTTCCCCACTGTATTTGTATCTGTTTTCTAAAATCTGATTCTACTGCTTGTATCTTGACCCTATTCCTGATGTGGAATAGAGTTCCATGTAGTCATGGCTCTATGTAGTACTGTGGAATAGAGTTCCATGTAGTCATGGCTCTATGTAGTACTGTGGAATAGAGTTCCATGTAGTCATGGCTCTATGTAGTAACTGTGGAATAGAGTTCCATGTAGTCATGGCTCTATGTAGTAACTGTGGAATAGAGTTCCATGTAGTCATGGCTCTATGTAGTAACTGTGGAATAGAGTTCCATGTAGTCATGGCTCTATGTAGTAACTGTGGAATAGAGTCCCATGTAGTCATGGCTCTATGTAGTAACTGTGGAATAGAGTTCCATGTAGTCATGGCTCTATGTAGTAACTGTGGAATAGAGTTCCACGTAGTCATGGCTCTATGTAGTAACTGTGGAATAGAGTTCCATGTAGTCATGGCTCTATGTAGTAACTGTGGAATAGAGTTCCATGTAGTCATGGCTCTATGTAGTAACTGTGGAATAGAGTTCCACGTAGTCATGGCTCTATGTAGTAACTGTGGAATAGAGTTCCATGTAGTCATGGCTCTATGTAGTAACTGTGGAATAGAGTTCCATGTAGTCATGGCTCTATGTAGTACTGTGGAATAGAGTTCCATGTAGTCATGGCTCTATGTAGTACTGTGGAATAGAGTTCCATGTAGTCATGGCTCTATGTAGTACTATGGAATAGAGTTCCATGTAGTCATGGCTCTATGTAGTACTGTGGAATAGAGTTCCATGTAGTCATGGCTCTATGTAGTACTGTGGAATAGAGTTCCATGTAGTCATGGCTCTATGTAGTAACTGTGGAATAGAGTTCCATGTAGTCGTGGCTCTATGTAGTAACTGTGGAATAGAGTTCCATGTAGTCATGGCTCTATGTAGTACTGTGGAATAGAGTTCCATGTAGTCATGGCTCTATGTAGTAACTGTGGAATAGAGTTCCATGTAGTCATGGCTCTATGTAGTAACTGTGGAATAGAGTTCCATGTAGTCATGGCTCTATGTAGTACTGTGGAATAGAGTTCCATGTAGTCATGGCTCTATGTAGTAACTGTGGAATAGAGTTCCATGTAGTCATGGCTCTATGTAGTAACTGTGGAATAGAGTTCCATGTAGTCATGGCTCTATGTAGTAACTGTGGAATAGAGTTCCATGTAGTCATGGCTCTATGTAGTACTGTGGAATAGAGTTCCATGTAGTCATGGCTCTATGTAGTAACTGTGGAATAGAGTTCCATGTAGTCATGGCTCTATGTAGTACTGTGGAATAGAGTTCCATGTAGTCATGGCTCTATGTAGTACTATGGAATAGAGTTCCATGTAGTCATGGCTCTATGTAGTACTGTGGAATAGAGTTCCATGTAGTCATGGCTCTATGTAGTACTGTGGAATAGAGTTCCATGTAGTCATGGCTCTATGTAGTAACTGTGGAATAGAGTTCCATGTAGTCGTGGCTCTATGTAGTAACTGTGGAATAGAGTTCCATGTAGTCATGGCTCTATGTAGTACTGTGGAATAGAGTTCCATGTAGTCATGGCTCTATGTAGTAACTGTGGAATAGAGTTCCATGTAGTCATGGCTCTATGTAGTAACTGTGGAATAGAGTTCCATGTAGTCATGGCTCTATGTAGTACTGTGGAATAGAGTTCCATGTAGTCATGGCTCTATGTAGTAACTGTGGAATAGAGTTCCATGTAGTCATGGCTCTATGTAGTAACTGTGGAATAGAGTTCCATGTAGTCATGGCTCTATGTAGTAACTGTGGAATAGAGTTCCATGTAGTCATGGCTCTATGTAGTACTGTGGAATAGAGTTCCATGTAGTCATGGCTCTATGTAGTAACTGTGGAATAGAGTTCCATGTAGTCATGGCTCTGTGTAGTACTGTGGAATAGAGTTCCATGTAGTCATGGCTCTATGTAGTAACTGTGGAATAGAGTTCCATGTAGTCATGGCTCTATGTAATACTGTGGAATAGAGTTCCATGTAGTCATGGCTCTATGTAGTAACTGTGGAATAGAGTTCCATGTAGTCATGGCTCTATGTAGTACTGTGGAATAGAGTTCCATGTAGTCATGGCTCTATGTAGTACTGTGGAATAGAGTTCCATGTAGTCATGGCTCTATGTAGTAACTGTGGAATAGAGTTCCATGTAGTCATGGCTCTATGTAGTAACTGTGGAATAGAGTTCCATGTAGTCATGGCTCTATGTAGTACTGTGGAATAGAGTTCTATGTAGTCATGGCTCTATGTAGTAACTGTGGAATAGAGTTCTAGATAGTCATGGCTCTATGTAGTACTGTGGAATAGAGTTCCATGTAGTCATGGCTCTACGTAGTACTGTGGAATAGAGTTCCATGTAGTCATGGCTCTATGTAGTAACTGTGGAATAGAGTTCCATGTAGTCATGGCTCTATGTAGTACTGTGGAATAGAGTTCCATGTAGTCATGGCTCTACATAGTACTGTGGAATAGAGTTCCATGTAGTCATGGCTCTATGTAGTAACTGTGGAATAGAGTTCCATGTAGTCATGGCTCTATGTAGTAACTGTGGAATAGAGTTCCATGTAGTCATGGCTCTATGTAGTACTGTGCGCCTCCCATAGTCTGTTCTGGACTTGGGGACTGTGAAGAGACTTCTGATGGCATGTCTTGTGGAGTATGCATGGGGTGTCTGAGCTGTGTACCAGTAGTTTAAACAGACCTCTGGTGACATGTCTTGTGGAGTATGCATGGGGTGTCTGAGCTGTGTACCAGTAGTTTAAACAGACCTCTGGTGGCATGTCTTGTGGAGTATGCATGGGGTGTCTGAGCTGTGTACCAGTAGTTTAAACAGACCTCTGGTGGCATGTCTTGTGGAGTATGCATGGGGTGTCTGAGCTGTGTACCAGTAGTTTAAACAGACCTCTGGTGACATGTCTTGTGGAGTATGCATGGGGTGTCTGAGCTGTGTACCAGTAGTTTAAACAGACCTCTGGTGACATGTCTTGTGGAGTATGCATGGGGTGTCTGAGCTGTGTACCAGTAGTTTAAACAGACCTCTGGTGACATGTCTTGTGGAGTATGCATGGGGTGTCTGAGCTGTGTACCAGTAGTTTAAACAGACAGCTTGGTGCATTCAACATGTCAATACCTCTCACAAACACAATTAGTGATGAAATCATTCTCTCCTCCACTGTCAACCAGGAGAGATTGACATGCATATTATTAATGTTAGCTCTCTGTGTACATCCAAGGGCCAGCTGTGCTGCCCTGTTCTGAGCCAATTGCAATTTTCCCGAGTCCCTTTTTGTGGCACCTGACCACACGACTGAACAGTAGTCCAGGTGTGACAAAACTAGAGTCTGTGGGACCTGCCTTGTTGATAGTGTTGTTAAGAAGGTAGAAACTAGGGCCTGTAGGACCTGCCTTGTTGATAGTGTTGTTAAGAAGGTAGAAACTAGGGCCTGTAGGACCTGCCTTGTTGATAGTGTTGTTAAGAAGGTAGAAACTAGGGCCTGTAGGACCTGCCTTGTTGATAGTGTTGTTAAGAAGGTAGAAACTAGAGCCTGTAGGACCTGCCTTGTTGATAGTGTTGTTAAGAAGGTAGAAACTAGGGCCTGTAGGACCTGCCTTGTTGATAGTGTTGTTAAGAAGGTAGAAACTAGGGCCTGTAGGACCTGCCTTGTTGATAGTGTTGTTAAGAAGGTAGAAACTAGGGCCTGTAGGACCTGCCTTGTTGATAGTGTTGTTAAGAAGGTAGAAACTAGAGCCTGTAGGACCTGCCTTGTTGATAGTGTTGTTAAGAAGGTAGAAACTAGGGCCTGTAGGACCTGCCTTGTTGATAGTGTTGTTAAGAAGGTAGAAACTAGGGCCTGTAGGACCTGCCTTGTCGATAGTGTTGTGAAGAAGGTAGAAACTAGGGCCTTATAGGACCTGCCTTGTCGATAGTGTTGTTAAGAAGGTAGAAACTAGGGCCTTATAGGACCTGCCTTGTTGATAGTGTTGTTAAGAAGGTAGAAACTAGGGCCTGTAGGACCTGCCTTGTTGATAGTGTTGTTAAGAAGGTAGAAACTAGGGCCTTGTAGGACCTGCCTTGTTGATAGTGTTGTTAAGAAGGTAGAAACTAGGGCCTGTAGGACCTGCCTTGTTGATAGTGTTGTTAAGAAGGTAGAAACTGGGGCCTGTAGGACCTGCCTTGTCGATAGTGTTGTTAAGAAGGTAGAAACTAGGGCCTGTAGGACCTGCCTTGTTGATAGTGTTGTTAAGAAGGTAGAAACTAGGGCCTGTAGGACCTGCCTTGTTGATAGTGTTGTTAAGAAGGTAGAAACTGGGGCCTGTAGGACCTGCCTTGTTGATAGTGTTATTAAGAAGGGAGAAACTAGGGCCTGTAGGACCTGCCTTGTTGATAGTGCTGTTAAGAAGGGAGAAACTAGGGCCTGTAGGACCTGCCTTGTTGATGGTGTTGTTAAGAAGGTAGAAACTAGGGCCTGTAGGACCTGCCTTGTTGATAGTGTTGTTAAGAAGGTAGAAACTAGGGCCTGTAGGACCTGCCTTGTTGATAGTGTTGTTAAGAAGGTAGAAACTGGGGCCTGTAGGACCTGCCTTGTTGATAGTGTTATTAAGAAGGGAGAAACTAGGGCCTGTAGGACCTGCCTTGTTGATAGTGCTGTTAAGAAGGGAGAAACTAGGGCTGTTTAGTCATCTCAACTTGCTCAATTTCAACATTATTTATTACAAGATTTAGTTCAGGTTAAGTGAATGATTTGTCCCAAATACATAGATTTTAGTTTTTGAAATATTTAGGACTAACTTATTCCTTGCCACCCATTCTGAAACTAACTGCAGTTCTTTGTTAAGTGTTGCAGTCATTTCAGTTGCTGTTGTAGCTGACGTGTATAGTGTTAAGTCATCCACATACATAGATAGACAGACTGTCTTTATATAAAGCCAGTGGCCTGTCGTTAGTAAAGATTGAAAACAAAGCTGCCATGGGGAATTCCTGATTCTACATGGATTATGTTGGATAGGCTTCCATTAAAGAACACCCTCTGTGGTCTGTTAGATAGGTAACTCTTTATCCACATTATAGCAGGGGGTGTAAAGCCATAACACCCTCTGTGTTCTGTTAGACAGGTAACTCTTTATCCACATTATAGCAGGGGGTGTAAAGCCATAACACCCTCTGTGGTCTGTTAGACAGGTAACTCTTTATCCACATTATAGCAGGGGGTGTAAAGCCATAACACCCTCTGTGGTCTGTTAGACAGGTAACTCTTTATCCACATTATAGCAGGGGGTGTAAAGCCATAACACCCTCTGTGGTCTGTTAGACAGGTAACTCTTTATCCACATTATAGCAGGGGGTGTAAAGCCATAACACCCTCTGTGTTCTGTTAGACAGGTAACTCTTTATCCACATTATAGCAGGGGGTGTAAAGCCATAACACCCTCTGTGGTCTGTTAGACAGGTAACTTTTTATCCACATTATAGCAGGGGGTGTAAAGCCATAACACCCTCTGTGGTCTGTTAGACAGGTAACTCTTTATCCACATTATAGCAGGGGGTGTAAAGCCATAACACCCTCTGTGTTCTGTTAGACAGGTAACTCTTTATCCACATTATAGCAGGGGTGTAAAGCCATAACACCCTCTGTGGTCTGTTAGACAGGTAACTCTTTATCCACATTATAGCAGGGGGTGTAAAGCCATAACACCCTCTGTGTTCTGTTAGACAGGTAACTCTTTATCCACATTATAGCAGGGGGTGTAAAGCCATAACACCCTCTGTGTTCTGTTAGACAGGTAACTCTTTATCCACATTATAGCAGGGGGTGTAAAGCCATAACACCCTCTGTGTTCTGTTAGACAGGTAACTCTTTATCCACGTTATAGCAGGGGGTGTAAAGCCATAACACCCTCTGTGTTCTGTTAGACAGGGAACTCTTTATCCACATTATAGCAGGGGGTGTAAAGCCATGAAACAAATGTTTTCCTAACAGCAGACTATGATCGATAATGTCAAAAGCCGCACTGAAGTCTAACAAACCAGCCCCTATAATATTTTTATCATCAATTTCTCTCAGCCAATCATCAGTCATTTGTGTAAGTGCTGTGCTTGTTGAGTGTCCTTCCCTAGAAGCATGCTGAAAGTTTGTTGTAAAATAGCATTGTATCTGGTCAAACACCATTTTCCCCAAAACATTACTAACGGTTGGTAACAGTGCTCCCGAGTGGTGCAGCGGTCTAAGGCACTGCATTGTCAGTGCAAGAGGTGTCACTACAGTCCCTGGTTCGAATCCAGGCTGTATCACATCCAGCCGGTTTAGGTCAGGGCTCTGAGCAAGCCAGTCAAGTTCTTCCACACTGATCTCAACAAACCATTTCTGTACGAACATTGCTTTGTGCACAGTGGCATTGTCATGCTGAAACAGGAAAGGGCCTTCCCCAAACTGTTGCCACAAAGTTGGAAGCACAGAATTTTCTAGAATGTCAATGTATGCTGTATCGTTAAGATTTCCCTTCACTGGAACCATGAAAAACAGCCCCAGACCACAGTTCCTCATCCACCAAACTTTACAGTTGGCACTACGCATTCAGGCAGGTACTGTACTGTTCTCCTGGCATCAGCCAAACCCCAGATTGGTCAGTCGGACTGCCAGATGGTGAAGCGTGGTTCATCACTCCGGAGAACGTGTTTCCACTGCTCCAGAGTCCAATGTCGGCGAGCTTTACACCACTCCAGCCGACGCTTGGTGATCTTAGGCTTGTGTGCGGTTGCTCGGCCATGGAAACCCATTTTATGAAGCTCCTGAAGAACAGTTATTGCGCTGACGTTGCTTCCAGAGGCAGTTTGAAACTCGGTAGTGAGTGTTGCAACCGAGGACAGATCATTTTTTTGCGATAAATGCTTCAGCACTCGACGGTCCCGTTCTGTGAGATTGTGTGGCCTACCACTTCGGGGCTGAGCCGTTATTGCTCCTCGATGTTTCCACTTCACAATAACAGCACTTACAGTTGACCGGGGCAGCTCTATCAGGGCTGCAATTTGGCTAACTGACTTGTTGAAAAGGTGGCATCCTATGGCAGTGCCATTTTGAAAGTCACTGAGCTCTTCAGTAAGCCCATTCTACTGCCAATGTTTGTCTATGGAGATTGCATGGAGGAGTGCTCGATTTTATACACCTGTCGAGAAGGAGTGTGGCTGAAATAGCAGAATCCACTAATTTGAAGGTGTGTCCACATACTTTTGGTCATGTAGTGTAGAGAGAGAGAGAGATGGAAAAACAGATCAGGGAACTCATGTTGGTGTACATCTCTTTATCCATTAACCAGAAGGACAGGGATTTATCACCTACCACGGACTAGACACATATGCCTATTAGGAGGTACATAGACATTTTATTGACAGACACAGTTACAAATCGAGAGCTTGGGACTATAAAAGCTCTATCTTACAAACAAATTATTCGGATATAAATTGGCTTTAAACCAATGGTTTGAACGGTGTCATTTACAGGACTTTATTAGGAGTAGCACATTGAACAGAACAAGGCCATGTAAGGAACTCAATTTGGACAAAAATGCAGATAGAACTGTCCTAGCCCCCCAACCCTTAATGTAGATGTGGAGATAGAACTGTCCTAGCCCCCAACCCTTAATGTAGATGTAGAGATAGAACTGTCCTAGCCCCCCAACCCTTAATGTAGATGTAGAGATAGAACTGTCCTAGCCCCCCAACCCTTAATGTAGATGTGGAGATAGAACTGTCCTAGCCCCCCAACCCTTAATGTAGATGTGGAGATAGAACTGTCCTAGCCCCCAACCCTTAATGTAGATGTGGAGATAGAACTGTCCTAGCCCCCCAACCCTTAATGTAGATGTAGAGATAGAACTGTCCTAGCCCCCCAACCCTTAATATAGATGTGGAGATAGAACTGTACTAGCCCCCCAACCCTTAATGTAGATGTGGAGATAGAACTGTCCTAGCCCCCCAACCCTTAATGTAGATGTAGAGATAGAACTGTCCTAGCCCCCCAACCCTTAATGTAGATGTGGAGATAGAACTGTCCTAGCCCCCCAACCCTTAATGTAGATGTGGAGATAGAACTGTACTAGCCCCCCAACCCTTAATATAGATGTGGAGATAGAACTGTACTAGCCCCCCAACCCTTAATATAGATGTAGAGATATAACTGTCCTAGCCCCCCAACCCTTAATATAGATGTGGAGATAGAACTGTCCTAGCCCCCCAACCCTTAATGTAGATGTGGAGATATAACTGTCCTAGCCCCCAACCCTTAATATAGATGTAGAGATAGAACTGTCCTAGCCCCCCAACCCTTAATGTAGATGTGGAGATAGAACTGTCCTAGCACCCAACCCTTAATGTAGATGTAGAGATAGAACTGTCCTAGCCCCCCAACCCTTAATATAGATGTGGAGATAGAACTGTCCTAGCCCCCAACCCTTAATGTAGATGTAGAGATAGAACTGACCTAGCCCCCAACCCTTAATATAGATGTAGAGATAGAACTGTCCTAGCCCCCAACCCTTAATGTAGATGTAGAGATAGAACTGTCCTAGCCCCCCAACCCTTAATGTAGATGTAGAGATAGAACTGTCCTAGCCCCCCAACCCTTAATATAGATGTGGAGATAGAACTGTCCTAGCCCCCCAACCCTTAATGTAGATGTAGAGATAGAACTGTCCTAGCCCCCAACCCTTAATATAGATGTAGAGATAGAACTGTCCTAGCCCCCAACCCTTGATGTAGAGATAGAACTGTACTAGCCCCCCAACCCTTGATGTGGAGATAGAACTGTCCTAGCCCCCAACCCTTAATGTAGATGTAGAGATAGAACTGTCCTAGCCCCCAACCCTTCATATAGATGTAGAGATAGAACTGTCCTAGCCCCCCAACCCTTAATGTAGATGTAGAGATAGAACTGTCCTAGCCCCTCAACCCTTGATGTAGAGATAGAACTGTCCTAGCCCCCCAACCCTTCATATAGATGTGGAGATAGAACTGTCCTAGCCCCCAACCCTTGATGTAGATGTAGAGATAGAACTGTCCTAGCCCCCAACCCTTAATGTAGATGTAGAGATAGAACTGTCCTAGCCCCCCAACCCTTAATGTAGATGTGGAGATAGAACTGTCCTAGCCCCCAACCCTTAATGTAGATGTAGAGATAGAACTGTCCTAGCCCCCCAACCCTTAATATAGATGTGGAGATAGAACTGTACTAGCCCCCCAACCCTTAATGTAGATGTGGAGATAGAACTGTCCTAGCCCCCCAACCCTTAATGTAGATGTAGAGATAGAACTGTCCTAGCCCCCCAACCCTTAATGTAGATGTGGAGATAGAACTGTCCTAGCCCCCCAACCCTTAATGTAGATGTGGAGATAGAACTGTACTAGCCCCCCAACCCTTAATATAGATGTGGAGATAGAACTGTACTAGCCCCCCAACCCTTAATATAGATGTAGAGATATAACTGTCCTAGCCCCCAACCCTTAATATAGATGTGGAGATAGAACTGTCCTAGCCCCCCAACCCTTAATGTAGATGTGGAGATATAACTGTCCTAGCCCCCAACCCTTAATATAGATGTAGAGATAGAACTGTCCTAGCCCCCAACCCTTAATGTAGATGTGGAGATAGAACTGTCCTAGCACCCAACCCTTAATGTAGATGTAGAGATAGAACTGTCCTAGCCCCCAACCCTTAATATAGATGTGGAGATAGAACTGTCCTAGCCCCCCAACCCTTAATGTAGATGTAGAGATAGAACTGACCTAGCCCCCAACCCTTAATATAGATGTAGAGATAGAACTGTCCTAGCCCCCAACCCTTAATGTAGATGTAGAGATAGAACTGTCCTAGCCCCCAACCCTTAATGTAGATGTAGAGATAGAACTGTCCTAGCCCCCAACCCTTAATATGTGGAGATAGATGTGGAGATAGAACTGTCCTAGCCCCCAACCCTTAATGTAGATGTAGAGATAGAACTGTCCTAGCCCCCAACCCTTAATATAGATGTAGAGATAGAACTGTCCTAGCCCCCAACCCTTGATGTAGAGATAGAACTGTCCTAGCCCCCAACCCTTGATGTGAGATAGAACTGTCCTAGCCCCCAACCCTTATGTAGAGATAGAACTGTCCTCCTAGATGTTCATAGATGATAGAACTGTCCTAGCCCCCAACCCTTCATATAGATGTAGAGATAGAACTGTCCTAGCCCCCAACCCTTCATATAGATGTAGAGATAGAACTGTCCTAGCCCCCAACCCTTAATGTAGATGTAGAGATAGAACTGTCCTAGCCCCCAACCCTTAATGAGATGTAGAGATAGAACTGTCCTAGCCCCCAACCCTTAATATAGATGTGGAGATAGAACTGTCCTAGCCCCCAACCCTTAATGTAGATGTAGAGATAGAACTGTCCTAGCCCCCAACCCTTAATATAGATGTGGAGATAGAACTGTCCTAGCCCCCAACCCTTAATATAGATGTGAGATAGAACTGTCCTAGCCCCCAACCCTTAATATAGATGTGGAGATAGAACTGTCCTAGCCCCCCAACCCTTAATATAGATGTGGAGATAGAACTGTCCTAGCCCCCCAACCCTTAATATAGATGTAGAGATAGAACTGTCCTAGCCCCCAACCCTTAATGTAGATGTGGAGATAGAACTGTCCTAGCCCCCCAACCCTTAATATAGATGTAGAGATAGAACTGTCCTAGCCCCCCAACCCTTAATGTAGATGTAGAGATAGAACTGTCCTAGCCCCCCAACCCTTAATATAGATGTAGAGATAGAACTGTCCTAGCCCCCCAACCCTTAATGTAGATGTGGAGATAGAACTGTCCTAGCCCCCCAACCCTTCATATAGATGTGGAGATAGTACTGTCCTAGCCCCCCAACCCTTGATGTAGAGATAGAACTGTCCTAGCCCCCCAACCCTTAATGTAGATGTAGAGATAGAACTGTCCTAGCCCCCCAAACCTTAATATAGATGTAGAGATAGAACTGTCCTAGCCCCCCAACCCTTAATGTAGATGTGGAGATAGAACTGTCCTAGCCCCCCAACCCTTGATGTAGATGTAGAGATAGAACTGTCCTAGCCCCCAACCCTTAATATAGATGTGGAGATAGAACTGTCCTAGCCCCCCAACCCTTAATATAGATGTGGAGATAGAACTGTCCTAGCCCCCCAACCCTTAATATAGATGTGGAGATAGAACTGTCCTAGCCCCCCAACCCTTCATATAGATGTAGAGATAGAACTGTCCTAGCCCCCAACCCTTAATATAGATGTGGAGATAGAACTGTCCTAGCCCCCCAACCCTTAATATAGATGTGGAGATAGAACTGTCCTAGCCCCCCAACCCTTAATATAGATGTGGAGATAGAACTGTCCTAGCCCCCCAACCCTTAATATAGATGTGGAGATAGAACTGTCCTAGCCCCCCAACCCTTAATATAGATGTGGAGATAGAACTGTCCTAGCCCCCCAACCCTTAATGTAGATGTGGAGATAGAACTGTCCTAGCCCCCCAACCCTTAATGTAGATGTGGAGATAGAACTGTCCTAGCCCCCAACCCTTAATATAGATGTGGAGATAGAACTGTCCTAGCCCCCAACCCTTAATGTAGATGTGGAGATAGAACTGTCCTAGCCCCCAACCCTTAATGTAATGTGGAGATAGAACTGTCCTAGCCCCCAACCCTTAATATAGATGTAGAGATAGAACTGTCCTAGCCCCCAACCCTTAATATAGATGTGGAGATAGAACTGTCCTAGCCCCCAACCCTTAATGTAGATGTAGAGATAGAACTGTCCTAGCCCCCAACCCTTAATGTAGATGTAGAGATAGAACTGTCCTAGCCCCTCAACCCTTAATATAGATGTAGAGATAGAACTGTCCTAGCCCCCAACCCTTAATATAGATGTGGAGATAGAACTGTCCTAGCCCCCAAACCCTTAATGTAGATGTAGAGATAGAACTGTCCTAGCCCCCAACCCTTAATGTAGATGTGGAGATAGTACTGTCCTAGCCCCCCAACCCTTAATATAGATGTAGAGATAGAACTGTCCTAGCCCCCAACCCTTAATGTAGATGTAGAGATAGAACTGTCCTAGCCCCCCAACCCTTAATATAGATGTGGAGATAGAACTGTCCTAGCCCCCAACCCTTAATATAGATGTGGAGATAGAACTGTCCTAGCCCCCAAACCCTTAATGTAGATGTAGAGATAGAACTGTCCTAGCCCCCAAACCCTTAATGTAGATGTGGAGATAGAACTGTCCTAGCCCCCAACCCTTGATGTAGAGATAGAACTGTCCTAGCCCCCAAACCCTTAATATAGATGTGGAGATAGAACTGTACTAGCCCCCAAACCCTTAATGTAGATGTGGAGATAGAACTGTCCTAGCCCCCCAACCCTTAATATAGATGTGGAGATAGAACTGTCCTAGCCCCCAAACCCTTAATGTAGATGTGGAGATAGAACTGTCCTAGCCCCCAACCCTTGATGTAGAGATAGAACTGTCCTAGCCCCCCAACCCTTAATATAGATGTGGAGATAGAACCCCCCAACCCTTAATAGATGTGGAGATGAACTGTCCTAGCCCCCAACCCTTAATATAGATGTGGAGATATAACTGTCCTAGCCCCCAAACCCTTAATGTAGATGTGGAGATAGAACTGTCCTAGCCCCCAACCCTTGATGTAGAGATAGAACTGTCCTAGCCCCCAAACCCTTAATATAGATGTGGAGATAGAACTGTACTAGCCCCCAACCCTTGATGTAGATGTGGAGATAGAACTGTCCTAGCCCCCAACCCTTGATGTAGAGATAGAACTGTCCTAGCCCCCAAACCCTTAATATAGATGTGGAGATAGAACTGTCCTAGCCCCCAACCCTTAATGTAGATGAACTGTCCTAGCCCCCAAACCCTTAATAGAGATAGAACTGTCCTAGCCCCTCAACCCTTAATATAGATGTAGAGATAGAACTGTCCTAGCCCCCCAACCCTTAATGTAGATGTGGAGATAGAACTGTCCTAGCCCCCCAACCCTTAATGTAGATGTGGAGATAGAACTGTCCTAGCCCCCAACCCTTAATGTAGATGTGGAGATAGAACTGTCCTAGCCCCCAACCCTTAATGTAGATGTAGAGATAGAACTGTCCTAGCCCCCCAACCCTTAATATAGATGTGGAGATAGAACTGTCCTAGCCCCCAACCCTTAATGTAGATGTAGAGATAGAACTGTCCTAGCCCCCCAACCCTTAATATAGATGTGGAGATAGAACTGTCCTAGCCCCCAACCCTTAATATAGATGTAGAGATAGAACTGTCCTAGCCCCCCAACCCTTAATATAGATGTAGAGATAGAACTGTCCTAGCCCCCAACCCTTAATGTAGATGTAGAGATAGAACTGTCCTAGCCCCCAACCCTTAATATAGATGTGGAGATAGAACTGTCCTAGCCCCCAACCCTTAATGTAGATGTAGAGATAGAACTGTCCTAGCCCCCCAACCCTTAATATAGATGTTGAGATAGAACTGTCCTAGCCCCCAACCCTTAATATAGATGTAGAGATAGAACTGTCCTAGCCCCCCAACCCTTAATATAGATGTAGAGATAGAACTGTCCTAGCCCCCAACCCTTAATATAGATGTAGAGATAGAACTGTCCTAGCCCCCCAACCCTTAATGTAGATGTAGAGATAGAACTGTCCTAGCCCCCAACCCTTAATGTAGATGTAGAGATAGAACTGTCCTAGCCCCCAACCCTTAATGTAGATGTAGAGATAGAACTGTCCTAGCCCCCCAACCCTTAATGTAGATGTAGAGATAGAACTGTCCTAGCCCCCAAACCCTTAATGTAGATGTAGAGATAGAACTGTCCTAGCCCCCAACCCTTAATGTAGATGTAGAGATAGAACTGTCCTAGCCCCCAAACCCTTAATGTAGATGTAGAGATAGAACTGTCCTAGCCCCCAACCCTTAATGTAGATGTAGAGATAGAACTGTCCTAGCCCCCAACCCTTAATGTAGATGTAGAGATAGAACTGTCCTAGCCCCCAACCCTTAATGTAGATGTAGAGATAGAACTGTCCTAGCCCCCAACCCTTAATATAGATGTAGAGATATAACTGTCCTAGCCCCCCAACCCTTAATATAGATGTAGAGATAGAACTGTCCTAGCCCCCAACCCTTAATGTAGATGTAGAGATAGAACTGTCCTAGCCCCCCAACCCTTAATATAGATGTGGAGATAGAACTGTCCTAGCCACCAACCCTTAATATAGATGTAGAGATAGAACTGTCCTAGCCCCCCAACCCTTAATATAGATGTGGAGATAGAACTGTCCTAGCCCCCCAACCCTTAATGTAGATGTAGAGATAGAACTGTACTAGCCCCCAACCCTTAATATAGATGTAGAGATAGAACTGTCCTAGCCCCCAACCCTTAATATAGATGTAGAGATAGAACTGTCCTAGCCCCCCAACCCTTAATATAGATGTGGAGATAGAACTGTCCTAGCCCCCCAACCCTTAATATAGATGTGGAGATAGTACTGTCCTAGCCCCCCAACCCTTGATGTAGATGTGGAGATAGAGTAACTCCAGTCCTCCAGGGCCTGACAGGTGTCACAGTTTTGCACCAGGCCTCAGCTAACACCCCTGACTCCAATAATCACCTAATCACCATCTTCAGTTCAGAATGACATTTGATTAAGCCAGCTGTGTTTGTTAGGGATTGGAGAAAAAGTGTGACACCAATCATGTTAAAGAGGGGGTTAACCACCCCTGGACTAGAGGGACAGAAAGGAAGGAAGGATGGAACCACTGTCTCCAGTGTGCCATATGCGGTTCTGTTCAACAGAGATAGACCTAGAAGCGTGTTAAATGAATGAATAAAGAGTTGTGATGATGGGTTGGTTGTGTTACCTGGTCGTGGCTCTCTGCGTACGCGATGCAGTTCTCTCCATATCGTCTGTTTGTCAGAGTGTAGACAATGTTACCCATGTCCCAGGCCTCGTCTGCTAACTCCTTCAGAATCTAGACGTCAACATAAGACAAGATGAATTACTGAATACAGCTTCGTAATACACAAAGATTACAATAGGTCTACAGTAGGAAGGGTGGAGACTGGGATTCGATCTCTCTCTCTCTCTCTCTCTGAGTAGAAGTACCACCTGAGTGGAGTAGCTTCATCTCTAACCCTCCATTGACTTTGGAGGGTTACTGTTCACCAGAGAGCTCAACGGTCTGTCCACACAACACCAGCTTGCTTCATCACATTCTCACATTTTTATTTCAGTGGCCCTTGTGGCATGATTTGTGTTGAGGCTGTGTGTCTCTGTCTGCTGTGATGCTGTAGCGTAAAAGCAATAAGGTCAGAGAAGCAGTGCTCTATAATGAAAACAGTCACAGGTAAGAGAGAGTTGAGATGGTGGTAGAGGATACTGGGGAGATGGTGGTCGAGGATCCTGGGGAGATGGAGGTAGAGTCTCCAGGGGAGGTGGTGGTAGAGGATCCAGGGGAGGTGGTGGTAGAGTCTCCAGGGGAGGTGGTGGTAGAGTCTCCAGGGGAGATGGTGGTAGAGTCTCCAGGGGAGATGGTGGTAGAGGATCCTGGGGAGGTGGTGGTAGAGTCTCCAGGGGAGGTGGTGGTAGAGTCTCCAGGGGAGGTGGTGGTAGAGTCTCCAGGGGAGGTGGTGGTAGAGTCTCCAGGGGAGATGGTGGTAGAGTCTCCTGGGGAGGTGGTGGTAGAGAATCTAAGGGAGATGAAGGTAGAGTCTCCAGGGGAGGTGGTGGTAGAGTCTCCAGGTGAGGTGGTGGTAGAGTCTCCAGGGGAGGTGGTGGTAGAGTCTCCAGGGGAGGTGGTGGTAGAGTCTCCAGGGGAGGTGGTGGTAGAGGATCCAGGGGAGATGGTGGTAGAGTCTCCAGGGGAGGTGGTGGTAGAGTCTCCAGGGGAGGTGGTGGTAGAGTCTCCAGGGGAGGTGGTGGTAGAGAATCTAAGGGAGGTGGTGGTAGAGTCTCCAGGGGAGGTGGTGGTATAGGATCCAGGGGAGGTGGTGCTAGATAATCTAAGGGAGGTGGTGGTAGAGTCTCCAGGGGAGGTGGTGGTAGAGTCTCCAGGGGAGGTGGTGGTAGAGTCTCCAGGGGAGGTGGTGGTAGAGTCTCCAGGGGAGGTGGTGGTAGAGGATCCAGGGGGGGTGGTGGTAGAGTCTCCAGGGGAGATGGTGGTAGAGTCTCCAGGGGAGATGGTGGTAGAGTCTCCAGGGGAGATGGTGGTAGAGTCTCCAGGGGAGGTGGTGGTAGAGAATCTAAGGGAGATGGTAGAGTCTCCAGGGGAGGTGGTGGTAGAGAATCTAAGGGAGATGGTAGAGGATCCAGGGGAGGTGGTGGTAGAGTCTCCAGGGGAGATGGTGGTAGAGAATCTAAGGGAGATGGTAGAGTCTCCAGGGGAGGTGGTGGTAGAGTCTCCAGGGGAGGTGGTGGTAGAGAATCTAAGGGAGATGGTGGTAGAGTCTCCAGGGGAGGTGGTGGTAGAGAATCTAAGGGAGATGGTAGAGGATCCAGGGGAGGTGGTGGTAGAGTCTCCAGGGGAGATGGTGGTAGAGAATCTAAGGGAGATGGTAGAGTCTCCAGGGGAGGTGGTGGTAGAGTCTCCAGGGGAGGTGGTGGTAGAGAATCTAAGGGAGATCGTGGTAGAGTCTCCAGGGGAGGTGGTGGTAGAGAATCTAAGGGAGATGGTAGAGAATCTAAGGGAGATGGTGGTAGAGAATCTAAGAGAGGTGGTGGTAGAGAATCTAAGGGAGGTGGTAGAGAATCTAAGGGAGGTGGTGGTAGAGAATCTAAGGGAGATGATGATAGAGAATCTTATGGAGGCGGTGGTAGAGTCTCCAGGGGAGGTGGTGGTAGAGTCTCCAGGGGAGGTGGTGGTAGAGAATCTAAGGGAGGTGGTGGTAGAGAATCTAAGGAAGGTGGTGGTAGAGAATCTAAGGGAGGTGGTGGTAGAGTCTCCAGGGGAGGTGGAGGTAGAGTCTCCAGGGGAGGTGGTGGTAGAGGATCCAGGGGAGGTGGTGGTAGAGTCTCCAGGGGAGGTGGAGGTAGAGTCTCCAGGGGAGGTGGTGGTAGAGTCTCCAGGGGAGGTGGTGGTAGAGGATCCAGGGGAGATGGTGGTAGAGGATCCAGGGGAGGTGGTGGTAGAGGATCCAGGGGAGGTGGTGGTAGAGTATCCAGGGGAGGTGGTGGTAGAGTCTCCAGGGGAGGTGGTGGTAGAGTCTCCAGGGGAGGTGGTGGTAGAGTCTCCAGTGGAGGTGGTGGTAGAGTCTCCAGTGGAGGTGGTGGTAGAGTCTCCAGGGGAGGTGGTGGTAGAGTCTCCAGGGGAGGTGGTGGTAGAGTCTCCAGGGGAGGTGGTGGTAGAGTCTCCAGGGGAGGTGGTGGTAGAGTCTCCAGGGGAGGTGGTGGTAGAGTCTCCAGGGGAGGTGGTGGTAGAGTCTCCAGGGGAGGTGGTGGTAGAGTCTCCAGTGGAGGTGGTGGTAGAGTCTCCAGGGGAGGTGGTGGTAGAGTCTCCAGTGGAGGTGGTGGTAGAGTCTCCAGGGGAGATGGTGGTAGAGTCTCCAGGGGAGGTGGTGGTAGAGTCTCCAGGGGAGGTGGTGGTAGAGTCTCCAGGGGAGGTGGTGGTAGAGTCTCCAGGGGAGGTGGTGGTAGAGTCTCCAGGGGAGATGGTGGTAGAGTCTCCAGGGGAGGTGGAGGTAGAGTCTCCAGGGGAGGTGGTGGTAGAGGATCCAGGGGAGGTGGTGGTAGAGGATCCAGTGGAGGTGGTGGTAGAGGATCCAGGGGAGGTGGAGGTAGAGTCTCCAGGGGAGGTGGTGGTAGAGGATCCAGGGGAGGTGGTGGTAGAGTCTCCAGGGGAGGTGGTGGTAGAGGATCCAGGGGAGGTGGTGGTAGAGGATCCAGGGGAGGTGGAGGTAGAGTCTCCAGGGGAGGTGGTGGTAGAGGATCCAGTGGAGGTGGTGGTAGAGGATCCAGTGGAGGTGGTGGTAGAGTCTCCAGGGGAGGTGGTGGTAGAGTCTCCAGGGGAGGTGGTGGTAGAGGATCCAGGGGAGGTGGTGGTAGAGGATCCAGGGGAGGTGGAGGTAGAGTCTCCAGGGGAGGTGGTGGTAGAGGATCCAGTGGAGGTGGTGGTAGAGGATCCAGTGGAGGTGGTGGTAGAGTCTCCAGGGGAGGTGGTGGTAGAGGATCCAGGGGAGGTGGTGGTAGAGGATCCAGTGGAGGTGGTGGTAGAGGATCCAGTGGAGGTGGTGGTAGAGTCTCCAGTGGAGGTGGTGGTAGAGTCTCCAGGGGAGATGGTGGTAGAGTCTCCAGGGGAGGTGGTGGTAGAGTCTCCAGGGGAGGTGGTGGTAGAGTCTCCAGGGGAGATCGCAATTCAAGAGGGAAACATGGTTTCCAAGGTCGGACAGGCAAACAGGAAGGCTTATATTAACCCCTGCTGTACCAAACTAAATGCTCGGTTGGAAGCTAGGAGAAATAATGTGAGAGTTGAGGTAAATACAGGAGACGATTCAGACAGCTCCATGAACATGATGAGCTCAGTGATAATTCAGATGGAATTATTAACAGGCATAAGTGTACCTGTGTCGGGAAACACAGCACGACTTAAAAACAACCCGTTTTATAATAGTCTATTTTTCCATGTCCCTCTCTAGATTTATTCTGAACAAAAAACATAAAACACAACATGCAACAATTTCAAAAATTTTACTGAGTTTGAGTTCATATAAGAAAATCAGTCAATTTAAATGAATTCATTAGACCCTTATCTATGGATTACACATGACTGGGCATTTTTCCACCAACAAAAGGGCTTTATTACAGACATAAATACTCCTGAGTTTCATCAGCTGTCCGGGTGGCTGGTCTCAGACAATCCTGCAGGTGAAGAAGCTGGGTGTGGAGGTCCTGAGCTGGAGTGGTTACACGTGGTCTCGGGTTGTGATGCCGGTTGGACATACTGCCAAATTCTCTCAAATGATGGAGGCGGTTTATGGTAGAGAAATGAACATTCAATTGTCTGGCAACAGTTCTACTGGACAATCCTTCAGTCACCATGCCAATTGCCCACGCCCTCAAAACTTGAGACATTTGTGGTATTGTGTTGTGTGACAAAAGTGCACATTTTAGAGTGGCCTCTTATTGTCCCCAGCAGAAGGTGCACCTGTGTAATGATCACGCTGTTTAATCAGCTTCTTGATATGCCACACATGTCAGGTGGATGGATTATCTTGGCAAAGGAGAAATGCTCACTAACAGGGATGTAAACATATTTGTACAAAACATTTGAGAGAAATAAGTAGATTCAACTGCAGTAAAGTAAGTAGATTAACTAGCAGTAAAGTACTCAACTACACTAAATTAAACTCAACTGCAAAAAAGTCGACTCAACTGCAGTAAAGTAAGCAGACTCAACTACAGTAAAGTAAGTAGACAACTACAGTCAAGTACAGAGCTAAACTAAATTAAACTCAACTGCAGTAAAGTACGTAGATTCAACTACAGTAAAGCAAGTAGACTCAACTACAGTAAAGCAAGTAGACTCAACTACAGTAAAGCAAGTAGACTCAACTACAGTAAAGAAAGTAGACTCAACTACAGTAACGAAAGTAGACAACTACAGTAACGAAAGTAGACAACTACAGTAACGAAAGTAGACAACTACAGTAACGAAAGTAGACAACTACAGTAAAGCAAGTAGACTCAACTACAGTAAAGCAAGTAGACTCAACTACAGTAAAGCAAGTAGACTCAACTACAGTAAAGCAAGTAGACTCAATTACAGTAAAGAAAGTAGACTCAACTACAGTAAAGAAAGTAGACTCAACTACAGTAAAGAAAGTAGACTCAACTACAGTAAAGAAAGTAGACTCCTACAGTAAAGAAAGTAGACTCAACTACAGTAAAGAAAGTAGACTCAACTACAGTAACGAAAGTAGACTCAACTACAGTAACGAAAGTAGACAACTACAGTAACGAAAGTAGACAACTACAGTAACGAAAGTAGACAACTACAGTAAAGCAAGTAGACTCAACTACAGTAAAGCAAGTAGACTCAACTACAGTAAAGCAAGTAGACTCAACTACAGTAAAGCAAGTAGACTCAACTACAGTAAAGCAAGTAGACTCAACTACAGTAAAGAAAGTAGACTCAACTACAGTAACGAAAGTAGACTCAACTACAGTAACGAAAGTAGACAACTACAGTAACGAAAGTAGACAACTACAGTAACGAAAGTAGACAACTACAGTAACGAAAGTAGACTCAACTACAGTAAAGAAAGTAGACTCAACTACAGTAACGAAAGTAGACAACTACAGTAACGAAAGTAGACAACTACAGTAACGAAAGTAGACAACTACAGTAAAGCAAATAGACTCAACTACAGTAAAGCAAGTAGACTCAACTACAGTAAAGTAAGTAGACTCAACTACAGTAAAGTAAGTAGACTCAACTACAGTAAAGCAAGTAGACTCAACTACAGTAAAGAAAGTAGACTCAACTACAGTAACGAAAGTAGACTCAACTACAGTAACGAAAGTAGACTCAACTACAGTAACGAAAGGAGACTCAACTACAGTAACGAAAGTAGACTCAACTACAGTAACGAAAGTAGACTCAACTACAGTAACGAAAGTAGACAACTACAGTAACGAAAGTAGACAACTACAGTAACGAAAGTAGACAACTACAGTAAAGAAAGTAGACAACTACAGTAAAGCAAGTAGACTCAACTACAGTAAAGCAAGTAGACTCAACTACAGTAAAGCAAGTAGACTCAACTACAGTAAAGCAAGTAGACTCAATTACAGTAAAGCAAGTAGACTCAACTACAGTAAAGAAAGTAGACTAAACTACAATAAAGAAAGTAGGCAACTACAGTAAAGCAAGTAGACTCAACTACAGTAAAGCAAGTAGACTCAACTACAGTAACGAAAGTAGACTCAACTACAGTAACGAAAGTAGACTCAACTACAGTAACGAAAGTAGACTCAACTACAGTAACGAAAGTAGACTCAACTACAGTAACGAAAGTAGACTCAACTACAGTAACGAAAGTAGACTCAACTACAGTAACGAAAGTAGACAACTACAGTAACGAAAGTAGACAACTACAGTAACGAAAGTAGACAACTACAGTAAAGAAAGTAGACAACTACAGTAAAGCAAGTAGACTCAACTACAGTAAAGCAAGTAGACTCAACTACAGTAAAGCAAGTAGACTCAACTACAGTAAAGCAAGTAGACTCAACTACAGTAAAGAAAGTAGACTAAACTACAATAAAGAAAGTAGACAACTACAGTAAAGAAAGTAGACTCAACTACAGTAAAAAAAGTAGACTCAACTACAGTAAAGAAAGTAGACTCAACTACAGTAACGAAAGTAGACAACTACAGTAAAGAAAGTAGACTCAACTACAGTAACGAAAGTAGACAACTACAGTAGAGCAAGTTGGCAAATACAGTAAAGAAAGTAGACTCAACTACAGTAAAGAAAGTAGACAACTACAGTAAAGAAAGTAGACTCAACTACAGTAAAGAAAGTAGACTCAACTACAGTAAAGAAAGTAGACTCAACTACAGTAAAGAAAGTAGACTCAACTACAGTAAAGAAAGTAGACTAAACTACAGTAAAGAAAGTAGACAACTACAGTAAAGAAAGTAGACAGTACAGTAAAGAAAGTAGACAACTACAGTAAAGAAAGTAGACAGTACAGTAAAGAAAGTAGACAACTACAGTAAAGAAAGTAGAGAACACTAACGGAAGTAGTCTCAACTACAGTGAAGAAAGTAGACTCAACTAGAGTAAAGAAAGTAGACTAAACTACAGTAAAGAAAGTAGACAACTACAGTAAAGAAAGTAGACAAAACTACAGTAAAGAAAGTAGACAACTACAGTAAAGAAAGTAGACAACTACAGTAAAGAAAGTAGACAACTACAGTAAAGAAAGTAGACTAAACTACAGTAAAGAAAGTAGACAACTACAGTAACGAAGGTAGACTCAACTACAGTAAAGAAAGTAGACAACTACAGTAACAAAAGTAGACAACTACAGTAAAGAAAGTAGACTAAACTACAGTAAAGAAAGTAGACTAAACTACAGTAAAGAAAGTAGATAACTACAGTAACAAAAGTAGACAACTACAGTAAAGAAAGTAGACTAAATTACAGTAAAGAAAGTAGACTCAACTACAGTAAAGAAAGTAGACAACTACAGTAACAAAAGTAGACAACTACAGTAAAGAAAGTAGACTAAACTACAGTAAAGAAAGTAGACTAAACTACAGTAAAGAAAGTAGACTAAACTACAGTCAAGAAAGTTGACAACTACAGTAAAGAAAGTAGACAACTACAGTAAAGAAAGTAGACAACTACAGTCGGAGCTGGAAGGCTGGATTAACAGCATGGATTCTCCACTTGTCTGTGTGTAAAACTAAGACAGTATACATCTGCATGGTGCTGTGATTTCTCCATTGTGTCGGTCTACAGTCTACGGCCTACAGGCTACGGTCTACAGTCTACGGCCCACAGTCTATGGCCTACAGTCTACGGCCTGACTGAGGCTGTGTCAATCTGCTTTGTGTGCGTCTGTGGGTGGTTAGGGGGGAGGTTATGGCTCTGTCGTCCTGCTCTGTGTGTGTGTGTGGTATTTTGGCCATGCTGTGAAGCTGTACTATACATCTACCCAGCCTTTTATCTTGGAGTCAAACTTTACTTTATTTAGTAAAAGGAGATGTGTAGAGAGTTGAAGAGCGTGACAGAGAAACGGCGTGTAGCCTCTTACATGCTGTGTGTGTGTCTGTATCCTCTCGCACATTGTTAATGTACTCTGCCTCTCTCAGCAGTGGGTTTACCCCCCCCCCCCACACACACACACACACACACACACACACACACACACACACACACACACACACACACAAACACACTACCAACTGCTCTCAGCCTACTCTGACCTTCCTTAGTAATGCTTGGCTAGCTGACCAGTCAGTCAGTTGTGTGTGTGTGTGTGTGTGTGTCAGTTAGTCAGCATGCTGTGTACCACTACGCTAGCAACCACTGAGACCCTGCCCCGCGTGTCCATCGGTCCGCTAACCTTAACGTTCTGCTGGATTAGTCAGAGGCCCTGCCTGCCACTGGAGACGCCACTGCTTCAAACAACATGGACTCGCTAGTTCAATATTCATCTGGAGAGGGATTTCTTTCCGGTTGCAATTTTTTCCAGAATAATTTTGGTTTGGAAACCCCCCCCCACGAGGAGGGGCCGTGGATGGTCTGGCTAGAGGAAAGCGAGCACAGCGCACCGTGTTAATTCATGCATTTTATCAGCGCTGGGAAGCAGTCATGTGTTTCTGAACGCAGATACAGGATGTGTGTGTTCTATTTCTGAATGTAGATAGAGGTGCTTTGAGGCCAGCTGAATGTAGATAGAGGTGCTTTGAGGCCAGCTGAATGTAGATAGAGGTGCTTTGAGGCCAGCTGAATGTAGATAGAGGTGCTTTGAGGCCAGCTGAATGTAGATAGAGGTACTTTGAGGCCAGCTAAATGTAGATAGATGTCCTGTGAGGCCAGCTGAATGCAGATAGAGGTAATTTTAGGTAGAGGCCCCTCAGTGATACAAATGGGCAGGGGTAGAGACCCCTCAGTGAAATTAATGGGCAGTTGTAGAGGCCCCTCAGTGAAATTAATGGGCAGGGGTAGTGTGGTAGCATCAACCAACAGGCTGTGTGTATCTGTGTGTTAGCATCAACCAACAGGCTGTGTGTATCTGTGTGTATCTGTGTGTAAGCACCAATCAACAGGCTGTGTACACAGTGGGGCAAAAAAGTATTGTCAGCCACCAATTGTGCAAGTTCTCCTACTTAAAAAGATGAGGCCTGTAATTTTCATCATAGGTACACTTCAACTATGACAGACAAAATGAGAAAAGAGAAAAAAAAATACAGAAAATCACATTGTGGGATTTTTAATGAATTTATTTGCAAATTATGGTGGAAAATAAGTATTTGGTCACCTACAAACAAGCAAGATTTCTGGCTCTCACAGACCTGTAACTTCTTCTTTAAGAGGCTCCTCTGGCCTCCACTCGTTACCTGTATTAATGGCACCTGTTTGAACTTGTTATCAGTATAAAATACACCTGTCCACAACCTCAAACAGTCACACTCCAAACTCTACTATGGCCAAGACCAAAGAGCTGTCAAAGGACACCAGAAACAAAATTGTAGACCTGCACCAGGCCGGGAAGACTGAATCTGTAATAGATAAGCAGCTTGGTTTGAAGAAATCAACTGTGGGAGCAATTATTAGGAAATGGAAGACATACAAGACCACTGATAATCTCCCTCGATCTGGGGCTCCACGCAAGATCTCATCCCGTGAGGTCAAAATGATCACAAGAACAGTCAGCAAAAACCCCAGAACCACATGGGGCGGACCTAGTGAATGACCTGCAGAGAGCTGGGACCAAAGTAACAAAGCCTACCATCAGTAACACACTACGCCGCCAGGGACTCAAATCCTGCAGTGCCAGACGTGTCCCCCTGCTTAAGCCAGTACATTTCCAGGCCCGTCTGAAGTTTGCTAGAGAGGATTTGGATGATCCAGAAGAAGATTGGGAGAATGTCATATGGTCAGAGATGAAACCAAAATATAACTTTTTGGTAAAAACTCAAATTGTCGTGTTTGGAGGACAACGAATGCTGAGTTGCAATCCAAAGAACACCATACCTACTGTGAAGAATGGGGATGGAAAAATCATGCTTTGGGGCTGTTTTTCTGCAAAGGGACCAGGACGACTGATCCGTGTAAAGGAAAAAATTAATGGGGCCATGTATCGTGGGATTTTGAGTGAAAACCTCCTTCCATCAGCAAGGGCATTGAAGATGAAACGTGGCTGGGTCTTTCAGCATGACAATGATCCCAAACACACCGCCCGGGCAACGAAGGAGTGGCTTCGTAAGAAGCATTTCAAGGTCCTGGAGTGGTCTAGCCAGTCTCCAGATCTCAACCCCATATAAAATCTTTGTAGGGACTTGAAAGTCTTTGTTGCCCAGCAACAGCCCCAAAACATCACTGCTCTAGAGGAGATCTGCATGGAGGAATGGGCCAAAATACCAGCAAACCTTGTGAAGACTTACAGAAAACGTTTGACCTCTGTCATTGCCAACAAAGGGTATATAACAAAGTATTGAGATAAACTTTTGTTCTTGACCAAATACTTATTTTCCACCATCATTTGCAAATAAATTCATTTAGAATCCTATAATGTGATTTTCTGGATTTTTTCTTCTAATTTTGTCTGTCATAGTTGAAGTGTACCGATGATGAACATTTCAGGTCTCTCTCATCTTTTTAAGTGGGAGAACTTGCAAAATTGGTGGCTGACTAAATACTTGTTTGCCCCACTGTGTGGGCTGTGTGTGTATGTGTGTTAGCACCATCCAAAAGGCTGTGTGCATCTGTGGGTTAGCACCAACATGCTGTGTGTATCTGTGTGTTAGCACCAACCAACAGGCTGTGTGTATCTATGTGTTGGCACCAACCAACAGGCTGTGTGTATCTGTGTATCGGCACCAACCAACAGGCTGTGTGTATCTGTGTGTTAGCACCAACCAACAGGCTGTGTGTATCTATGTGTTGGCACCAACCAACAGGCTGTGTGTATCTGTGTATCGGCACCAACCAACAGGCTGTGTGTATCTGTCTGTCGGCACCAACCAACAGGCTGTGTGTATCTATGTGTTAGCACCAACCAACAGGCTGTGTGTATCTGTGTGTTGGCACCAACCAACAGGCTGTGTGTATCTATGTGTTGGCACCAACCAACAGGCTGTGTGTATCTATGTGTTGGCACCAACCAACAGGCTGTGTGTATCTGTGTGTTGGCACCAACCAACAGGCTGTGTGTATCTATGTGTTGGCACCAACCAACAGGCTGTGTGTATCTATGTGTTGGCACCAACCAACAGGCTGTGTGTATCTATGTGTTGGCACCAACCAACAGGCTGTGTGTATCCGTGTGTTGGCACCAACCAACAGGCTGTGTGTATCTATGTGTTGGCACCAACCAACAGGCTGTGTGTATCTATGTGTTGGCACCAACCAACAGGCTGTGTGTATCCGTGTGTTGGCACCAACCAACAGGCTGTGTGTATCTATGTGTTGGCACCAACCAACAGGCTGTGTGTATCTATGTGTTGGCACCAACCAACAGGCTGTGTGCATCTGTGTGTTGGCACCAACCAACAGGCTGTGTCTATCTGTGTGTTGGCAACAACCAACAGGCTGTGTGTATCTGTGTGTTGGCACCAACCCACAGGCTGTGTGTATCTGTGTATATCTCTGTGTTAGCACCAACCAACAGGCTGTGTGTATCTGTGTGTATCTGTGTGTTAGCACCGACCAACAGGCTGTGTGCATCTGTGTGTATCTGTGTGTTAGCACCAACCAACAGGCTGTGTGTATCCGTGTGTATCTGTGTTGGCACCAACCAACAGGCTGTGTGTATCTGTGTGTATCTGTGTGTTAGCACCGACCAACAGGCTGTGTGTATCTGTGTGTATCTGTGTGTTAGCACCAACCAACAGGCTGTGTGTATCTGTGTGTATCTGTGTGTTGGCACCAACCAACAGGCTGTGTGTATCTGTGTGTATCTGTGTGTTGACACCAACCAACAGGCTGTGTGTATCTGTGTGTTGGCACCAACCAACAGGCTGTGTGTATCTGTGTGTATCTCTGTGTTGGCACCAACCAACAGGCTGTGTGCATCTGTGTGTTGGCACCAACCAACAGGCTGTGTGTATCTGTGTGTATCTGTGTGTTGGCACCAACCAACAGGCTGTGTGTATCTGTGTGTTGGCACCAACCAACAGGCTGTGTGTATCTGTGTGTTGGCACCAACCAACAGGCTGTGTGTATCTGTGTGTTGGCACCAACCAACAGGCTGTGTATCTGTGTGTTGGCACCAACCAACAGGCTGTGTGTATCTGTGTGTTGGCACCAACCAACAGGCTGTGTGTATCTGTGTGTTGGCACCAACCAACAGGCTGTGTGTATCTGTGTGTTGGCACCAACCAACAGGCTGTGTGTATCTGTGTGTTGGCACCAACCAACAGGCTGTGTGTATCTGTGTGTTGGCACCAACAACCAGGCTGTGTGTATCTGTGTGTTGGCACCAACCAACAGGCTGTGTGTATCTGTGTGTATCTGTGTGTTGGCACCAACCAACAGGCTGTGTGCATCTGTGTGTTGGCACCAACCAACAGGCTGTGTGTATCTGTGTGTTGGCACCAACCAACAGGCTGTGTGTATCTGTGTGTTGGCACCAACCAACAGGCTGTGTGTATCTGTGTATATCTGTGTGTTAGCACCAACCAACAGGCTGTGTGTATCTGTGTGTATCTGTGTGTTAGCACCGACCAACAGGCTGTGTGTATCTGTGTGTTAGCACCAACCAACAGGCTGTGTGTATCTGTGTGTTAGCACCAACCAACAGGCTGTGTGTATCCTTGTGTATCTGTGTGTTGGCACCAACCAACAGGCTGTGTGTATCTGTGTGTATCTGTGTGTTGGCACCAACCAACAGGCTGTGTGTATCCGTGTGTATCTGTGTGTTGGCACCAACCAACAGGCTGTGTGTATCTGTGTGTTGGCACCAACCAACAGGCTGTGTGTATCTGTGTGCATCTGTGTGTTAGCACCAACCAACAGGCTGTGTGTATCTGTGTGTATCTGTGTGTTTGCACCAACCAACAGGCTGTGTGTATCTGTGTGTATCTGTGTGTTAGCACCAACCAACAGGCTGTGTGTATCTGTGTGTATCTGTGTGTTAGCACCAACCAACAGGCTGTGTGTATCTGTGTGTATCTGTGTGTTGGCACCAACCAACAGGCTGTGTGTATCTGTGTGTATCTGTGTGTTGGCACCAACCAACAGGCTGTGTGTATCTGTGTGTTGGCACCAACCAACAGGCTGTGTGTATCTGTGTGTGTCTGTGTGTTGGCACCAACAAACAGGATGTGTGTATCTGTGTGTATCTGTGTGTTGGCACCAACCAACAGGCTGTGTGGAAATGTGTGTATCTGTGTGTTGACACCAACCAACAGGCTGTGTGTATCTGTGTGTTGGCACCAACCAACAGGCTGTGTGTATCTGTGTGTTGGCACCAACCAACAGGCTGTGTGTATCTGTGTGTTGGCACCAACCAACAGGCTGTGTGTATCTGTGTGTTGGCACCAACCAACAGGCTGTGTGTATCTGTGTGTTGGCACCAACCAACAGGCTGTGTGTATCTGTGTGTTGGCACCAACCAACAGGCTGTGTGTATCTGTGTGTTGGCACCAACCAACAGGCTGTGTGCATCTGTGTGTTGGCACCAACCAACAGGCTGTGTGTATCTGTGTGTTGGCAACAACCAACAGGCTGTGTGTATCTGTGTGTATCTGTGTGTTAGCACCGACCAACAGGCTGTGTATATCTGTGTGTTAGCACCAACCAACAGGCTGTGTGTATCTGTGTGTATCTGTGTGTTAGCACCAACCAACAGGCTGTGTGTATCCGTGTGTATCTGTGTGTTGGCACCAACCAACAGGCTGTGTGTATCTGTGTGTATCTGTGTGTTGGCACCAACCAACAGGCTGTGTGTATCCGTGTGTATCTGTGTGTTGGCACCAACCAACAGGCTGTGTGTATCTGTGTGTTGGCACCAACCAACAGGTTGTGTGTATCTGTGTGTATCTGTGTGTTAGCACCAACCAACAGGCTGTGTGTATCTGTGTGTAGGCACCAACCAACAGGCTGTGTGTATCTGTGTTTATCTGTGTGTTGGCACCAACCAACAGGCTGTGTGTATCTGTGTGTATCTGTGTGTTGGCACCAACCTACAGGCTGTGTGTATCTGTGTGTATCTGTGTGTTGGCACAAACCAACAGGCTGTGTGTATCTGTGTGTATCTGTGTGTTGGCACCAACCAACAGGCTGTGTGTATCTGTGTGTTGGCACCAACCAACAGGCTGTGTGTATCTGTGTGTTGGCACCAACCAACAGGCTGTGTGTATCTGTGTGTTGGCACCAACCAACAGGCTGTGTGTATCTGTGTGTTAGCACCAACCAACAGGCTGTGTGTATCTGTGTGTATCTGTGTGTTGGCGCCAACCAACAGGCTGTGTGTATCTGTGTGTATCTGTGTGTATCTGTGTGTTGGCACCAACCAACAGGCTGTGTGTATCTGTGTATATCTGTGTGTTACCACCAACCAACAGGCTGTGTGTATCTGTGTATTAGCACCGACCAACAGGCTGTGTGTATCTGTGTGTTGGCACCAACCAACAGGCTGTGTGTATCTGTGTGTATCTGTGTGTATCTGTGTGTTGGCACCAACCAACAGGCTGTGTGTATCTGTGTGTATCTGTGTGTTGACACCAACCAACAGGCTGTGTGTATCTGTGTGTTGGCACCAACCAACAGGCTGTGTGTATCTGTGTTGGCACCAACCAACAGGCTGTGTGCATCTGTGTGTTGGCACCAACCAACAGGCTGTGTGTATCTGTGTGTTGGCAACAATCAACAGGCTGTGTGTATCTGTGTGTATCTGTGTGTTGGCACCAACCAACAGGCTGTGTGTATCTGTGTATATCTGTGTGTTAGCACCAACCAACAGGCTGTGTGTATCTGTGTGTATCTGTGTGTTAGCACCGACCAACAGGCTGTGTGTATCTGTGTGTATCTGTGTGTTGGCACCAACCAACAGGCTGTGTGTATCTGTGTGTATCTGTGTGTTGGCACCAACCAACATGCTGTGTGTATCTGTGTGTTGGCACCAACCAACAGGCTGTGTGTATCTGTGTGTATCTGTGTGTTGGCACCAACCAACAGGCTGTGTGCATCTGTGTGTTGGCACCAACCAACAATCTGTGTGTTGGCAACAATCAACAGGCTGTGTGTATCTGTGTGTATCTGTGTGCTGGCACCAACCAACAGGCTGTGTGTATCTGTGTATATCTGTGTGTTACCACCAACCAACAGGCTGTGTGTATCTGTGTATTAGCACCGACCAACAGGCTGTGTGTATCTGTGTGTTGGCACCAACCAACAGGCTGTGTGTATCTGTGTGTATCTGTGTGTATCTGTGTGTTGGCACCAACCAACAGGCTGTGTGTATCTGTGTGTATCTGTGTGTTGACACCAACCAACAGGCTGTGTGTATCTGTGTGTTGGCACCAACCAACAGGCTGTGTGTATCTGTGTTGGCACCAACCAACAGGCTGTGTGCATCTGTGTGTTGGCACCAACCAACAGGCTGTGTGCATCTGTGTGTTGGCACCAACCAACAGGCTGTGTGTATCTGTGTGTTGGCAACAATCAACAGGCTGTGTGTATCTGTGTGTATCTGTGTGTTAGCACCAACCAACAGGCTGTGTGTATCTGTGTGTATCTGTGTGTTAGCACCGACCAACAGGCTGTGTGTATCTGTGTGTATCTGTGTGTTAGCACCAACCAACAGGCTGTGTGTATCCATGTGTATCTGTGTGTTGGCACCAACCAACAGGCTGTGTGTATCTGTGTGTATCTGTGTGTTGGCACCAACCAACAGGCTGTGTGTATCTGTGTGTATCTGTGTGTTGGCACCAACCAACAGGCTGTGTGTATCTGTGTGTTGGCACCAACCAACAGGCTGTGTGCATCTGTGTGTTGGCACCAACCAACAATCTGTGTGTTGGCAACAATCAACAGGCTGTGTGTATCTGTGTGTATCTGTGTGCTGGCACCAACCAACAGGCTGTGTGTATCTGTGTATATCTGTGTGTTACCACCAACCAACAGGCTGTGTGTATCTGTGTATTAGCACCGACCAACAGGCTGTGTGTATCTGTGTGTTGGCACCAACCAACAGGCTGTGTGTATCTGTGTGTATCTGTGTGTATCTGTGTGTTGGCACCAACCAACAGGCTGTGTGTATCTGTGTGTATCTGTGTGTTGACACCAACCAACAGGCTGTGTGTATCTGTGTGTTGGCACCAACCAACAGGCTGTGTGTATCTGTGTTGGCACCAACCAACAGGCTGTGTGCATCTGTGTGTTGGCACCAACCAACAGGCTGTGTGTATCTGTGTGTTGGCACCAACCAACAGGCTGTGTGTATCTGTGTGTATCTGTGTGTTGGCACCAACCAACAGGCTGTGTGTATCTGTGTATATCTGTGTGTTAGCACCAACCAACAGGCTGTGTGTATCTGTGTATATCTGTGTGTTAGCACCAACCAACAGGCTGTGTGTATCTGTGTGTATCTGTGTGTTAGCACCAACCAACAGGCTGTGTGTATCCGTGTGTATCTGTGTGTTGGCACCAACCAACAGGCTGTGTGTATCTGTGTGTATCTGTGTGTTGGCACCAACCAACAGGCTGTGTGTATCTGTGTGTATCTGTGTGTTGGCACCAACCAACAGGCTGTGTGTATCTGTGTGTTGGCACCAACCAACAGGCTGTGTGTATCTGTGTGTATCTGTGTGTTGGCACCAACCAACAGGCTGTGTGCATCTGTGTGTTGGCACCAACCAACAATCTGTGTGTTGGCAACAATCAACAGGCTGTGTGTATCTGTGTGTATCTGTGTGTTGGCACCAACCAACAGGCTGTGTGTATCTGTGTGTTAGCACCGACCAACAGGCTGTGTGTATCTGTGTGTATCTGTGTGTTAGCACCAACCAACAGGCTGTGTGTATCCGTGTGTATCTGTGTGTTGGCACCAACCAACAGGCTGTGTGTATCTGTGTGTATCTGTGTGTTGGCACCAACCAACAGGCTGTGTGTATCCGTGTGTATCTGTGTGTTGGCACCAACCAACAGGCTGTGTGTATCTGTGTGTATCTGTGTGTTGGCACCAACCAACAGGCTGTGTGTATCTGTGTGTATCTGTGTGTTGGCACCAACCAACAGGCTGTGTGTATCTGTGTGTATCTGTGTGTTGGCACCAACCAACAGGCTGTGTGTATCTGTGTGTATCTGGTGTTAGCACCAACCAACAGGCTGTGTGTATCTGTGTGTATCTGTGTGTATCTGTGTGTTGGCACCAACCAACAGGCTGTGTGTATCTGTGTGTTGGCACCAACCAACAGGCTGTGTGTATCTGTGTGTATCTGTGTGTTGGCACCAACCAACAGGCTGTGTGTATCTGTGTGTTGGCACCAACCAACAGGCTGTGTGTATCTGTGTGTATCTGTGTGTTGGCACCAACCAACAGGCTGTGTGTATCTGTGTGTATCTATGTGTTGGCACCAACCAACAGGCTGTGTGTATCTGTGTGTTGGCACCAACCAACAGGCTGTGAAAAATGAAGCTTTCCTAATGCAGCAGATACGGTGGCAGTCTAAGTTGGTGATTGGATCTGATTAGAACCCTGTCACTCCTAATGGATCATTTTACAAAAGCCCTCACATTTAACAGACAACCTTCCCTGCAGCTACAACAGATTGATATGTAATGGAAACAATTAAGAGCTGAAGGAGGATTGGAGAGGGGAGGAGGAGAGGGGAGGAAGAGAGGAGGAGAGGGGAGGAGGAGGAGGACAGGGGAGGAGGAGAGGAAGAGGGGGGAGGAAGAGAGGGGAGGAGGTGAGGAAGAGAGGGGAGGAGGAGAGGAAAGGAGGAAAGGGGAGAAGAGTTGAGGAGGAGGAGAAGAGGAAAGGAGGAGAGGAAAGAAGGAGAGGAAAGAAGGAGAGGAGGAGAGGGGAGGAGAAGAAAAGAGAAGGAGAGGGGGGGAGGAGAAAAGAGAAGGAGAGAGGAGGAGAAAAGAGAAGGAGAGAGGAGGAGGAGAGGGGAGGAGGAGAAAAGAGAAGGAGAGGAAAGGAGGAGAAAAGAGAAGGAGAAAAGAGAATGAGAGGGGAGGAGAAGAGGAAAGGAGGAGAGGGGGAGAGGGGAGGAGGAGAAAAGAGAAGGAGAGGGGAGGAGGAGGAGAAAAGAGAAGGAGAGGGGAGGAGGAGGAGAAAAGAGAAGGAGAGGGGAGGAGGAGGAGAAAAGAGAAGGAGAGGGGAGGAGGAGGAGAAAAGAGAAGGAGAGGGGAGGAGGAGGAGAAAAGAGAAGGAGAGGAGAGGAGGAGAGGAAAGGAGGAGAGGGGGAGAGGGGAGGAGGAGAAAAGAGAAGGAGAGGGGAGGAGGAGGAGAAAAGAGAAGGAGAGGAAAGGAGGAGAGGGGGAGTGGGGAGGAGGAGAAAAGAGGGGGAGAGAAGGATGGGGGAAGAAAACAGAGGGGCGAGTAAGGACACTAAGGACAAGGAAGAAAGAGTGAGGGAGATAGAGCTCTCAAATTAGAGAGAGAGGAGGAGGGAAGAGAGAGGAGGAGAGAGAGAGAGACGAGAGGAGAGGCTGAGATGGAGTCCTCTCAGGGTATCCATGCTCTCCAATGTCCTGATTGGTGTATCTATTACGACTGTCCTGATTGGTGTATCTGTTACGACTGTCCTGATTGGTGTATCTGTTAAGACTGTCCTGATTGATGTATCTGTTAAGACTGTCCTGATTGATGTATCTGTTAAGACTGTCCTGATTGGTGTATCTATTACGAATGTCCTGATTGGTGCATCTGCTATGACTGTCCTGATTGGTGCATCTGCTATGACTGTCCTGATTGGTGTATCTATTATTCCATTCACAGAAAGAATATACTTAATCTCTCCTGACTTCATTCCTTCATTACTAGCGGGTTTATGTAAAGAGGTGGGTGTTGTTCTCTCCGGAAGTGTGTCCCAAATTGCACCCTATTCCCGATATAGTGAAGCCCTTTTGACGAGGGCCCTTAGGGGCTACTTGGGACACAATCCGTCTCTCAGTGGTCCTGGTACCTTTGCCTCCATGGCAAATAGACCAGTAATATTACCATTAAGGTAGCTAACAGTAATATTAAAGTAGCTAACAGTAATATTAACCATTCAAGTAGTTGACAGTAATAGTAGCTAATCATTAAAGTAGCTCACAGTAATATTAGCTAGTCATTAAAGTAGCTAACAGTAATATTAGCTAGTCATTAAGGTAGCTAACATTAATAGTAGCTAATCATTAAGGTAGCTAACAGTAATAGTAGCTAATCATTAAGGTAGCTAACAGTAATAGTAGCTAATTATTCAAGTAGCTAACAGTAATAGTAGCTAATCATTAAAGTAGCTAACAGTAATAGTAGCTAATCATTAAGGTAGCTAACAGTAATAGTAGCTAATCATTAAGGTAGCTAACAGTAATATTAGCTAGTCATTAAAGTAGCTAACAGTAATAGTAGCTAATCATTAAGGTAGATAACAAGTAATAGTAGCTAATCATTACAGTAGCTAACAGTAATAGTAGCTAATCATTACAGTAGCTAACAGTAAGTGTAGCTAATCATTAAATCAGCTAACAGGTCCACAGACGATGCAATGAACATCATACTGCACACTGCCCCTATCCCATCTGGACAAGAGGAATACCTACGTAAGAATGATGTTCATTGACTACAGCTCAGTATTCAACACCATAGTACCCTCCAAATTCATCATCAAGCTAAAGGCCCTGGGTCTCCACCCCACCCTTTGCAACTGGGTCCTGGACTTTGACAGGCCGCCCCCAAGTGGTGAATGCGGGAAACAACATCTCCACTCTGCTGATCCTCAACACTGGGGCCCCACAAGGGTGTGTGCTCAGCCCCCTCCTGTACTCCCTGTTCACCCATGACTGCGTGGACATGCACGCCTCCAACTCAATCATCAAGTTTGCAGACGACACTACAGTGGTAGGCTTGATTACCAACAACGACGAGATGGCCTACAGGGAGGAGGTGATGGCCCTCGGAGTGTGGTGTCAGGAAAATAACCTCTCACTCAACGTCAACAAAACTAAGGAGATGATTGTGTACTTCAGGAAACAGCAGAGGGAGCACCCCCCCCCCCCAATCCACATCGACGGGACAGTAGTGGAGAAGGTAGAAAGTGTTAAGTTCCTCGGTATACACATCACGAACAAACTGAATTGGTCCACCCACACAGACATCATCGTGAAGAAGGCGCAGCAGCGCCTCTTCAACCTCAGGAGGCTGAAGAAATTTGGCTTGTCACCAAAATCACTCACAAACTATTACAGATGCACAATCTAGAGCATCCTGTCGGGCTGTATCACCACCTGGTACGGCAACTGCACCGCCCTCAACCGTAAGGCTCTCCAGAGGGTGGTGCGATCTGCACAATGCATCACTGGGGGCTAACTACCTGCCCTCCAGGACACCTAAAACACCCAATGTCACAGGAAGGCCAAAAAGTTAATCAAGGACAACAACCACCCGAGCCACTGCCTGTTCACCCCGCTATCATCCAGAAGGCGAGGTCAGTACAGGTGCATCAAAGCTGGGACCGAGAAACTGAAAAACAGCGTCTATCTCAAGGCCATCAGACTGTTAAACAGCCACCACTAACTCAGAGGCTGCTGCCTACATGGAGACCCAAACACTGGACACTTTAATAAATTGATCACTAGTCACTTTAAATAATGCCGCATTAATAATTTTTACATATTTTACATTACTCATCTCATGTGTATATACTGTATTTTATACCATCTATTGCATCTTGCCTATGTCGCTCAGGCATCGCTCATCCATATACACTGCTCAAAAAAATAAATGGACCACTAAAATAACATCCTAGATCTGAATGAATGAAATGTACTTATTAAATACTTTTTTCTTTACATAGTTGAATGTGCTGACAACAAAATCACACAAAAACGATCAATGGAAATCAAATGTATCAACCCATGGAGGTCTGGATTTGGAGTCACACTCAAAATTAAAGTGAAAACAACACTATAGGCTGATCCAACTTTGATGTAATGCCCTTACAACAAGTCAAAATGAGGCTCAGTGGTGTGTGGCCTCCACGTGCCTGTATGACCTCCCTACGACGCCTGGGCATGCTCCTGATGAGGTGGCGGATGGTCTCCTGAGGGATCTCCTCCCAGATCTGGACTAAAGCATCCGCCAACTCCTGGACAGTCTGTGGTGCAGGGTGGCGTTGGTGGATGGAGCGAGATATGATATCCCAGATGTGCTCAATTGGATTCAGGTCTGGGGAAACGGGCGGGCCAGTCCATAGCATCAATGCCTTCCTCTTGCAGGAACTGCTGACACACTCCAACCACATGAGGTCTAGCATTGTCTTGCATTAGGAGAAACCCAGGGCCAACCACACCAGCATATGGTCTCACAAGGGGTCTGAGGATCTCATCTCGGTACCTAATGGCAGTCAGGCTACCTCTGGCGAGCACATGGAGGGCTGTGCGGCCCCCCAAAGAAATGTCACCCCACACCATGACTGACCCACCGCCAAACCGGTCATGCTGGAGGATGTTGCAGGCAGCAGAACGTTCTCCACGGCGTCTCCAGACTCTGTCACGTTTGTCACATGTGCTCAGTGTGAACCTGCTTTTATCTGTGAAGAGCACAGTGCGCCAGTGGCGAATTTGCCAATCTTGGTGTTCTCTGGCAAATGCCAAACGTCCTGCACAGAGTTGGGCTGTAAGCACAACCCCCACCTGTGGACGTCGGGCCCTCATACCACCCTCATGGAGTCTGTTTCTGACCGTTTGAGCAGACACATGCACATTTGTGGCCTGTGTGATTTCACAGAAGTGTGATTGACTTGGAGTTACATTGTGTTGTTTAAGTGTTCCCTTTATATTTTTGAGCAGTGTATATATACATGTACATATTCTCATTCACCCCTTTACATTTGTGTGTATTAGGTAGTTGTTGTGGAAATTGTTAGATTACTTGTTAGATACTACAGCATATTACTGTCGGAACTAGAAGCACAAGCATTTCGCTACACTCACATTAACATCTGCTAACCATGTGTATGTGACCAATAACATTTTTATTTGATATTAACTATTAAAATAGCAAACATTTAATGTGGACTAATGACCGTCTGCCTGTGAAGGTGGAGAATGCTTTGCTTACTGAACCTGAGGGTGTGTGTGTTTGTACGCGTGCATACGTGTGTAGCTGCCCACAAACACTCCCTCTGTTTCACCTCTCACCCCTTGTTCACCTCGCACTTGGCCTCACTAACTGCAGTGTTCAGTCTCATCCAGGGTGATTCTATTAGCTAATTGCCCTCCCCGGGTCTGCCTGCCTGTATGGAGGGAACCGGAGGTGGCAGAGTTAGACAACGCTCTCCCCCTGTCTCTTCTCTCCCCCGCGCTGCTTCTGCAAGGATGATTACACTGTGAGGTGAGAGAACAGAGCACAATATTACAGGAGCTAGTAAAGCCCGAGGCGGAGAGATAGAGAGCGATAGAGAGAGGTAGTGAGAGAGAGAGAGAAGCAGTGAGAGTGAGATGCAGTGAGAGAGAAAGGCAGAGACAGAGAGAAGCAAAGTGAGAGAGAGAACGAGCGAGAAAGAAGCGTTGAGAGATAGAGAAAGACAGAGAGAGAGAGAGAGAGAGAGAGAGAGAGAGAGAGAGAGAGAGAGAGAGAGAGAGAGAGAGAGAGAGAGAGAGAGAGAGAGAGAGAGAGAGAGAGAGAGAAGCAGTGAGAGTGAGATGCAGTGAGAGAGAAAGGCAGAGACAGAGAGAAGCAAAGTGAGAGAGAGAACGAGCGAGAAAGAAGCGTTGAGAGATAGAGAAAGACAGAGAGAAGCAAAGTGAGAGAGAGAACGAGCGAGAAAGAAGCGTTGAGAGATAGAGAAAGACAGAGAGAGAGAGAGAGAGAGAGAGAGAGAGAGAGAGAGAGAGAGAGAGAGAGAGAGAGAGAGAGAGAGAGAGAGAGAGAGAGAGACACAGAGAGAGAGAGAGAGAGAGAGAGAGAGAGAGAGAGAGAGAGAGAGAGAGAGAGAGAGAGAGACACACACAGAGAGAGAGATAGACAGAGACAGACAGAGAGACAGACAGAGACAGAGAGAGAGAGAGAGAGAGAGAGAGAGAGAGAGAGAGAGAGAGAGAAGCAGTGAGAGACCGAGCGAGAGAATTTGCGTGGGCAGAAAGTTCATTAATCTGCAGAAGAGTGAGAGAGAACACAGAAAAGGAAGGAGGAAGGTATTTTGCAGTATCTGGGGGATGGAGTGTGATACTTACGTTTCCTCTTCTCCCTGTAGGAGGTCTACAGTAATTATCTGGCTGAGCTGAAGTCTGTCTGTGAATTAGTGTTCCACAAGAGGGATTCTGACACACAGATCAATTGAGGAACCAATGGGTCAGGGAGGATTTTAAAAACACTCCCTCTAGCTCTGTGACCTCTCCTCCTGAGTGGTACTATAATGCTGGTCCCCCTCCCACACCACCCATATCTCTTTCCCTCCTCCTCCTTCTATAGCTCTGAGACCCCTCCTCCTGAACAGTACTATTATACTGCCCCCCCCCCCACCACATATCTGTCCCCCCCTATAGCTCTGAGACCTCTCCTCCTGAACGGTACTATTATACTGGTCCCCCCATCTCCGTCCCCCCCTATAGCTCTGAGACCTCTCCTCCTGAACAGTACTATTATACTGGTCCCCCCCATCTCTGTCCCCCCTATAGCTCTGTGACCTCTCCTCCTGAACAGTACTATTATACTGGTCCCCCCCACCACATCTCTGTCCCCCTATAGCTCTGTGACCTCTCCTCCTGAACAGTACTATTATACTGGTCCCCCCACCACATCTCTGTCCCCCCTATAGCTCTGAGACCTCTCCTCCTGAACGGTACTATTATACTGGTCCCCCCCCATCTCTGTCCCCCTATAGCTCTGAGACCTCTCCTCCTGAACGGTACTATTATACTGGTCCCCCACCCCCATCTCCGCCCCCCCCTATAGCTCTGAGACCTCTCCTCCTGAACAGTACTATTATACTGGTCCCCCCCCACCACATCTCTGTCCCCCCCTATAGCTCTGTGACCTCTCCTCCTGAACAGTACTATTATGTTGGTTCTGCCTAATTAAAGAGGGAAATGTCCTGGTTGTCTCCTGACACATGGCCTGTAGAGGAAGATGTGCGAGCCGCTCATTACCATTGATTAAGTGGCCAGTCAGAACACAGAGGCAAAGTGGAGAGAGAGAGAGAGGAGAGGGGTACGCTGGAGAGGTAGGGAGGAAGGAAAGTGGAAGGTAGGCTGGGAGGAAAGGAGGCTGGGAGGATGCTGAAGGAGGGAGGAAAGGACGTTGGGGAGGCAGCATGGGTAGGCTGGGAGGAAAGGAGGCTGGGAGGATGCTGAAGGAGGGAGGAAAGGACGTTGGGGAGGCAGCATGGGTAGGGGGGAGGAGAGGACGTTGGGGAGGCAGCATGGGTAGACTGGGAGGAAAGGAGGCTGGGAGGATGCTGAAGGAGGGAGGAAAGGACGTTGGGGAGGCAGCATGGGTAGGGGGGAGGAGAGGACGTTGGGGAGGCAGCATGGGTAGAGGGCAGGAAAGGATGTTGGGGAGACAGCATGGGTAGGCGGGAGGAAAGGATGTTGGGGAGGCAGCATGGGTAGGCTGGGAGGAAAGGACGTTGGGGAGGCAGCATGGGTAGGCTGGGAGGAAAGGACGTTGGGGAGACAGCATGGGTCGGGTGGGAGGAAAGGATGTTGGGGAGACAGCATGGGTAGGCTGGGAGGAAAGGACGTTGGGGAGGCAGCATGGGTAGGCTGGGAGGAAAGGACGTTGGGGAGGCAGCATGGGTAGGCTGGGAGGAAAGGACGTTGGGGAGGCAGCATGGGTAGGCTGGGAGGAAAGGACGTTGGGGAGGCAGCATGGGTAGGCTGGGAGGAAAGGACGTTGGGGAGACAGCATGGGTAGGCTGGGAGGAAAGGACGTTGGGGAGACAGCATGGGTAGGCTGGGAGGAAAGGACGTTGGGGAGGCAGCATGGGTAGGCTGGGAGGAAAGGACGTTGGGGAGGCAGCATGGGTAGGCTGGGAGGAAAGGACGTTGGGGAGACAGCATGGGTAGGCTGGGAGGAAAGGACGTTGGGGAGGCAGCATGGGTCGGGTGGGAGGAAAGGACGTTGGGGAGGCAGCATGGGTAGGCTGGGAGGAAAGGACGTTGGGGAGGCAGCATGGGTCGGGTGGGAGGAAAGGACGTTGGGGAGGCAGCATGGGTCGGCTGGGAGGAAAGGACGTTGGGGAGGCAGCATGGGTAGGCTGGGAGGAAAGGACGTTGGGGAGACAGCATGGGTAGGCTGGGAGGAAAGGACGTTGGGGAGACAGCATGGGTAGGCTGGGAGGAAAGGATGTTGGGGAGGCAGCATGGGTAGGCTGGGAGGAAAGGACGTTGGGGAGGCAGCATGGGTAGGCTGGGAGGAAAGGACGTTGGGGAGACAGCATGGGTAGGCTGGGAGGAAAGGACGTTGGGGAGGCAGCATGGGTAGGCTGGGAGGAAAGGACGTTGGGGAGGCAGCATGGGTAGGCTGGGAGGAAAGGAGGCTGGGAGGATGCTGAAGGAGGGAGGAAAGGAGGCTGGGAGGATGCTGAAGGAGGGAGGAAACGAGGGAGGTGTTTAATCCCAGGATCCTTAGCTTAGTGATGAGCTTTGAGGGCCCTATGGTGTTGAACGCTGGGCTGTAGTCAATGAATAGCATTCTCACATAGGTGTTCATTTTGTCCAGGTGGGAAAGGGCAGTGTGGAGTGAAATAGAGATTGCATCATCTGTGGATCTGTTTGGGCGGTATGCAAATTGGAGTGGTTCTAGGGTTTCTGGGACAATGGTGTTGATGTGAGCCATTACCAGCCTTTCAAAGCACTTCATGACTATGGACGTGAGCGCTACGGATCTGTAGTCATTTAGGCAGGTTGCCTTTGTGTTCTTGTGCACAGGGACTATGGTGGTCTGCTTGAAACATGTTGGTATTACAGACTCAATCAGGGACATGTTGAACATGTCAGTGAAGACACCTGCCAGTTGGTCAGCACATGCCCGGAGCACACGTCCTGGTAATCCATCCGGCCTTGTGAATCTTGACCTGTGTAAAGTTCTTACTCACGTCGGCTACAGAGAGCGTGATCACACGGTCGTCCGGAACAGCTGATGCTCTCATGCATGCATAGAGATATATCTATCTATCTATCTATCTCTATATATCTCTATCTCTCTATATCTCTATCTCTATATATCTCTATCTCTATATATCTATCTATATCTCTCTATCTATATCTATCTATATCTATCTCTATATCTCTCTATCTATATCTATCTATATCTATATCTATATCTATCTATCTATCTATATCTATATATATCTATCTATCTATATCTATATATATCTATCTATCTATATCTATATCTATATCTATATCTATATCTATCTATATCTATATCTATATCTCTCTCTCTCTATATCTCTCTCTCTCTCTATCTATCTATCTCTATATCTCTCTATCTCTCTATCTCTATCTATCTATCTATATCTCTATATATCTATATATATATACATATATCTCTATATACATATACATATACATATATCTCTATATACATATACATATATCTCTATATACATATACATACATATATATATATAGAGATATATATACATATATCTCTATATACATACATACATACATACATACATACATACATACATACATACATACATACATACATACATACATACATACATACATACATACATATATATATACACATATATATACATATACATATATATAAGACCTTCCACCCCCCACCTGGGATATGGATCCCTGATGAAGAACTACAGGGTTTAAAAGTTGTTCATAATTATCACCTGGCAACATGAGTTTTGCCTAGAACTCCAGCATCGGAGGAAGGAACCTGGACGTGCGTAATGTTCTTCAGCTTTTGTCTTCTGCATTGATTGGTCATACAATTTAGGTCATCTAGGTCACAACAACAGACAAACACAGACTGCTTAAACTAATAACACACAAACGAATGATAGGTTTTTGTGTCTTTATTGAACACACCGTGTAAACATTCACAGAGCAGGCTGGGGAAAGTATGTGAACCCTTAAACAACTGGTTGACCCTCCTTTGGCAGCAATGACCTCAACCAAACATTTTCTGTAGTTGCAGATCAGACCGGCACAACGGTCAGGAGGAATTTTGGACCGTTTCTCTTTACCAAACTGTTTCAGTTCAGCAAAATTCTTGGGATGTCTGGTGTGAACTGCTTTCTAGAGGTCATACCACAGCTTCTCAATGGGGTTGAGGTCAAGACTCTGACTGGGCCACTCCAGAAGGCGTATTTTCTTCTGTTGAAGCCATTCTGTTGTTGATTTGCTTCTGTGTTTTGAGTCGTTGTTCTGTTGCATCACCCAACTTCTGTTGAGCTTCAATTGGCGGACAGATAGTCTGACATTCTCCTGCAAAATGTCTTGATAAACTTGGGAATTCATTTTCCTGTTGATGATAGCAAGCTGTCCAGGCCCTGAGACAGCAAAACAGCCCCAAACCATGATGCTCCCTCCACCAGACTTTACAGTTGGGAGGTGTCCAGGCCCTGAGTCAGTAAAGCAGCCCAAACCATGATGCTCCCTCCACCAGACTTTACAGTTGGGAGGTGTCCAGGCCCTGAGTCAGCAAAGCAGCCTCAAACCATGATGCTCCCTCCACCAGACTTTACAGTTGGGAGGTGTCCAGGCCCTGAGTCAGTAAAGCAGCCCCAAACCATGATGCTCCCTCCACCAGACTTTACAGTTGGGAGGTGTCCAGGCCCTGAGTCAGCAAAGCAGCCTCAAACCATGATGCTCCCTCCACCAGACTTTACAGTTGGGAGGTGTCCAGGCCCTGAGTCAGTAAAGCAGCCCCAAACCATGATGCTCCCTCCACCAGACTTTACAGTTGGGAGGTGTCCAGGCCCTGAGTCAGCAAAGCAGCCTCAAACCATGATGCTCCCTCCACCAGACTTTACAGTTGGGAGGTGTCCAGGCCCTGAGTCAGTAAAGCAGCCCCAAACCATGATGCTCCCTCCACCAGACTTTACAGTTGGGAGGTGTCCAGGCCCTGAGGCAGTAAAGCAGCCCCAAACCATGATGCTCCCTCCACCAGACTTTACAGTTGGGAGGTGTCCAGGCCCTGAGTCAGCAAAGCAGCCTCAAACCATGATGCTCCCTCCACCAGACTTTACAGTTGGGATGAGGTTTTGATGTTGGTGTGCTGTGCCTTTTTTTCTCCACACATAGTGTTGTGTGTTCCTTCCAAACAACTCAACTGTAGTTTCATCTGTCCACATATATATTATATTTAGTCATTAGCCTAAGGGGGGGTTGACATACTTTTTCCAACCTACACTGTGAATGTTTAAATGATGTATTCAATATAGACAAGAAAAATACAATAATTTGTGTGTTATTAGTTTAAGCAGACTGTGGTTGTCTGTTGTGACTTAGACAAAGAGCAGATCCAATTGTATGACCAGTTTATGCAGAAATCCAGGTCATTCCAAACGGTTCACATACTTTTTCTTGCCACTGTATTAGCATGAACGGCAATGACAAATATGTTTTAGTAGTTTAGAAACTCTCTGGCGATATGTTCCTACTACCTTGTGTTCCGGGGAATTATTTCTGTGGTGAACCAGTAGAAGGCATTGTGGGGTGTCTGTCTGTCTAGACTAGGTAGATTGTGATGTCTGTCTAGACTAGGTAGATCGTGATGGTGATGTCTGTCTAGACTAGGTAGATCGTGATGTCTGTCCAGACTAGGTAGATTGTGATGTCTGTCGAGACTAGGTAGATCGTGATGGTGATGTCTGTCTAGACTAGGTAGATCGTGATGGTGATGTCTGTCTAGACTAGTTAGATCGTGATGGTGATGTCTGTCTAGACTAGGTAGATCGTGATGGTGATGTCTGTCTAGACTAGGTAGATAGACATCACTATCTAGACTAGAGTGATGTCTGTCTAGACTAGGTAGATCGTGATGGTGATGTCTGTCTAGACTAGGTAGATCATGATGGTGATGTCTGTCTAGACTAGGTAGATCGTGATGGTGATGTCTGTCTAGACTAGGTAGATAGACATCACTATCTAGACTAGAGTGATGTCTGTCTAGACTAGTTAGATAGTGATGTCTGTCTAGACTAGGTAGATCGTGATGGTGATGTCTGTCTAGACTAGGTAGATAGTGATGTCCCCGTAAGAAATAAAAGCTTGAAAACCACATTAGAAAGAACAGCTTGAAAACCCCATTAGAAAGATAAGGTTGAAAACCTCATCTCATTTTTGCCCAAAGTTTAGAAAACAAAAAACTGAAAATCAACATAATTCATAATGTTTATTATTTTATTTGGGATTCAAAGATAATAGTTTCATTATAGTTTTAGTTTTTCAAACGTGGGGGAAGAGAAAGAGAGAGAATGAGATATCAAATGTGTATGTTAACTACTCCACTTGTTTTTTGAACTTCTAGAACAATCTAGAACCAGAAATCATGCTTCTAGAACCAGATACCATGCAGAATGAATTGAATCCTGGTCCTTTAGTGTTTTTCCCAATATTGTGCTATACTGGAGCCCGAGTAGTGCACTATATTGTCTGTCAGGAAGAGGACAAGGTGTTTTTAAAGTTATATAGGCAGAAACATAATGTGTCTCAGTTGAATTGGCCTCCACTTCATTAAGAAAGCATGACAAACGATAGTGTAGATCCTGAATAATAACTCCGTAGCACGAGCCAACCTTTAGGTAAGGTCCTGTAAGACTCATGTTCGCCCCCGCTGATCTGAGGGAACCTGCACCTTTCACCTGAGGGAACCTGTACCTTTATTCTGAGGGAACCTGTACCTTTATTCTGAGGGAACCTGTACCTTTATTCTGAGGGAACCTGCACCTTTCACCTGAGGGAACCTGTACCTTTATTCTGAGGGAACCTGTACCTTTATTCTGAGGGAACCTGTACCTTTATTCTGAGGGAACCTGTAAATTTCACCTGAGGGAACCTGTGCCTTTATTCTGAGGGAACCTGTACCTTTATTCTGAGGGAACCTGTACCTTTATTCTGAGGGAACCTGTAAATTTCACCTGAGGGAACCTGTACCTTTATTCTGAGGGAACCTGTAAATTTCACCTGAGGGAACCTGTACCTTTATTCTGAGGGAACCTGTAAATTTCACCTGAGGGAACCTGTGCCTTTCACCTGAGGGAACCTGTACCTTTCACCTGAGGGAACCTGTACCTTTCACCTGAGGGAACCTGTACCTTTCACCTGAGGGAACCTGTACCTTTCACCTGAGGGAACCTGTACCTTTATTCTGAGGGAACCTGTGCCTTTCACCTGAGGGAACCTGTAAATTTCATCTGAGGGAACCTGTACCTTTCACCTGAGGGAACCTGTACCTTTCACCTGAGGGAACCTGTACCTTTCACCTGAGGGAACCTGTACCTTTCACCTGAGGGAACCTGTACCTTTCACCTGAGGGAACCTGTGCCTTTCACCTGAGGGAACCTGTACCTTTCATCTGAGGGAACCTGTACCTTTCACCTGAGGGAACCTGTACCTTTCACCTGAGGGAACCTGTACCTTTCACCTGAGGGAACCTGTACCTTTCACCTGAGGGAACCTGTACCTTTCACCTGAGGGAACCTGTGCCTTTCACCTGAGGGAACCTGTACCTTTCATCTGAGGGAACCTGTACCTTTCACCTGAGGGAACCTGTGCCTTTCACCTGAGGGAACCTGTACCTTTCACCTGAGGGAACCTGTACCTTTCACCTGAGGGAACCTGTAAATTTCACCTGAGGGAACCTGTACCTTTCACCTGAGGGAACCTGTACCTTTCACCTGAGGGAACCTGTACCTTTCACCTGAGGGAACCTGTACCTTTCACCTGAGGGAACCTGTACCTTTCACCTGAGGGAACCTGTACCTTTCACCTGAGGGAACCTGTACCTTTCACCTGAGGGAACCTGTGCCTTTCACCTGAGGGAACCTGTACCTTTCATCTGAGGGAACCTGTACCTTTCACCTGAGGGAACCTGTACCTTTCACCTGAGGGAACCTGTACCTTTCACCTGAGGGAACCTGTACCTTTCACCTGAGGGAACCTGTACCTTTCACCTGAGGGAACCTGTACCTTTCACCTGAGGGAACCTGTACCTTTCACCTGAGGGAACCTGTGCCTTTCACCTGAGGGAACCTGTACCTTTCACCTGAGGGAACCTGTACCTTTCATCTGAGGGAACCTGTACCTTTCATCTGAGGGAACCTGTACCTTTCATCTGAGGGAACCTGTACCTTTCACCTGAGGGAACCTGTACCTTTCACCTGAGGGAACCTGTACCTTTCACCTGAGGGAACCTGTACCTTTCACCTGAGGGAACCTGTGCCTTTCACCTGAGGGAACCTGTACCTTTCACCTGAGGGAACCTGTAAATTTCACCTGAGGGAACCTGTACCTTTCACCTGAGGGAACCTGTGCCTTTCACCTGAGGGAACCTGTAAATTTCATCTGAGGGAACCTGTACCTTTCACCTGAGGGAACCTGTACCTTTCACCTGAGGGAACCTGTACCTTTCACCTGAGGGAACCTGTACCTTTCACCTGAGGGAACCTGTACCTTTCACCTGAGGGAACCTGTGCCTTTCACCTGAGGGAACCTGTACCTTTCATCTGAGGGAACCTGTACCTTTCACCTGAGGGAACCTGTGCCTTTCACCTGAGGGAACCTGTAAATTTCATCTGAGGGAACCTGTACCTTTCACCTGAGGGAACCTGTACCTTTCACCTGAGGGAACCTGTACCTTTCACCTGAGGGAACCTGTACCTTTCACCTGAGGGAACCTGTGCCTTTCACCTGAGGGAACCTGTACCTTTCATCTGAGGGAACCTGTACCTTTCACCTGAGGGAACCTGTGCCTTTCACCTGAGGGAACCTGTAAATTTCATCTGAGGGAACCTGTACCTTTCACCTGAGGGAACCTGTACCTTTCACCTGAGGGAACCTGTACCTTTCACCTGAGGGAACCTGTGCCTTTCACCTGAGGGAACCTGTACCTTTCATCTGAGGGAACCTGTACCTTTCACCTGAGGGAACCTGTACCTTTCACCTGAGGGAACCTGTACCTTTCACCTGAGGGAACCTGTACCTTTCACCTGAGGGAACCTGTACCTTTCACCTGAGGGAACCTGGACCTTTCACCTGAGGGAACCTGTACCTTTCACCTGAGGGAACCTGGACCTTTCACCTGAGGGAACCTGTACCTTTCACCTGAGGGAACCTGGAGTGCAACTGGAGTGCAATTATGCGCAATGGTAGAAAATAAAGCACCCTGACTGAGACGCACAAAGACCTTCATTAATGTAACATTCATAGCTCGCAGCACACACAGTAAAGTATCTCTGCTCTCATCTCAATAATAACCACCTTCACTTATCACACACTGAGAGGAAAGCCCCATACACTTTCTATATCCTACCTGATTCATTCATTAACTTTCACAGCATGAAAGCTGTACATACGTGGAATTACAATGGTTTAGTGACTCACAAATGTCTCACTTCATTTTGGAAATTAGTATGAATTAATAAAAAAAATTAAAATAATTTCCTCACCTTCTACTTCCTTTAATAATCCTTTGATCCTTCATCCTTGGACACCTCATGGACAAACTTTTTATTTTATTTTACAAATGCTCAGCTCTCGCTCTGAAATCATTTTCTGAACAAAAATATAAAAACGCAACATTTAAAAGTGTTGATCCCATTTTTCATGAGCTGGAATAAAAGATCCCAGAAATGTTTCATATGCACAAAAAGATTGACAGGTGTGGCATATCAAGAAGCTGATTGAACAGCATGATCGTTACACAGGTGAACCTTGTGCTGGGGACAATAAAAGGCCACTCTAAATGCCACAGATGTCTCAAGTTGAGGGAGTGTGCAATTTGCATGCTGACTGCAGGAATGTGCAACAGAGCTGTTGACAGAACATTAAATGTTAATTTCTCTACCATTAGCTCCCCCCCAATTCATTTCAGAGAATTTGGCAGTACTTCCAACCAGCCACACAACCACAGACCACGTGTAACCACGCCAGCCCTGGATGCCTCAACACCTGCGGGATCGTCTGAGGAATAAAGCCCTTTGTGGGGGAAAACTATTTCTGATTGGGTGGGCTTGACTCCCCAGTGGGTGGACCTGGCTCCCAAGTGGGTGGGCCTATGTCCACCCATAGCTACGCCCCTGCACAGTCATGCCGAAATCTATTTATTTCAATTGACTGGTTTCCTTCTATAAACATTTTTTTTTAAATTGTTGCGTGTTGTGTGTGAATTTGCCAAATTGATTTCTCAACATGTTTATTTCTTCAGCAGCTGTTGACTTGTTTGTTTGAAAACAGAGTGATATATATTTTATTGAATATACAGAGGATGTTGACTTCATTGAACCATATTCTCTTAAAGGTGGACTCTGTCTGTCTGTCTGTCTGTCTGTCTGTCTGTCTGTCTGTCTGTCTGTCTGTCTGTCTGTCTGTCTGTCTGTCATCCATCACCGTGAAGCTCATCACCGTCCATCACCGTGAAGCTCATCACCGTCCATCACCGTGAAGCTCATCACCGTCCATCACCGTGAAGCTCATCACCGTCCATCACCGTGAAGCTCATCACCGTCCATCACCGTGAAGCTCATCACCGTCCATCACCGTGAAGCTCATCACCGTCCATCACCGTGAAGCTCATCACCGTCCATCACCGTGAAGCTCATCACCGTCCATCACCATGAAGCTCATCACCGTCCATCACCGTGAAGCTCATCACCGTCCATCACCGTGAAGCTCATCAGAACTTATTTTACACCACTCCAGCCGTTGCTTGGCATTGCACATGGTGATCTTAGGCTTGCCTGCCATGGAAACCCATTTTGTGAAACTCACAAAGAGCAATTCTTGTGGTGACGTTGAGGCAGTTTGGGACTCGGTAGTGAGGGTTGCAACTGAGGACAGATGATTTTTAACGCTCTTCAGCACTCGGCGGTCCCGTTCTGTGAGCTTGTGTGGCCTACCACTAAGAGGCTGAGCCGTTGTTGCTCCTAGACGTTTCCACTTCACAGGAACAGCACTTACAGTTGACCGGGGCAGCTCTAGCAGGGCAGACATTTGCCAAACAGACTTGTTGGAATGGTGGCATCCTATGACGGTGCCACGTTGAAAGTCACTGACCTCTTCA